>NC_066581.1:246553669-246879667 GCF_024323335.1 Lathyrus oleraceus
GCTACATTAACCCGGGAAGAAGGCTTAAAGGACAGGCCGCGGGAGTCAAGATCAGAATGCCGAAGGATCAAGAAGAGGAGACCGAGAATGATTCAGAAGAGGAGAATGTTGATCTCTTCAACCCTGAGGACGACGATGAAGATTACGAGAATGAACAGTACTCTTCAAGAGATGGCAAGTACAAGTTGCTGGAAGAACGTATGCTAGCTATGGAGGGCCAGAAGGCGCCCGGTCTGGATTTCGAAAGCTTGGGTCTGGTCTCCGATGTGGCCATTCCTCGCAAATTCAAGATCCCCACTTTCACTAAGTACGATGGTGCGTCTTGTCCTCAGATGCATCTGAGAGCTTATGTGAGAAAGATTCAGCCGTATACCACTGATAGGAAGCTATGGATCCATTTCTTCCAAGAGAGTCTGACTGACACACAGTTGGAATGGTACTATCAGCTTGAGAGCTCTAACATCCGCACCTGGACTGATTTAGCAACAACTTTCTACAAGCAGTACCAGTATAATTCTGAACTAGCGCCTACTCGGCTACAGTTGCAGAATATGACTATGGGATCTAAAGAAGGCTTCAAAGAATATGCTCAAAAATGGAGAGATTTGGCTGGCAGAGTCAAACCCCCTATGACTGATCGAGAATTAGTAGACATGTTCATGAGTACACTGACGGGCCCATTCTACAGCCATCTACTGGGAAGTTCTTCATCGGGTTTCACTGAACTTATATTGACAGGTGAACGTGTTGAAAGCGGCATTCGAAGTGGAAAGATACAGGTGGCTACCTCTGCAAGCACCAAAAGGTCCTATCAGGGGAGGAACGAATCAAATGCTGTGTACGGTCAAAGGGGTCGTAGCAAGAAAAATCGTGACCATACCATTGGAGCAGTTACGATTGCAGCACCGCCATCTCAAAACTTCCAGCACAGACAAGACAGGCCAAGAAGGCAGTTTGCCAAGATCAATATGACTTTAGCACAGGCACTGCAGGGTATGCTAAAAGCAAAGTTGATTACCCTCAGAGATCCTCCTACGAATCCCAACACTACTTCTCCTCGTTATAATCCCAATGCCAGGTGTGCATATCACTCCGATAGCCCCGGGCATGATACAAACGATTGTTGGTTGTTGAAGAATAAGATTCAGGATATGATCGAGGCTGGAGAAATTGAATTTGATCCTCCAGAGACTCCTAATGTCATCACTGCACCTATGCCTAACCATGACAAGACTGTTAATGCTGTGGATGACAATTCTCACATTTCTAATGTAGCTGACTTAACATCTCCTCTCCTGACCATCAAGAAGAATTTATTGCAAACTGATTTATTTCCAGGTTGTGCTGAAAATTGCGATCTCTGTATACTCCGACCCAATGATTGCTTGAAGTTGAGAAATGGTATTCAACGGCTGATGGACGATCGTACAATTCTCTTCGGAAAGATTCCTAAGGTAGAAAACCCTATTGAAGAAATATCCGTGATTGCTAGGTCCAAAGTTCCAGTGAAGATTACCACTACTAGGGCGCCTGTGAAGATTACTGCTGAGCCCAAGGTAGCTCCCCTAATCATTACCGCACCTGGCCCAGTACCGTATTCCTCAAGCAAAGCCATTCTGTGGAATTATGGAGGTGATGTTTACATCCATGGCGTAAAGCAAGTTGATAATTCTGCTAATCCTAATGGCATTGTTGGGACTAGTAAAATTACTCGAAGTGGAAGGATCTTCTCTCCAGAAATCTCACCTCCCGCCCCCGAAACTCGAGGAAAGGAACCAGTCAACCCTTCTCAGTCAGAGACACCGGTCAAAGTTACTACTGAAGATGTTGCCAAACAAGAAATGGAAGAAGTGCTGAAAATCATCCGCAAGAGTGATTTTGATGTGGTAGAACAGTTAGGGCATACTCCGTCTAAGATCTCGATGTTATCCTTGTTGTTATCTTCTGAATCTCATGCCAATGCATTGATAAAATTCTTGAAGACTGCTCATGTACCTCAGGAAACATCTGTCGATCAGTTCGAAAATTATGTTGCTCACTTGGCAGTTGACAATGGCCTAAGCTTTTCCGATGCTGACCTGACACCAACAGGAAAGAATCACAATAAAGCTCTGCATATCTCCATTGAGTGTAAGGGGATCACCTTGTCTCATGTGTTGATCGATAATGGCTCTTCTTTGAACGTGCTACCGAAAGTTATGCTCGATAAACTTGACTGTAAAGGCATTGAACTGAAACCTAGTGACGCTGTGGTGCGTGCTTACGATGGTGCGAAGAGCGTTGTCCACGGTGAAGTGGTCCTCCCTATCAAGATAGGACCTCAAGTCTTCAACACTATCTTTCACGTAATGAACATTCGTCATACCTATTCCTGCTTGCTGGGACGCCCTTGGATTCATGGGGCAAGTGTTGTAGCTTCGTCTCTCCATCAAAAGTTGAGGTATCCAATAGAGGGTAAGATCGTCACTGTGTGTGGGGAAGAAGAGTATATTGTCAATAGTGTGCATACCTTCAGATACGTCGAGATGGATGGTGAATTCTTTGAGACTCCGTCTCAGTCATTTGAAGTAGTTCCTCCGACCAGTCCTGTCCTTAGGCCAACTTCCCGTGTGCCCAAGGTTATTCGGGCTCCTCCTGCTATGATTTCTCTGAAAGATGCTCAAGCCGTGGTTGAAGATGGTGGTCGTACTGGCTGGGGTCAACTGATCGATGTACCGTACAAGTCTGATAGATTTGGCCTGGGATTTAACTCTGAAAAGATAGTCAAAGATCAGATTAATGCTGTAGAAGACGCTGATAGCGATTGCGACTTGGATAGCTGGATTTTCCCAACAATTGGCGACGGACTCAATAATTGGAAGGCTGAAGACACTATCCCGATTTCCTTTAGTCAGGAGTAATTGTTATTGCTTATTTTAGTGTTTCAAATTTTGTAATTTTTATTATGAACTTCTTAAAGCATTGTGTCTCTGCCCGGGGCACAATAGCTAATTTGTTAAAGGTTTTGTCATTTTCATAAGCATATTCACATTCAATAAATCAATGGACTTTTTGCATTCAAATATTGCGCTCTTTATCTTTCCTGTCATCTTTCAAACAAGCTATGCTTTCTTACACACACTCACGTAACAAATTACAGATCCATATCCACTCTGGATCCTGTTGATAATAATTCTGCTACTGTTCATTATGACTTTGAAAATCCGATCTACCAAGCCGAGGATGGAAGTGAGGAAGATTGTGAAGTACCCGGAGAGCTCGCCAGACTGTTACTGCAAGAAGAAAAGACTATACAGCCGCATGAGGAACCAATTGAAATTGTAAATCTGGGTACTGAAGTAGAAAAGAAAGAAGTCAAAATAGGAGCAGGCTTGGGAAACAGTGTCAAAGAAAGATTGATTCAGATGTTACATGACTATACAGAGATTTTTGCTTGGTCTTATGAAGACATGCCAGGACTGGATCCTGATATAGTAGTGCATCGTTTGCCAATGAAGGAAGATTGTCATCCTGTAAAGCAAAAGGTTTGTCGCATGCGTCCTGAAATGTCTGAGAAAATCAAAGCCGAGGTTATGAAACAATTTGATGCAGGTTTTCTGGCTGTTACTTCTTATCCTCAATGGGTTGCTAATGTGGTGCCAGTGCCAAAGAAGGATGGTAAGGTGCGAATGTGTGTAGATTATAGAGATTTGCATAAAGCGAGTCCCAAAGATGACTTTCCACTTCCGCACATTGATGTTATGGTAGATAACACCGCTCAACACAAGGTATTCTCATTCATGGATGGATTCTCAGGTTATAACCAGATTAAGATGGCACCTGAAGACATGGAGAAAACTACGTTTGTGACGCAATGGGGCACTTTCTGTTATAAAGTAATGCCATTCGGTTTAAAGAATGCAGGGGCAACGTACCAGCGTGCTATGGTGGTTTTGTTCCATGATATGATCCATCATGAAATAGAGGTATATGTGGATGACATGATAGCCAGATCTCATACTGAAGAAGAACATCTCGATCATTTATACAAACTGTTTGAGAGGTTGAAGAGGTACAAGTTGAGATTGAACCCGAACAAATGCACCTTTGGAGTAAGATCCGGTAAGCTCTTGGGCTTTATTGTCAGTGGTAAAGGAATTGAGGTAGACCCGGCTAAGGTGAGAGCTATTCAAGAAATGCCAGTTCCCCGTACAGATAAAGAAGTCAGAGGTTTCTTGGGACGCTTGAATTACATTGCCCGATTTATCTCCCATTTGGCTGCTACCTGCAAACCCATCTTCAAACTACTGAGGAAAAATCAAGAGATGATATGGAATGATGAATGTCAAGAAGCTTTTGATAAAATCAAGAAGTATCTCCAGGAACCTCCAATTCTGATACCACCAGTTGAAGGAAGACCTCTAATCATGTATTTGACCGTGTTAGAAAGTTCAATGGGGTGCGTGTTGGGGCAACATGACGAGTCCGGTCGAAAAGAGCATGCCATATACTACCTTAGCAAAAAGTTTACCGACTGTGAAACAAGATACTCACTGCTTGAGAAAACTTGTTGTGCTTTAGCCTGGGCTGCTCGCCGACTAAGACAGTATATGTTGAATCACACCACTTTATTGATTTCTAAGATGGATCCTATCAAATATATATTTGAGAAACCTGCCCTCTCCGGAAGAATAGCAAGATGGCAGATGATTTTAATAGAGTATGATATCCAATATACTACTCAGAAAGCAATCAAAGGAAGCGTGCTAGCTGATCATTTGGCTCATCAAGCAGTGAATGATTACCAGTCTATGAATTTTGAGTTCCCAGATGAGGATGTCATGCTTGTTACTGATTATGAAGAACCTGGACCGGATGAAGGACCCGAACTGGGATCCCGATGGACTATGGTTTTTGATGGATCTTCTAATGCATTGGGCAATGGTGTTGGTGTTGTAATTATTTCTCCCAGGGGTTGCCATACGCCTTTCACTGCTAGACTATGTTTTGATTGTACCAATAATATGGCTGAGTATGAAGCATGTATTTTGGGACTCAAGGCTGCTATAGACTTAAGAATCAAGTTTTTGAGTGTGTACGGAGACTCAACATTAGTAATCAGTCAGATCAAAGGAGAATGGGACACTAAACATCCAAATCTCATCCCTTATCGAGAGTGGGTGTTGACATTAATCCCATACTTTGAAGAGATTACATTCGAACATATTCCACGAGAAGAGAATCAGTTGGCAGACGCATTGGCTACCATGTCATCTATGTTCAGAGTTAGATGGGATAGTGAAGCTCCCAGGATCACCATTGAACGATTAGATGAACCAACATATTGTTATGAACTTAATACTGAGGGAGTAGAGGAGAAACCTTGGTTCCACGAAGTGAAAAGATATTTAGAAACTCAGGAATACCCTGAAGGGGCATCCATCAATGACAGAAAATTCCTGAGGAAGTTCTCCGCTAAATTCTTTTTGAGTAATGGAGTATTATACAAACGTAATCATGATTCGACTTTGCTTCGCTGTGTGGATAAAAAGGAAGCAGAAAAGATTATGGAAGACATGCATGACGGTATTTTTGGGACTCATTCTAGTGGACATACGACGGCCAAGAAGATTCTGAGATCAGGGTATTGTTGGTCTACCATGGAAGCTGATTGCCACCATCACTCCAGAACCTGTCACAAGTGCCAGATCTATGCGGATAAAGTACATGTGCCTCCTGCTCCATTAAACGTGTTGACATCCCCTTGGCCCTTTGCAATGTGGGGCATTGATATGATGGGAGAGATTAAACCTACTGCTTCTAACGGACATCGTTTCATTCTTGTTGCTATTGATTACTTTACAAAGTGGGTAGAGGCAGCCTCATTTGCTTCTGTTACCAAGAATGTGGTGGCACGGTTCATCAAGAATAGTCTTATTTGTCGATATGGCATCCCTGAAAGAGTTATCACGGACAATGGCACCAATTTGAACAACAAGATGATTACTGAACTCTGCACGCAGTTCAAAATAAAACACCATAACTCTTCTCCGTATCGGCCAAAGATGAACGGTGCCGTGGAGGCTGCTAATAAGAATATCAAGAAGATCATACAAAAGATGACAGTAACGTACAAAGACTGGCATGAGATGTTACCGTTTGCTCTCCATGGTTATCGCACTTCAGTGCGCACTTCGACAGGGGCAACTCCGTTCTCTTTAGTCTACGGAATGGAAGCCGTTTTACCAGTGGAAGTTCAGATTCCCTCTCTAAGAATCATGAAAGAGGCGGGCTTAGATGAAGATGAATGGATCCAGACTCGACTCGATCAGATAAATTTGATTGATGAGAAGAGACTTGCGGCTGTTTGTCATGGGCAGTTATATCAGAAACGCATGACCCAGGCATTTAACAAAAGAGTCAAGAGACAGGTGTATCAAATTGGCGACTTGGTGATCAAGCGCATCATTCTACCACAAGGTGATCCCAGAGGCAAATGGACTCCCACATACGAAGGGCCATTTGTAGTTAAGAAGGTATTCTCTGGTGGAGCCATGATGCTTGCTACAATGGATGGCGAAGATTTCCCGCATCCTGTGAACGCGTGTAACACCTCAAAATTTGCCCTCCTCTCTTGGGACTAGCATAACATATTACATATCATTTTTAGGTCATTAGGCATTGCATATTGCATATCATGTGGTTACATTGTGCAAGTCATACTCCTAAGTCTTGATCAGAAGATGAGGAAGTCAAAGTGCAAGCTAAGGTTTCATTGGACTGGTCATTAATCATCTGAGGATGTGCAAGTTCAAATTAGGGTTTCATGATTCTCAAAGGATATTGGTCTTCATCTTGAAATGATTCATCATCATCATCATGGTTTGACATCATCAAGTGTGGGATCAGATTTCTTGAGATTAGGGTTTTGACCACTGGTCAACCCTAATCAATTGCATTGGGCCAATCAGGGCCTGATCAGGAGATGGGGTCTATGATGGATATGAGGATCATTTTGTGATTGTATTGAGCTAATTGGGGCTAGGGTTTCATCCTTGAGCCATTTCATCAGAGAATTGGAGCTCAGTTGGATCTATGCATTGCCTGATTCATCTATCAGTTGAAAAAGTCAACTGTGGTCAACTGTACATGATCTGATGGATTTGGAGGTGGAAATGAGTTGGATACACTTCATTCATGTTGGAACAAGTGTTATTTGACATCTCAAGGCTCAAGAATGGAGAAAATCAAGTCAGACAAGAAATTGCCAAAAATAGAAAGTGACTTGTAATAGAAGTTTCCAAAAATGGAAAGTTTTTGACCACAAAATTACATGTCCAAGGAAGCTTCAGATGAAAATTTGTTCAACATGAAAGTTGTAGATCTTGTTCTCACCTTTCCAAAAAGTCCAAGAACTTGAAAATCCCATGTATGGTTGGCAAGTTATGGTCCAGTCAATTTCAAAAATGACCCATAATCAGGAGGGCATAACTTCCACATGGAGTGTCCAAATTGGATGTTCTTTATATGCACAAACTCCATTTGACATGTACTTTCATGGTGCATAATTGGATTTCTTCAAAAATGGTCAATGCAAAAAGTCAAATTTCAACTGTACAGTTAAAAGAACCAGGGGCAAAATTGTCCAACTTGAGAAATAATGAGAATTTTTGAATGGGGATTTTTGCAACACTTCACAAATGACATTTGAAAATTGTTGGAATGCTCATAACATGCCAAGGCCTTGTGGTTTGAGAATTAGCTTTTGAAATGAACTTGGAAAAATGAACAAAGTGCCATCACATGTGGAAAATGCAAAATACTCATCCAATGAACATGAAACAAGTGGCAACAGTTCATGACAGGTGTTTAGGGTTTGTGTGAGTTGTCAATGAGCTGGCATGAGCTGGCATATGAAAGTACATTTTTGCCCCTAGCTTGAAAATAACCACTTTTGCTAATCACTTGGCATTTGATTAATTGGTGTAATTAAGCATGGATTAATCATGAGTATATATTCTTAAGCATAACTAACTCATAACAGAAAATCACAATTCCAAAAATCAAGATCCAAATTCCCTCCAATTTCTGAAAATTCCTCAAGAACACACAACACCAAAATCACTCAATCTCTTCCAATTCTTCATCAAACTCGAAAATTCTTTTTGGTTTGATCTTGATTCAACTTCTTCTTGGACTTTTTTTGGAAATCAACATCAAACTCCTCACCATTCGCAACTGTTCAAGCAAGGTGCATCCATGGCTTTTGAAGAATTCTTCCATTAGAAGCTAATCCAACCGAACCTGAGCATTCCAGTCAATTTCCACAAGCCTAAGCTTCATCTGTTTTGGACTTTCTCAAGCAAATTCATCACGATTCCTCATTGCCAACTCAAGGTACTTCAAAATCGAAACTCATGATTTGATGAATTGTTGTATGCGTTTTGAAGAGCGTTGAGTTAGGTTCTCATGATGTGATTAGTTTTAGAAATGGATTAGTGTAGAGAAAGTTATGTTGATTCGAAGCTTGATATGCGAAACTTTAAACGATCGATCCGGTTAGTACAGTTAGATTTAGGTTGATTAGATTATATATTTGAGATCCTGACGTCGAGACCTTTCCAACGGTTATCAGTTTGTGAGTTTTGGTTGAGAAATGAGCGAAACCGGTGCCGCCGTTGATGAACATGTATGAACGTGTAGATGATGAAACAGTTCTGGGATTAAAACGCGTTTGATCCTGTTTTTTTGGCTTGGCAATTCAAATTGTTGTTTCCCTCCCTGGACGACCAATAGCGCGTTGCCAACACGTTAAAATGCCACAGTGTCACTTGGACCGGTTTAGGATAATAACGAAAATGCCACTGCTGTAATTCAAATTCATTTAATTAATAACAATTCCAAATAATTATTAAAAATTCACCAACACCTTAAAAAATTCATAAAAAATTATTTAAAAGTCAGAAAAATGTGAGGATTTTTTCTATGGATTCCAAATTCCCTGTAGAATTTTATGGACATGAATTTGCAAGTTGTGCTTGGTAAAAAATAGGTTTGACTTAGAGGTGTTTGACTTGTGGTATATTTTGACACCTTTTGCCATTTCTATTGTGAAATACTCATACTTCCAAAGAAATGCTTGAAAATTTTTGTGGTGATTGTAGACATGCTGATGGTGATTTACATGTAAATTTTGTGAATTTTGGATACCTGGTGATTGAGTTATGAATTTTTGAATCTAGGTGTGACAATTTGTGTCACACCTAGCTAGGTCAACTTGCTGGATTTATTTTCATGACCTAGGCTTGTTGAAATGACTTGAAATTTTATACGTGTGATCATTAACATGTTAAGATGCTGTGTGAATATTTCTGGATATTTATGTGGCATTTTCAATTTGATTGGTATTTTTCATCTCTGTTGGTCGAATATGCAAGTCCATGTGATACATGTTGGCATTATCTTTGTGAAATCCTCATATGGTATTGGATGATGATGAAATTTGGTATGTTGGTTATAGACACATGATAGGACCTGATGCTTTTGGTCCCATTCATTTCTTTATTGTTTTCATTGACTTATGAATTTTTGAAGTGAATACATGTGTTGATGCTTTGGTTTGGCTTGAATATTTGTGTCTGTTTTTCTTGATTTTCATTGACATAGTTCCTTTTGTCCAATTGAGCTGAAAATTGACATGCTATACCTTGAATATGTCCTGTTTAGGTGTGAATTATTTGAGGATTTTTGGAATTATTTTGGTATGCTTTTGATGGAATTCATTCTGTTTGGATGTTTGGTGTTATGTTTGACCTAGTTTGGTTTGTTTTGTGCATAAAATGAATATGGCGAATGATATAAACATGGGATCAATTGCCTTGGCTTTCTATTTGTGTTAATTTGGTTTTGGTTGGAGATTGCTTGCTGTTTAGGCATTTTTGCCACTTTTGGACCCTAGGCTTGGCCTAGTGGTCCAGTTTCTCACATTTGCTTGATTTTTCAGGATGAAAAGCACAATGCTTAAGGAGATTGAACCAAGTCAATTAAGTTGATGTTGTTGGATGTTTGTGAACTAACATGAATTTGTTTTGTAGGTTGTGAAGCTTGAGCTTGAGCTTATAGCTTGCCTTTGTGTGCATTAATCTGTATAATCTGACTGATTAACATTTGCTGTTCATTATTGTTTGTCTGAGTACTGATGATACTTGATTGATTTCAGGTACATTTAGTCGCTTACAGTTCTTTAAGAACTTGCTTGCTGCTGCTTGGTTTTTAAACCACTTGAGGTAGGACTTCTAATCTTCATGTAGTCTGGAGACCCGGTCTGTTATTTGGCCGGGCAAACTGTCTGAAGTCCTCCTTAAGAGGCGATGTTTGTGATTGTTTAATTTTGTGCCTAAGCAGGTGAAGTCCTCTATGAGGCAATTGGTGGAAGTTAGGGATATGCAATCTATCCCCCACTATTCAGTGAGTCGTCCCTCTGCTCGCACGGCTGTGTGTTGATGCATTGGGACACAAACCCAAGATCTCGTGATGTTGCACAATCGAGTCAGAGTCTTTGAGCGTAGAAGGGTCCCTCCATTCTGGACCCACGCTCCTTTGTCAGAAGCTCTCCCTGGTCAGGGATAAGAGCTGTGAGGTCTCATCCTCACTTCACCTTTTCATCTGCTTCACCTTAGCCTCGTAATGGCAAGGTTAAGAGCGAATACTACCCATGTACAAATGACTTGCTTCGGCAGTCAAACCCATTGTTTGAGCCTCACTTGATTGGTTATAGTGTGTGCTTTGTGAATATTTGTTTGACATGTTTGCTTGAATTGTTTGGATTGATTTGATGCTTGTATGCTTGCTTCCTGGATAGGAGTAGCTTGCAGTTGTGCAAGTAGGTAGAAACCTCAACGTAGGGTAATGATGCATGACAACACTAGGCTCGAGTCCAGCTCCCTGGTAGCGTGTCTTCCCCTTTGTTTCTGGTTAGATTTTCAGTCCCTTGAGGGGGAACTACATCGCCCTGATCCTCGTTCCAGACGAGGTATGTAGGCAGGGGGTCGTGCGAGACCTCTCCGGGCACCTTTTTCTTTTTGTGTGTGTTTACCTGTTATCTGTTGCGTGTTGGGTTCGGATGCCGACGTAAGCCCAGTGATTGGCTGTCGGGCTCCACGTTTGCCCTTTTGAGTGTGTTTTGGTTCGGATGCTGACGTAATTCCATCAAGTGGTTGTCGGGCTCCAGGTTTGCCATCTATTTGTGCGTTTTGTGTTGTTTGGCGTGCGTAAGCCGAACTACAGTGGCTCTGATTCTCGTTCCAGACGAGATATGTAGGCATAGGATGCGATGTCCTATCGAGCTCCCTTCTCTTAACCCCACCTGCGTTCCCTGTGTGTGTGTATGATGTTTTAGCAACCTATTCTTTATTTTAGAACGTGGATCCCGTCGAGTACGACGGACGTGAGGGGTGCTAATACCTTCCCCTTGCGTAACCGACTCCCTTACCCTTTCTCTTTGGTCGTAAGACCATTTCCTTTCCAGGTTTCTCTGAGCGTCTCCTTTCCCTATTTTGGGATAAATAACGCGCAGTGGCGGCTCTGTGTTGTGTTTTTATTTGAGTCCTGCCGGTTGTTTTTTCGCGGATGCGACAGCTGGCGACTCTGCTGGGGAATGCGAATGATGTAGACCTATGCTGGTCCATCTTCCCTAAGCGAGTCCTTCCTAGCGTTCTAGGATAGTTTAGGTTGCTTGTGATGTTTGATTTATTGCATTTATTATTCTAACCTGTATATATTTGCATAACTATTTGCATGCATCATACTATCATGTTGCTATCCTCTGTGCAGGTGGTTCCTCTGTTTGGGGTGGGTGTTCTGAGTGGGGCTAAAACCCAGGCCCGAGTATACACCTAGGATTAGCGTGGTCTCGTGTCGCTCACATGTCGGTTGGGCATGATGTTGCGACGTGACATACCACAAGCCGGACGAGGTTCATCTGAGAAGTGCTCTTCCAGTGGGGTTTTCCACTTTGGTTGGGTTATCTTTTTTGAGCCGTTGACTCTGGTGACCGATCATTTCCCGGATCTTTGGTTTAGACGATCTCAGGAGAGCTACAATGGCACACCCGAAAGGGCAAACCCATTGAGTATCTCTGCCCGATTGTCGAAACTATTATCCGCCTTAGGATGACCTGTTTAGAATTTACCTGTGAGGGGAGGGTGATTCTTACAGATGCATGTTCAAATGGTGACTTTTTGTTCCGTGGATCAGAGTCATATTTATAAGTCGGATTTATGGCCGTTTATTTCTGAGACGCCGGAGTGCTGTCCGTGATTTATCAGTGGGGATCCGTTTATTTCAGGATTCCTCGGGCTGAGTTATTTATCAGTGGGGATCCGTTTATTTCAGGATTCCCCGGGCCAATTCAGATGATTATGGGTGTCTGTTCAGTGGATCTCTGATGATGATGATGATGTATCTGTCTTCCGTTTATTTCGGAACCCTTGAGATGGATTGGTGGTTACTTGTTCCCTCGGATGGTTGTGATCGGTTCAGAGATCAGGGCTGTGATTCAGAGCAACAGATGATCAGATGACTTGGAGGATGGCCCAGTACATTGCATTACATCTGCATCATTCTCATTTTGCATTCATCTGCATCAAACCTACGTCTGGCCATATGGGGAGCATTATTGATTGAGAATCTGGTTGAGAGACATCTTGAATTTCAGAATATGGATGTCAAAATGTTATCTGTCTCGATGAAACCAGAATCGAAGGACATAATTTTCCTCGTATGGATAGACGTTGCATTCATGCATATTAACCTGTTTGCTGTTTTGCAGGAATCATTGCTCGCGCTCGTAGAGTTGTACCTTTGCACTCAACCCGTCCTCACAGATACTTCACCAGACGCAATACTCCCAGGTTGATGGATCTCCCAAACACAGATATCCTCGAGCTGAAGGACAAGATGACTGAGCTGATCAACATCATGCAGGGTTTTGCAGTTGGTCAGAAAGCTTTGGCTGACAAGGTCGAGAAGCTCGAGCGAGCTTCAGCTGCTAACAGTGTTGTTAACCTGGATGGTGTCTCCAACCAGGGGCTGGGGGGATCCAGAGACGGTGAAAAAAGAGCAACCGTAGGTATGGTGAACAACAATGCTGGTTTTTGTACTGCTGGTGGTGAGCCTGGGCCCGGTCTGGGGCAGAATATGAAGGACGGTCTGTTGCCTCCATTCTACGGGTTTGACGATGGCAGGGAGGAGGACAGAGAGGCTGATCAGTTTTCTATGCTGAATGAGCCGTTTGGGCAGTATGGTGCCCAACCACAAGACAAAGAGATTCAGTTGCTGGCAGAGAAGGTAAGGGCTCTAGAAAGCCATGCTACTCCGGGATTTGTCAACATGTCCAACATGGGGCTGGTCGAGGGGATTGTGATCCCACAAAAGTTCAAAGCGCCCGCGTTTGACAAATACAATGGGAGTTCCTGCCCGGAAACCCATCTCCAAGCTTTCGTTCGCAAGATTTCTGCGTACACGACGGATCAGAAGCTCTGGATGTACTTCTTCCAGGACAGTTTGTCCGGAGGATCTCTGGAATGGTACACCAAGCTAAAGTCTGCTGATGTCAAGAGTTGGCAGGATCTGGGAGATGCTTTCTTTAAACAGTACCAGTTCAATGCTGACATGGCTCCTAGTCGTACCCAACTGCAGGGTATGTCTCAGAAGTCAAGTGAAGGGTTTAAAGAATATGCCCAAAGGTGGAGGGAGTTGGCTGCCAGAGTTCAACCTCCATTAGTTGATAGAGAGATGTCTGATCTCTTTATGGGTACCTTGCAAGGGGTTTTTGCTGAAAGAATGGTTGGATGCCCGGTTACCAACTTTGCTGACATTGTGGTGGCAGGGGAAAGAATCGAAAGTTGGCTGAAAATGGGGAAAATACAGGGTGGTAATGCTTCGTCATCAGGATCGAAGAAGCCCTTCGGAAATGGCCAAAGGAAAAATGAGGGTAATACCAGTGCGGTCTACGCTCAGAGAGGACCCAGTAGGGATCGTTACTTCCAGCACACCGCTGCGGTAACTATTCCTGCTGACAATCAGCCTGCACAACAGCAACAGCAGCGTCAGCCATTTCAGCAGAGGTCTCAGAGGGTAGGATATCCAGTCAGGAGGAGGATGAGTGATCGGCATTTTGACAGGCCGCCTGTGACATACTCTGTCCTATTGAAAAAGTTGAAGGATCTAGGGCTGGTACAGTTGAGGACTTTGGCGCCTATGAGACCTGATCAGAGGCCAGCCAATTTTGATGAAAATGTCAAATGTGAATTCCATTCGGGTGCTCCCGGGCACAGTGTAGAGGACTGCAAAGCTTTTAAGCACGTAGTCCAAGACCTGGTGGATTCAAAAGCAATCAACTTTGCTCCATCTCCCAACGTTAATGCCAATCCCATGCCGGCACATGGTCAGGTGATGGGGGTGTAAGCGCTGAAGATTCAGATCACGCCTGTGTGATGGTTGAAGAGACCGATGGTAACTGCGAGTTTGATGGTTGGATAAAGCCGTGCGTACCAGGAAGCTGGAAGGCTTAAACAGATCATCCGGGTCACTCTCCTTGAAGAGTAATATTTTTCTTGTTTCATTTTATATGCATGAAAGCCATACGTGTTGCCCGACACGTAATGGTTCATTGTAAGGGCCACCTCATGTTTAAATTTGCATTTTTTGCATCATTAATAAATGGATGTTTTTCGGTCAAAAAGCGGTGTTCCCTGTTTTTCATTTATTTGTGCAGTTTAAAAAACAAATAAAAATGGCAATGTTTATTTTCATTTTTCTCTTTTTTTTTGATTTGTCTCGTTCCGAATTCAAAAAAATAATTCTCCGGATCTCGTTGATAACAATTTGGTTACATCTCATATGACTTCGACAAACCGAGCTATCAGGCCGAAGAAGAAGGCGAAGAAGATTGTGATCTGCTGGAATTAGCCAAGATGTCAAAACAAGAGGAGAAGGTGATTCAGCCGCACGTGAAGCGAGTTGAGATTGTTATTCCAAGCACCGTCGAAGTCAGGAAGGAAAAATTGGAGCCGCTTCAGAGGCGAGTCGAGAGCAGAATGGTAGCCTTGTTGAAAGAGCATGCGGATACCTTCACCTGGTCATGTCAGGATATGCCAGGGTCGGATACCGATGTCGTTGTGCACAAGCTACCATGGGGAGCAGATTGTCCTCTAAAGAAGCAGAACGCCAGTGCCTGTATCAGAGAGTCATGGTGACTTTGTTTCATGATATGATTCACCATGAAGTTGAATGATATGCTATGACATGATAGCAAAGTCCCAGACAGAAGAGGGGCATCTGGCAGATCTGGCCAAGCTATTTGACAGGTTGAGACAATTCAAACTGAGGTTGAATTCAAGTGAGTGCACTATCAGAGTGCGAGCCGGTAAGCTGCTGGGGGTTCATTGTAAGGGAGGAATCGAGGTTCATCCTGCAAAAAAAAAAAAAAAAAAAAAGAAAAAACAAGGAAAAAAGAACAAAAAAAAAATGCCTGAACCGAGAAAGAAAAGGAGAGGTTCGTGGTTTCATAGATAGATTGAACTATCGGTCATGGTTCACATCTCATCTAACAGCCACGTGGGAACCCATTTAAGAAAAAAGATCAAACGGTCAGGTGAAATAATGATTGCCAAGGGGCATTGAAAAAATAAAAGAATAAATTGCAGGAGCCTCTGATTCTGATACCTTCCGTGGAAGGAGCGACTGTTAATCTGGTACTTGACAAGCCTTCGAGGGGTCTACGAGGTGAAGTGGGTCAGCATAACGAGTCTTGTCGAAAAGAGCATGCAATTTACCTTAGCAAAAAGTTTACCGATTGTGAAACAATACATTCACTGCTCGGGAAAACTTGATGTACTTTGGCATAGGCTGCTCGCCGACTGAGACAATATATGCTGATTCATACCACTTTGTGGATTTCGAGATGGATCTGATCAGATAGATTTCTGAAGAAAGCCAGCAATGACCGGACGGGTTGCGAAAGGGCCAATGATTTTGATTGAATGCGATATTCGATACACCGTTCAGAAAACAATCAAGGGGAGTGTATTGTCTGATTACATCGCCCGGCAACCCGTAGAAGATTGTCAACCAATGAAGTTTGAATTCCCTGATGAGGACATCTCGAGGTGCTCTAATCAAAAGATTGGGAGTAACCGATCCCGGAGGAGGGGCTTGACCCTGAATCCGAACGGATTCTGATGTCTGATGGGGAGGTTAAGGTGAATAAGCTTTGTTGTCTAACCAGCATTTGAAGGCACCGACGGTGTAATTGTGCAGAAAATGGTGGTAACCTACAAAGACTGGCATGAAATGTTACCGTTTGCATTGCATGGGTATCGAACGTCTGTGCGTACATCTACTGGGGCAACTCCTTTCTCATTGGTATATGGAATGGAGGCTGTATTACCTGTTGAAGTTCAGATTCCCTCTTTGAGAGTCCCGATGGACGTGAAATTGCAAGAGGCTGAATGGGTAATGACCCGGTATGAGGAGTTGAGCCTGATTGAGGAAAAGAGGCTAGCAGCCATCTGTCATGGGCAGTTGTACCAGCAGAGAATGAAGCGTGCTTTTGACAAGAAAGTGCGACCTCGGGTATATCACGTGGGTGATATGGTGCTGAAAAGGATCCTTCCTCCTCAAAACGATCGAAGGGGCAAATGGACACCAAATTATGAAGGTCCATTCGTGGTCAAGAAGGTTTTCTCTGGAGGAGCCTTGTTGTTAACAACCATGGATGGCGAAGATTTTCCATCCCCTGTGAATGCGGACGCAGTTAAAAAATACTTCGTGTAAATTGACCCGCTGGATGAAAAGAATAAAATAGTCCAGGCAAAAATGGGCATCCCGGCGAACCAAAAACAGAAAGAAAGGTTCGGGCAAAAATTAGGGATAAAATGAAAAAACTGTACACCCGGCAAGTCGAAAACCTGACAAGGGCGACTTGGGCAAAAAAGGGTATCCCGGTGGACTGAAAACCCGAAAGGGCGGTCCAGGCAAAAGAGGGATTGAAACGAACAACTGCGTCCAGCATGATCGTTTGCGCTTTGGTTAAAGCATCATGGATAATACCCGGTAGGGATCAATTGGAATCGTCTTGTTCAGAAGGCAGAAAGCATGGAGAGTCTGAGGACATATGGGGTGTAACTGAGTTGGAACTCGATGAGATCACGGGTTTCACATTGCCATTAGGATAGATTTTTCCTTTTGTGCAGTTACCTCTATTCAGGAATTGCTTCCTTTGTATTGCTCATTTGAGCCACGCTTTTTCAATCAATAAAATGCATCTTCAGTCAAATAATTTTGTTTTTGTTTTTCATTACCGCTTTGATTGCAAAAACGTCTGATTATTTTGATAAAGAATCTTGCATTTTTAAGACATACAGGTCCCTTCCAATGCGTGTTTATAAGATTGAAAGCTTGAAATCTTATTCGGAAGGTTGAGTGACCCGAGTGTTGAAATCTTGACACGCTTGGGGCACGGTTTTATCTGACGATCTGTTTTGCAGGAACTGTTAGATATTTTCGCTCACTTGCAGGTTGTGATGTGGAAGCTTTGTAACAGATCCCCAGAGAGTTCGCGCAGGAACGAATGAATGAAAAACGACGAAGTGACGTTGAGACGTACGACGATCCTTGAATGATATCAAGAAGACTCTTCAAAATCGGAAGATTGGAAAGTCTGTAGAAATTCCCCGCAGGGTCCAATCCGGGACGAATGAATGGGTAGAGAAGCGATGAGAAGACGTCGAGACGTCCGACGACCTTTGGAATTAATCAAGAAGACTCTTCAAAGTCAGAAGATTGAAAAGTATGTATAAATCCCAGGAGTACGTTTCTCGTCGAGCGCGGGGCGGTTGGGAGTACAAGATGATGGAGCAGAAAAGGTCCAGACGAGTCTGGGAGTTCTCAAAAGTGGAGAGCTGATACGAGATCGGGAGGTGGATACCATGGTTCGATGAGTCGACGGGTGTTCTGTACCAACTTTTCTCATTTCCCCAGCTAGGTCCCCAAGCAGAATTAGAGGACTAACTCCCCTGCAGATCCGAGGTCTGTGGTTCCCAGCCGAGTCAGGATGGTTATCTCCGGCAGGTAAACGGTGTTTTCTCGGCAGCCAAGCCTGAAGGTTGCTATTCCCCGAGTGGAGCGGGTTTCAATGAAATATATCTCCAGCAGTGTTCATCCTACCAGTGGGTTGGACAAGTTCCCGTAACGGACTGATATCTGCATCCCCAGCTGAGTTGATTCTACCTATGGATTGCATGGGTAATCCCCAGCGGAGTAGCATTCGTTTCCCTAGCAGGGTCAGGGTGGTTATCCCCAGCAGGTGTCAGATCGGTGCTTCCCCAGTTGCCAGGCCTGGAGGTTGCTGTTTTCCCAGCGGAGCTATCTGTGAGTATTTCCCCAGTGAAGTCGTCAGGGGTCTGCGAGGTTTTCTCGAAGCAGAGTCGGGATTGATATCCCTAGCAAGTCAAAAGACTGTTGTATCCCCACAGAGTGTTGGTGGTGCTTATCCCCAGCAGTTTCCCGAGCGGATTGGGTGCAAAGGAAGTTCTTCCCCAGCAATGGTTGCCTTTCCCCAACAGTAGTGCTATTCCCCAGCAGGGCGGAATCGGAGCAGTGACGAGTTCCTCAGCAGAGTGCCTCGAATTCCCCAGAAGAGTCCTTTGAGGGGGATACTTTTTATGCATTCATCATGAAAAATAGCATAGCATATTGCATAGAAAAATAAATAATCGCGTAGCATTTCCATAAGTATGGAGCATTACGCAGAAAAAATCAATCATGCATCATATTGCATGCATAAGCTAGTCTCAGACCGTGGTTACCGTTTGAGAGGTGGTTTTACCAGAAGTAGAGGTGTTACTCCGAGGAGTTTGGCCTCATGATTTGATCAAAGGTATTTCCCTAGTAGTGCGATATTGGAGGAAATGTTTCCGTCGGGCAGAGATGGAAAGGTTACGCGATCAGCGCGATTCAAGCCGTGGTTACCGCTTGAAGGTTTGGTTTCATCAAGACGGTGAAGATGGTACTCCGAGGAGTTCAGCATCATGACGTCAGATCAGCAATGTTCCCCAGTAGTGCGATATTGGAGGAAATGTTTCCGTCGGACAGAGATGGAAATAACATCAAAGGACATTACGCGATCAGCGCGATTCAAGCCGTGGTTACCGCTTGGGATTTGGTTTTGCCGGATAGTGAAGACGATACTCCGAGGAGTTCAGCATTGTGAGCAACAGTATTTCCCAGTCATCAGTAAGTGTCTGGTCGAGTTTTCTTTGATGTCCTGTAAAACATCATCATTCGATGTCCAGTAAACGTCGAGTTTCTTCCCAGTCATCAGTTAGTGTCTGGTCGATCATTGTTTGATGCCTGTAAACATCATTGTTTGATGCCTGTAAACATCATTGTTAGATGTCCTGTCAACATCATTGTTTGATGCCTGTAAACATCATTGTTAGATGTCCTGTCAACATTATTGTTTGATGCCTGTAAACATCCTTATTTGATGCCTGTCCACATCATTGTTTGATGCCTGTAAACATCATTGTTAGATGTCCTGTCAACATCATTGTTCGATGTCCTGTCAACATCATTGTTTGATGCCTGTAAACATCATTGATTGATGCCTGTAAACATCATTGTTCGATGTCCTGTCAACATCATTGTTTGATGCCTGTAAACATCATTGTCCGATGCCTGTAAACATCGAGTTTTCTCCCAAGTCATTGTTTAATGATTGGTCGAGTTTTCTTTGGTGTCCTGTAAAACATCATCGTTCGATGTCCAGTAAACATCGAGTTTCTTCCCGGTCATCAGTCAGTGTCTGGTTGAAGATGTACCCTCTGATATGTCGCCCTCAGAGTGGTGATTGGTGTTATTTCCGACGTTGCCAGCGGAATTATCACAAGGAAACGAGATGTCGGGGTTCAAATGCAGTGATCTGGGATCATTTGCGCGAAAGAATTTCGGGGTTCAAGAAAAGCATAAAAGAGAAGAGAGAATAATAATCCCGAGCGGATGAGTGGTGTTCAGGCCATGGTTATCCCTGCGTTACCATTTATTTTGGTACCCAGGTCGACAGTTTCATTGCGGTGATTAGGCCGACTTCTCCGTACCAGACGGATTTCTTCTTTCAAGATTGTGTTCTTCGCCGATTCTGACAGGCGTTGTTAATTATTTTCCTATCAGAGCGCAAATTGTTCGTCTGTTCTTGGTATTCAATCACTCTTCATCCTGATCATCTGAAAGCCGAGGCTATTCATATCGACAGGTTCACAGTGGATTGAATAGGGGCAGCTGTAACACCTCAAAATTTGCCCTCCTCTCTTGGGACTAGCATAACATATTACATATCATTTTTAGGTCATTAGGCATTGCATATTGCATATCATGTGGTTACATTGTGCAAGTCATACTCCTAAGTCTTGATCAGAAGATGAGGAAGTCAAAGTGCAAGCTAAGGTTTCATTGGACTGGTCATTAATCATCTGAGGATGTGCAAGTTCAAATTAGGGTTTCATGATTCTCAAAGGATATTGGTCTTCATCTTGAAATGATTCATCATCATCATCATGGTTTGACATCATCAAGTGTGGGATCAGATTTCTTGAGATTAGGGTTTTGACCACTGGTCAACCCTAATCAATTGCATTGGGCCAATCAGGGCCTGATCAGGAGATGGGGTCTATGATGGATATGAGGATCATTTTGTGATTGTATTGAGCTAATTGGGGCTAGGGTTTCATCCTTGAGCCATTTCATCAGAGAATTGGAGCTCAGTTGGATCTATGCATTGCCTGATTCATCTATCAGTTGAAAAAGTCAACTGTGGTCAACTGTACATGATCTGATGGATTTGGAGGTGGAAATGAGTTGGATACACTTCATTCATGTTGGAACAAGTGTTATTTGACATCTCAAGGCTCAAGAATGGAGAAAATCAAGTCAGACAAGAAATTGCCAAAAATAGAAAGTGACTTGTAATAGAAGTTTCCAAAAATGGAAAGTTTTTGACCACAAAATTACATGTCCAAGGAAGCTTCAGATGAAAATTTGTTCAACATGAAAGTTGTAGATCTTGTTCTCACCTTTCCAAAAAGTCCAAGAACTTGAAAATCCCATGTATGGTTGGCAAGTTATGGTCCAGTCAATTTCAAAAATGACCCATAATCAGGAGGGCATAACTTCCACATGGAGTGTCCAAATTGGATGTTCTTTATATGCACAAACTCCATTTGACATGTACTTTCATGGTGCATAATTGGATTTCTTCAAAAATGGTCAATGCAAAAAGTCAAATTTCAACTGTACAGTTAAAAGAACCAGGGGCAAAATTGTCCAACTTGAGAAATAATGAGAATTTTTGAATGGGGATTTTTGCAACACTTCACAAATGACATTTGAAAATTGTTGGAATGCTCATAACATGCCAAGGCCTTGTGGTTTGAGAATTAGCTTTTGAAATGAACTTGGAAAAATGAACAAAGTGCCATCACATGTGGAAAATGCAAAATACTCATCCAATGAACATGAAACAAGTGGCAACAGTTCATGACAGGTGTTTAGGGTTTGTGTGAGTTGTCAATGAGCTGGCATGAGCTGGCATATGAAAGTACATTTTTGCCCCTAGCTTGAAAATAACCACTTTTGCTAATCACTTGGCATTTGATTAATTGGTGTAATTAAGCATGGATTAATCATGAGTATATATTCTTAAGCATAACTAACTCATAACAGAAAATCACAATTCCAAAAATCAAGATCCAAATTCCCTCCAATTTCTGAAAATTCCTCAAGAACACACAACACCAAAATCACTCAATCTCTTCCAATTCTTCATCAAACTCGAAAATTCTTTTTGGTTTGATCTTGATTCAACTTCTTCTTGGACTTTTTTTGGAAATCAACATCAAACTCCTCACCATTCGCAACTGTTCAAGCAAGGTGCATCCATGGCTTTTGAAGAATTCTTCCATTAGAAGCTAATCCAACCGAACCTGAGCATTCCAGTCAATTTCCACAAGCCTAAGCTTCATCTGTTTTGGACTTTCTCAAGCAAATTCATCACGATTCCTCATTGCCAACTCAAGGTACTTCAAAATCGAAACTCATGATTTGATGAATTATTGTATGCGTTTTGAAGAGCGTTGAGTGTAGGTTCTCATGATGTGATTAGTTTTAGAAATGGATTAGTGTAGAGAAAGTTATGTTGATTCGAAGCTTGATATGCGAAACTTTAAACGATCGATCCGGTTAGTACAGTTAGATTTAGGTTGATTAGATTATATATTTGAGATCCTGACGTCGAGACCTTTCCAACGGTTATCAGTTTGTGAGTTTTGGTTGAGAAATGAGCGAAACCGGTGCCGCCGTTGATGAACATGTATGAACGTGTAGATGATGAAACAGTTCTGGGATTAAAACGCGTTTGATCCTGTTTTTTTGGCTTGGCAATTCAAATTGTTGTTTCCCTCCCTGGACGACCAATAGCGCGTTGCCAACACGTTAAAATGCCACAGTGTCACTTGGACCGGTTTAGGATAATAACGAAAATGCCACTGCTGTAATTCAAATTCATTTAATTAATAACAATTCCAAATAATTATTAAAAATTCACCAACACCTTAAAAAATTCATAAAAAATTATTTAAAAGTCAGAAAAATGTGAGGATTTTTTCTATGGATTCCAAATTCCCTGTAGAATTTTATGGACATGAATTTGCAAGTTGTGCTTGGTAAAAAATAGGTTTGACTTAGAGGTGTTTGACTTGTGGTATATTTTGACACCTTTTGCCATTTCTATTGTGAAATACTCATACTTCCAAAGAAATGCTTGAAAATTTTTGTGGTGATTGTAGACATGCTGATGGTGATTTACATGTAAATTTTGTGAATTTTGGATACCTGGTGATTGAGTTATGAATTTTTGAATCTAGGTGTGACAATTTGTGTCACACCTAGCTAGGTCAACTTGCTGGATTTATTTTCATGACCTAGGCTTGTTGAAATGACTTGAAATTTTATACGTGTGATCATTAACATGTTAAGATGCTGTGTGAATATTTCTGGATATTTATGTGGCATTTTCAATTTGATTGGTATTTTTCATCTCTGTTGGTCGAATGTGCAAGTCCATGTGATACATGTTGGCATTATCTTTGTGAAATCCTCATATGGTATTGGATGATGATGAAATTTGGTATGTTGGTTATAGACACATGATAGGACCTGATGCTTTTGGTCCCATTCATTTCTTTATTGTTTTCATTGACTTATGAATTTTTGAAGTGAATACATGTGTTGATGCTTTGGTTTGGCTTGAATATTTGTGTCTGTTTTTCTTGATTTTCATTGACATAGTTCCTTTTGTCCAATTGAGCTGAAAATTGACATGCTATACCTTGAATATGTCCTGTTTAGGTGTGAATTATTTGAGGATTTTTGGAAGTATTTTGGTATGCTTTTGATGGAATTCATTCTGTTTGGATGTTTGGTGTTATGTTTGACCTAGTTTGGTTTGTTTTGTGCATAAAATGAATATGGCGAATGATATAAACATGGGATCAATTGCCTTGGCTTTCTATTTGTGTTAATTTGGTTTTGGTTGGAGATTGCTTGCTGTTTAGGCATTTTTGCCACTTTTGGACCCTAGGCTTGGCCTAGTGGTCCAGTTTCTCACATTTGCTTGATTTTTCAGGATGAAAAGCACAATGCTTAAGGAGATTGAACCAAGTCAATTAAGTTGATGTTGTTGGATGTTTGTGAACTAACATGAATTTTTTTGTAGGTTGTGAAGCTTGAGCTTGAGCTTATAGCTTGCCTTTGTGTGCATTAATCTGTATAGTCTGACTGATTAACATTTGCTGTTCATTGTTGTTTGTCTGAGTACTGATGATACTTGATTGATTTCAGGTACATTTAGTCGCTTACAGTTCTTTAAGAACTTGCTTGCTGCTGCTTGGTTTTTAAACCACTTGAGGTAGGACTTCTAATCTTCATGTAGTCTGGAGACCCGGTCTGTTATTTGGCCGGGCAAACTGTCTGAAGTCCTCCTTAAGAGGCGATGTTTGTGATTGTTTAATTTTGTGCCTAAGCAGGTGAAGTCCTCTATGAGGCAATTGGTGGAAGTTAGGGATATGCAATCTATCCCCCACTATTCAGTGAGTCGTCCCTCTGCTCGCACGGCTGTGTGTTGATGCATTGGGACACAAACCCAAGATCTCGTGATGTTGCACAATCGAGTCAGAGTCTTTGAGCGTAGAAGGGTCCCTCCATTCTGGACCCACGCTCCTTTGTCAGAAGCTCTCCCTGGTCAGGGATAAGAGCTGTGAGGTCTCATCCTCACTTCACCTTTTCATCTGCTTCACCTTAGCCTCGTAATGGCAAGGTTAAGAGCGAATACTACCCATGTACAAATGACTTGCTTCGGCAGTCAAACCCATTGTTTGAGCCTCACTTGATTGGTTATAGTGTGTGCTTTGTGAATATTTGTTTGACATGTTTGCTTGAATTGTTTGGATTGATTTGATGCTTGTATGCTTGCTTCCTGGATAGGAGTAGCTTGCAGTTGTGCAAGTAGGTAGAAACCTCAACGTAGGGTAATGATGCATGACAACACTAGGCTCGAGTCCAGCTCCCTGGTAGCGTGTCTTCCCCTTTGTTTCTGGTTAGATTTTCAGTCCCTTGAGGGGGAACTACATCGCCCTGATCCTCGTTCCAGACGAGGTATGTAGGCAGGGGGTCGTGCGAGACCTCTCCGGGCACCTTTTTCTTTTTGTGTGTGTTTACCTGTTATCTGTTGCGTGTTGGGTTCGGATGCCGACGTAAGCCCAGTGATTGGCTGTCGGGCTCCACGTTTGCCCTTTTGAGTGTGTTTTGGTTCGGATGCTGACGTAATTCCATCAAGTGGTTGTCGGGCTCCAGGTTTGCCATCTGTTTGTGCGTTTTGTGTTGTTTGGCGTGCGTAAGCCGAACTACAGTGGCTCTGATTCTCGTTCCAGACGAGATATGTAGGCATAGGATGCGATGTCCTATCGAGCTCCCTTCTCTTAACCCCACCTGCGTTCCCTGTGTGTGTGTGTGATGTTTTAGCAACCTATTCTTTATTTTAGAACGTGGATCCCGTCGAGTACGACGGACGTGAGGGGTGCTAATACCTTCCCCTTGCGTAACCGACTCCCTTACCCTTTCTCTTTGGTCGCAAGACCATTTCCTTTCCAGGTTTCTCTGAGTGTCTCCTTTCCCTATTTTGGGATAAATAACGCGCAGTGGCGGCTCTGTGTTGTGTTTTTATTTGAGTCCTGCCGGTTGTTTTTTCGCGGTTGTTCTTGACAATTTCCTCTTACTAGGATTTCTGTCTCCTTGTACACAAATTGCCTGTTTATAGGCCCTCTTTCAAAATCAATACAATTTTATTTCGAAAAAACTGTTGTTGTTTTACTTCCTCTGTTTTGTTTGCGTAAACGTCCATTGATTTAGTTTGAATTAATATATGCATTTGAATATGATCGATGTTTATCAAAAATACATGCATAAAATAGCAATAGCAATTACTAAAAGACTTCAGGATCGAGGAGAAGGTCTAACCATGCGTTCCAAGGAATCCGGTTGCTAATTCTATTCCCCAATAAAAACCAGCTATTTCCCAGAAGAGGTCGGCATCACCAGACAGACTGGTCATCTCTTCCATCCCCAGCCAGGCTCTGTTGGATATTTCCACCATCAGACAGAAATCAAGTATCCCCAGCTAAGAAAGGGTCATCAATACAAGTATCTCCAACCAGAATATTGGGATTTATTTTCCCCTGGAAGAACTTTTCAGACGCATAATTCATTCATTACATCATTTCACAACATACGCATGCATACATTGTTCGCATTTATTTTCAGAAGCATAAAACATCTCATGGCATGAAGCTAACTTTATTTTTTAGGTTAATTATCCTCCGGATACGGTCAAAATAAAGATCCATTCAGACGGACATCTTTATCGATTACATTTACATCTTTCAAATATAATCCACATGAACATCCATTCCGACAAGCACTCTGATATCCTCCTAATGGTGGCATCTTTAAGCCCATCCCAGACATTTATTGCAAGTACAACATATACAAATATTGTCAGACATAGCCTAACGTACGGTTCATTCTGATTCAGCCTAACGTATGGTTCCTCCAACTATTCCAAAACGGTCTAGCGTACAACCCATTTGGATGTTCATCCCCTCAGATACGATCTAGCGTATGATCCATTAGCGTATGATCCATTCTGATCTTTATTCCTCAGATACTACCTAGCGTGCGGTACATTCTGAAACGTGGTCTAGCGTACGACTCCCCTTTCATCCTCAGATACAGCCTGATGGACGGCTCATTCTGCGACTCAGATACGATCTAGCGTACGATCCATTCTGATCTTTCATCCCCAGTGAAATCACCCGCCTAAGGGACGGCTCATTCTGCTATTCAGATACGATCTAGCGTATGATCCATTCTGATCCTTTATCCCCAGCAGGGTATGACCCATTCGGATCCTTATCTCATCAGGTTCAGCTCACCCTAATACCACCTAATGGATGACTCATTATACGGTCTAGCGTATGACCCGGCGTGGCACCCATGTCTTCAAATTGGTCTGATGTACAACGCACTTTGAAGCTCTCATCATCGAACTTCCTGGATGACATCTTTAAGCCCATCTCCATCAAGACTAATTGACAAGTGCAAATTTTTGGGGCATTCTAAGTGTTCAATAATCTTCCACCTCCAGACCACGAATGGCGTACATACCATTCTAACTCTCTCGGTTCAAGAATATTGAACAGGGGCAACTGTCATACCCCAAAATTTTCCCGTTAATCTTGCAAGACATTTTTCAAGGCACTCTAACTCATTTTTCAAGGCATTGATCTTAAAGGAACAAAGACCCAGCACACAGGTGGTCAAATCCAGAAAATGGCTTAAAATGGCTTGCTCGCTAGGCGAGCCAAATCATTCGCCTAGCGAACTCTTCGCTGCGCCACTCGCCTAGCGAAGCTTGCGAATACCAGAATTTTTGGGCTTCATTCTGAGCCCATCAGGTCACAAAAACTATTATAAATACCAAGACCTCATTCAGAAAAAAGGAGGTCAGTCAGAGAAAAGGACAGAAGGAGACGGACAGAAACCCTAGCAAGGAAACCCTAACAAAAGCAACCGAGCAAACCCTGGAGGCTAACCAAGAGAATTCAGAGCAACCCTAAAGGAAACCCTGAAGGCAACTCATATGCACAAAGGTTACCTCCGCCCAACTCAATCCGACACCAAGAGTGATCTGCCAATTCAACGTTGCAATTCAATTGCAAACAGGTTTGCACTACCATTACCGCTTTATGCTCTTAATTTACATGTGGCATTATGATTGAATTTATAAACACATCTTAGATTTTGCATATGGGTTTAAGTATATATGAATGTGCAAAATAATATCTTGAATGTTTAACCATGTAATTTCTGTAATGGATGCCATAGGGTTTGGAGCTCGCTGAAATCGTACTGTTCTTAAATTCAAACCCGTAGCCGTTCGCTAGCACATCGCTAAGCGAACCTGTAGCGAGTGTTCGCTAAGCCCTCGCTAGGCGAGACAGCAGCGAACGTGACAGTCGCTGACTTTTCTGTTCTGATCTTTGCTCATCTGACATGTTTTATCATAGCCATGCATTGTTTACCTGACCCTATTACTGTTGTGATTCCTTTTGTTTGGTGCAATTCTCGATTGCACCCTGATTTGGTGTTCTGACCTCTTTGCTGAATTTTGTAAGGGTTCACATACTCCCGGAAAAGGTAGCTTGCTAGGTATTCCACTTTATTTGTGGGATACCCTTGTGGAGATTCATCCTAATTACCTAATTGATTATGATATGGAGATTCATCCTAATTGCCTAATTGATTATAAAATATTGCCTTTGAATATGTGATCTTGGCCCTCTCTTTGTTGCCTTACGGTATTATGGTATTACGGTCATGTCCCGCGAATATGGGGATACACTTAGCAAGGACCCTTCGATTAAATCATCATGTCCCTATAAGATAAATCATAGTCCCTCGGATGCTGCCTGCGAATATATGATTTTGTCCCTCGATGACCCGTCGCTGTAGCCTACGGTTAAATGATGATCGTCCCTTCGAATGCTAAGGTATCCTTACAAATGTTGCCTTCAATGACCAATCGATGACCCTTACATCCAAAGGACAAGACTACTTACTTCTCAATAGTAAGGACAGTTTTACCCTCATAAGGATAGGAAATACCTATAAAGACCTGGGTAGGTATAACTCTTAATTGCTGACTCACAACTTAAAATATTTTTCACACCCCACAAATTTGCAAAATATCTATTAGAAAATCACCACTTGGCATACATTCGTACTAGGATCATTGCCAAGTTATATTTTTCTAAACAGCTTTCAAAATTAAACGAGATAAATACTTTGTATACATTCGTACAAGAATCATTACAAAGTTAAACTCTCTCTTCAAAACATTTTCTAAGCAGTTCACAAACACTTTTTTTTCAGACAAGAAAAATAACATAAGTGATCAAGCAATTAAGAGCCCATGGATAACCATGGATACAAAGGGTGCTAACACCTTCCCTTTGTATAATGTACCTCCCGAACCCAAAATCTAATCAAGGTCTTTCCTGTTCTTTTCCGCCTTTCCTTATTGGATAAAAGAAAAGTCGGTGGCGACTCTTGCTAACCGCGACATTTGCTTTCCAAAGCAAAAACACAAAAGTCCAGTTCACCGTATGACACCAGGCTATGAGTGAACTTTAGGACACCTAGGAATAAAGTGATTCACGGGAAGCGGGTGGTATAACGCCACTTAGCAGAACTTGATATCATGAGCAGTTCAGATCCTGATGGGGTATTATCGTTGCATACATCTGGTGTGTATATGATGATATTCTTGAAAGGATCGTTTATCCTGCGTTTCTCTTGACCTTACCCTGGCCTAGATGACACCCGTGAGTAGGGAGGGAATGAATCATTTTACAGGTACTGTTGGTGACTTGTTCTGTTGGTGACTCTTGGGTCCTGTTGGTGACTTGGTTCTGAAGTATGGGTTCCGGATGACCTTGGGTTTCAGATGACTTTGATATGTGGTTTCCGGTTCCGAGTTCATGCCGAAGCTCTGGTCCAGTGCCTTGTGATGCACAGCCAGCCAGTCATAGTTGCATCATTTGCATCATAGCATGTTTATTTTCAAAAAAAAATAATGCAATAAAAAAGGAGAGAGAAAGAATACAAAAAAGAAAAAAAGCTAATTTGCTCATGCATATCATTTCTCAGGTTCATTCAGAAGTCTGTTCACTGTGGGAGATGGCAGCCATTCCAGAGTTAAAGAGGAAGACTTGCACCTACAGTTTTTACCGTGAGTCGTTGACATCGTTGGTAGAGTTGAGCAACCTGGTGACCGGTTGTAATCAAAAGGTGTTTGATGATCAGTATGGGGATATTCTGACACTGTTGAAGAGGGTGGTTGATCCGGTGCCTCTGCAAACTCTCCTACAGTTCTATGATCCAGAGCTCCGTTGCTTCACTTTTCAAGACTATCAGTTGGCTCCTACTCTTGAAGAGTATTCTATCCTTACGAATGTTCGAATCAGATACCAAGTGCCTTTCCTGGATGTGCCAAAGGAGGTGAATTTTAGGTTTGTTGCTAAGGCTCTCTATTTGAGTATCAAGGAAGTGACTGACAATTGGAAACCAAGTGGTGATGTTGTGGGTTTGCCTTTGAAGTACCTGATGAGAATGGCTAAGGAAGAAGCAAAGAAAGGAAATTGGGAAGCTTTCAACGCTCAGTTGGCTATCATGATCTATGGAGTTGTCTTGTTCCCAAGCATGCCTAATTTTGTGGACCTTGCAGCGATCATTATTTTCATTGGAGGAAACCCGGTTCCTACCTTGTTAGCTGACACTTATTATGCTATACACAGCAGGCATGGTAAGGGTGGAGCTATCAGGTGTTGTCTCCCATTGCTACTCAAGTGGTTCTTGTCTTTTCTCCCAACCAGTGGACCTTTTGTGGATACTCAGAGCACTCGTAAGTGGACTCAGAGGATCATGTCTCTCACCTCCTATGATATCAAGTGGCAAGCTTACAGGTTTGATATGCATAATGTCATTATGAGTTGTGGAGGGTTTCGTAATGTTCCACTCATAGGGACTAAGGGTTGCATCAACTACAACCCGGTTCTTTCTCTTCGTCAGTTGGGTTTTGTCATGAATGAAAGGCCACTAGATGCTGAGATAGCTGAGAGTGTGTACTTTGAGAAGCGAAGTGACCCAGCTAGATTGGAGCAAGTAGGGAAAGCTTGGGAGAGTATTGGTGTCAAAGATGGATCTGTTCTAGGGAAGAAGTTTGCAGTTGCTATGCCTGCCTACATTGAGTGGGTCAAGGATAGAGTTGGAACCTTGTTGCTACCCTATGATAGGGTAGAATCATTGCAAGAGCAACCACCTTTGGTACATTCTGAGAATGTGCCTGCTGAGAAGTACAAACAAGCCTTGATGGAGAATCGCCGTTTGAGAGAAAAGGAACAAGAGATCCAGATGGAGCTTTACAAAGCCAAAGCTGATAAGTTGAACTTGGCTCATAAACTCAAAGGAAGTGGATTGAGTAACAAGAAGAGGTCCTATGAGGAGATGGAGACATTGTTGAATGAAGAACACCATGAGCGCTTGAGGTTGCAAAAAGCGGAAGCCAATTACCAGAAGAAGATACGAGACTTGGAAAGGCAGCTTAGAGACAAAGATGTTCAGTTGAAGAAGGAAGTGGACCTAAGGCATGCATCAGAGAGCCAGCTCAGAGGAGAAGTTGTGGAACTCGGGAAGCAACTGAAGAAGAAGCTCACTCCTTTACCTGAATGTTCAGAGTGTGACCAGTTGATTAATCAGTGCCAGTACCTAAAGACTCTCATTCCTGGAGGACGACGTTCTTAGTTCGTCTTGTTGTTTATTTTGAGAATCACCTCCGGGATTGTTGGATGGGGTTCCTTGTTTCTACTCTGATGAATTGAATCCTTGTTGTATGATCTCTATTGCTCATGATTATAGATGAGATTGTTGATGTTTCACCTTGTGCTCATCGTCTTGTATAGATTGTGTCTGTGTTGTTTCTTGTGCAGGCTGCCATTTTTCAGAAGATGGATAAGACTCTTGGATGTCTGGGAAATGAACATATCATACACATCATACGCATCATACACATATCATTCTTGCATTATAGGTGTTCTTGAACAAGACTTCTCATTTTGGTTCCTATTTTAGGCAGGATTGCTGATTGTCGTCCGCACCGCTACGCGACAAGACTAAATCAACAGAGAAGTATGGATCAAGTTCAGGCTGAATTGGCTGAGATGAGGGCTAACATGGCCCAGTTTATGAGCATGATGCAAGGGGTCGTTCAAGGGAAAGAGGAGCTGCGAGCCTTAGCCCAGAGACAGGAAGTTGTGATTCCACCTGTCAACCGTGCTTCGCCAGAGGGAGTCCCCGTTAATGACAACGTTGCTGCTACCATCCCCGTCCCTAACTATGTTGTGGGTGATGAATTGAGGGGTATCAGAATCAACGGACAGCCTATCGCTCTAGAGACAGCTAATGTTAGAGCAACCCGTGCTCCAGTTCGTCATCCTGCTCCGCTGGTTGACAGACAGGAGGATATGTTTACTCTCCTCAGTGATGATGATGAGGTGGGAAGGATTGAAGAGAGGGATAGAAAAGTTGATGCCCTTGCTGAGAAAATCTGTGCTATGGAGTGTCAGAACTCTTTGGGCTTTGATGTAACCAACATGGGATTGGTTGATGGGCTGAGGATTCCTTACAAATTCAAGGCACCATCCTTTGACAAATATAATGGCACTTCTTGTCCCCGCACCCATGTGCAGGCCTACTACAGAAAAATCTCAGCATATACAGACGATGAGAAGATGTGGATATACTTTTTCCAGGACAGCTTGTCTGGAGCATCTTTGGACTGGTATATGGACCTGAGGAAAGAATCCATTAGAAGCTGGAGAGATCTGGGTGAAGCCTTCTTAAGGCAATACAAGCACAACATGGATATGGCTCCAAGCCGAACTCAGCTGCAGAGCTTATTCCAGAAGTCTGGTGAAAGTTTCAAGAAGTACACCCAGAGGTGGCGTGAATTAGCAACAAGGGTGCAACCTCCTATGTTGGAGCGAGAGCTGACCGATATATTTATCGGAACATTGCAGGGGGTATTCATGGACCGTATGGGAAGTTGCCTGTTCGGTAGTTTTTCCGATGTGGTTATCTGTGGAGAGAGGACTGAGAGTCTCATCAAAGCAGGTAAGATTCAAGATTATGGTTCTTCAGCTTCCAGTTCAAAGAAGCCATTTTTCGGGGCACCCAGAAGGAGGGAGGGTGAGACTAATGCTGTGCACCATCGGAGGAGTGCAAACAGAGGACAGTACCGTCAGGTTGCCGTTGTGACTATTCCAGCACCCCAACCTCAATCTCAACAACAACATCCCAGACAACAACAACAACAACGCCCATTTCAGCCGAGACAGAGAATGTCGGATCGTCGTTTCGACCCGTTGCCGATGACATATGCTGAATTGCTTCCCGAACTGCTCAGGTTGGGGTTTGTTGAACTTCGCACCATGGCTCCATTGACAAAGATACCTGCTGGGTATGATGCCAATGTCCGTTGCGACTTTCATTCCGGTGCACCAGGGCATCATATTGAAAATTGTCGGGCTTTCCATCATAAGGTCCAGGATTTGATTGATGCTAAGACAATCAACTTTGCTCCTGTTCCGAATGTTGTGAACAACCCTATGCCTCAACATGGTGGGCCCAGGGTGAACAATGTGGAAGATGAGGAGGCTTTGGATTTGGTGGTCAGTGTTGATGAGGTTCAGACGTCGTTGCTTGTTGTGAAAGAGCGTCTGTTGAAAGGGGGAGTGTTCCCGGGCTGTATTGAAGGCTGCTCAAATTGTGTTGAACAAAAGAATGGTTGTGAAAAACTGAGGAGAGGTATCCAGGGTCTGATTGATGAAGGTTGCCTGCAGTTTAGTCGGGCTGTGAAAGATTGTGGGGTGGTGTCAACTGTCACCATTTACTTCAAACCGTCCGAGGGTCCCGGACGTGCGCCAAGAACTGTTGGTGCCCCTGTAACTGTTGGTACCCCTGTAACTATATCTGCACCAGTAACTGTTGGTACTTCTATCACCATTGTTGCTCCCAGTACAAGACCTGTTGAGAATAGTAGGGCGGTTCCTTGGAAGTATGACAATGCTTTCCGCAGCAACAGAAGGTCAGAGAATCAGACAAGACCAGTGAATCAGGCTCCAGTGACAATTGGTGTGCCAAACAGAACTCCTGTAACTGTTGGTCCGGCTGTGGACAATGTGGGAGGACCAGGAGGATTTACTAGGAGTGGTCGTCTGTTTGCACCACAGACTTTGAGAGATAACAATGCTGAAGCTCTTGCTAAGGCAAAGGGGAAGCAAGCTGTGGTTGAAGAAGGACCTGTGAAGAAGGAGGCGCCTGAGGGTTCCTTTGAGAAAGATGTGGAGGAGTTCATGAAGATCATTAAGAAGAGTGATTATAAGATTGTGGATCAGCTGAACCAAACTCCGTCCAAAATCTCTATCCTTTCTCTGTTGTTGTGTTCCGAGGCACACCGTAATGCCTTGCTGAAAATGTTGAATTTGGCTTACGTACCTCAAGAGATTTCTGTCAACCAGCTGGAGGGTGTTATTACGAATGTGAGCACACGACATGGTTTGGGGTTCACAGATCTGGATCTGACACCTGAAGGTCGCAACCATAACAAAGCCCTGCGTATCACCATGGAATGCAAAGACGCAATGATGTCGCATGTGTTGGTCGATACTGGATCTTCTTTGAATGTGTTACCCAAGAAGATTTTGAGCAAGATTGATGTTGAAGGGGTTGTTCTCACTCCGAGTGATCTCATCGTCCGTGCTTTTGATGGATCCAAGCGGTCGGTTTTTGGTGAAGTCACATTGCCCGTGAAGATTGGCCCGGAAGTATTTGATATTGTCTTCTATGTGATGGATATTCAACCAGCATATAGTTGTTTATTGGGGCGTCCCTGGATACATGGGGCTGGAGCAGTGTCGTCAACTCTCCATCAGAAGCTGAAATACGTATGGAATAGTCAGGTCGTGACTGTTTGTGGCGAGGAGGACATTCTTGTGAGTCATCTATCCTCTTTCAAGTATGTGGAGATGGATGGCGAGATCCATGAAACTCTATGCCAAGCTTTCGAGACCATTGCTATTGAGAAGGTGGCTTTCGTCGAGCAGAAGAAACCAGGTGTCTCAATTGGATCGTACAAGCAAGCTTTGGAGGTTGTCAGCTCAGGCAATGCAGAAGGCTGGGGCAAGATGGTTGACCTGCCCGTCAAAGAAGACAAATTCGGTATTGGTTATCAGCCTCTTCAGGCAGAGCAGTGTGTGCAGAAAGGGCCGAGTTCCTTCACCAGCGCTGGGTTGATGAATCATGGCGACGTCTTTGCAGCCGGTAGTGAAGATGGTGACAGTGACTATGACTTGGACAATTGGGTGCACCCATGTGCTCCAGGGGAGATGGTGAATAATTGGACATCCGAAGAAATAGTCCAAGTTACTCTTCAGACAAAGTAATTTTCTTTTATTTTTCATTTTGCACAAAAACCATGCGCTTTGCCCGAGGCGTAGTGGTTCATTGTAGGGCCACATCATGTTTTCAATGATTGTCATTAATAAAGGACGTTTTGCAATCAAATTTGTGCTCACTGTCTTTCTGTTTTTATTTTCATTTTTAAAAACAATAAAAATGGCAATGTTTTTTGTTTTTGTGACTTTCTTGAACTCTTTCCTAAAATAAAGCATTAAACATCGTTCATGCAGAATCGATCTCGCGGACTCCATTAAAAACAGTTTTTGTGAAGAAGATTGTGAACTCCCCAAAGAATTGGTCAGATTATTGAAACAGGAGGAAAGGGTCATCCAACCTCATCAGGAAGAGTTGGAGATTATTAATCTTGGTACTGAGGACACCAAGAGAGAGATCAAGATCGGGGCTGCTTTGAAGGAAAATGTCAAGAGAGGGCTGATTGAGATGCTGAGAGAATATGTGGAGATATTCGCATGGTCGTATCAAGATATGCCTGGGTTGGATACAGATATTGTGGTGCACAGGCTACCTCTCAAAGAAGATTGTCCTTCGGTAAAGCAAAAGCTTCGCAGAACTAGTCTCGATATGGCTGTCAAGATCAAAGAGGAAGTTCAAAAGCAATTGGATGCGGGTTTTCTGGCAGTTACCAATTATCCCCCGTGGGTGGCCAACATTGTACCCGTGCCGAAGAAGGATGGTAAAGTCAGGATGTGTGTCGATTACCGGGATCTAAATAGAGCCAGTCCGAAAGACGACTTCCCATTACCTCACATTGATGTATTGGTTGATAACACTGCTCAATCCTCGGTTTTCTCTTTCATGGATGGTTTCTCTGGCTATAATCAGATCAAGATGGCACCAGAAGACATGGAAAAGACGACATTCATTACACCTTGGGGCACGTTATGCTATAAGGTGATGCCATTTGGGCTGAAGAATGCCGGTGCTACCTATCAGAGGGCTATGACGACTCTCTTTCATGACATGATGCACAAAGAAATTGAAGTGTACGTGGATGACATGATTGCGAAGTCTCAGACAGAAGAGGAGCACTTGGTAAACTTGCAGAAGTTGTTTGACAGACTGAGAAAGTTCAAACTGAGGCTGAATCCAAACAAGTGTACGTTTGGGGTGAGATCCGGTAAACTGTTGGGTTTCATTGTCAGTGAGAAAGGGATTGAGGTTGATCCAGCGAAAGTGAAAGCTATTCAAGAAATTCCTGAACCAAGAACGGAAAAGCAGGTTCGTGGGTTTTTAGGGAGGTTGAACTATATTGCACGGTTCGTATCTCACCTAACTGCCACGTGTGAACCGATTTTCAAATTGCTCAGGAAAGATCAAGCAATCAGGTGGAATGATGACTGTCAGAAGGCTTTTGATAAGATAAAAGAATATTTGCAGAAACCTCCAATCCTTATACCTCAAGTGCCGGGGAGGCCTCTGATAATGTACCTTTCAGTGACTGAGAATTCGATGGGGTGTGTATTGGGACAGCATGACGAGTTTGGTCGAAAAGAGCATGCTATATACTACCTTAGCAAAAAGTTTACCGACTGTGAAATAAGATATTCGCAGCTCGAGAAAACTTGTTGTGCTTTGGCATGGGATGCTCGCCGACTGAGATAGTATATGTTGAACCATACTACCTTGTTGATTTCTAAGATGGATCCAGTGAAGTACATCTTTGAAAAGCCGGCTCTCACCAGACGTGTGGCTCGTTGGCAGATGATTCTAACTGAGTATGATATCCAGTACACGTCGTAGAAGGCCATCAAGGGTAGTATTCTGTCTGACTACCTTGCCGAGCAACCGATTGATGATTATCAGCCGATGATGTTTGAATTCCCTAATGAAGACATCATGTATCTAAAGATGAAAGATTGTGAAGAGCCTCTTGTCGAGGAAGGACCGGATCCTGATGACAAGTGGACATTGATGTTCGATGGGGCGGTTAATGTGAATGGAAATGGTGTTGGGGCAGTACTTATCAATCCTAAAGGTGCACACTTGCCTTTTTCTGCCAGATTGACTTTTGAGGTAACCAACAACGAGGTTGAGTACGAAGCTTGTATCATGGGGATTGAAGAAGCCATCGATCTAAGGATCAAAACTCTTGACATTTATGGAGATTCCGCTCTAGTGATTAACCAAGTCAATGGAGACTGGAATACTCATCAGCCGCATTTGATTCCTTACAGAGATTACACCAGAAGGATCCTGACTTTCTTTAAGACAGTGAAGTTGTATCATGTCCCCCGTGATGAAAATCAGATGGCGGATGCCTTGGCCGCACTGTCTTCTATGATCAAAGTTCATTGGCATAATCATGTGCCACACGTTGCTGTGAATCGACTCGAGAGGCCTGCGTATGTGTTTGCAGCCGAGTCTGTTGTTGATGAAAAGCCGTGGTACTATGATATTAAGAATTTCCTCAAAAGCCAGGAGTATCCTGAAGGAGCGTCAAAGAATGATAAGAAGACCCTGAGAAGGCTAGCTGGAAGCTTTTATTTGAATCAAGATGATGTGTTGTATAAGAGGAACTTTGACATGGTTCTGCTCAGATGCGTGGATAGACACGAAGCAGACATGTTGATGCAGGAAGTGCACGAGGGATCGTTCGGTACCCATGCTGGTGGTCATGCAATGTCCAAAAAGTTGTTGAGAGCCGGTTATTACTGGATAACCATGGAATCCGATTGTTTCAAATACGCTCGGAAGTGTCATAAATGCCAGATCTATGCAGATAAGGTGCATGTACCACCAAGCCCTCTGAATGTTATGAATTCTCCTTGGCCGTTCGCGATGTGGGGCATTGATATGATTGGGAAGATTGAACCTACTGCTTCTAATGGGCATCGCTTCATCCTGGTTGCGATTGATTACTTCACCAAGTGGGTGGAAGCAACTTCCTATGCTAATGTTACCAAGCAAGTGGTTGCCCGATTCATTAAGAAGGAGATTATCTGTCGTTATGGGGTTCCTGAGAGAATCATTACTGATAATGGTTCGAATCTCAATAACAAAATGACGAAAGAGCTTTGCAAAGATTTCAAGATCGAACATCACAATTCTTCTCCTTACAGACCGAAGATGAATGGTGTTGTAGAGGCGGCTAACAAGAACATTAAGAAGATTGTGCAGAAGATGGTCGTTACGTATAAGGATTGGCATGAGATGCTGCCTTTCGCTTTGCATGGGTACCGCACCTCAGTACGTACGTCGACCGGGGCAACCCCTTACTCCCTTGTGTATGGTATGGAAGCAGTCCTACCTGTTGAAGTGGAGATTCCTTCTCTGAGAGTCTTGCTGGATGTCAAGCTAGACGAAGCTGAATGGATTCAGACAAGGTTTAATGAGTTGAGCCTTATCGAAGAGAAGCGGTTAGCAGCGGTGTGCCATGGACAGCTGTATCAGAGAAGGATGAAGAAAGCCTATGATCAGAAAGTGCGTCCTCGAAGCTATCAGACCGGTGATTTGGTTTTGAAGAGGATCCTTCCTCCCAGTACAGATAACAGGGGCAAGTGGACTCCGAATTATGAAGGTCCATATGTTGTTAAAAAGGTTTTCTCTGGTGGATCCTTGATGCTAACAACTATGGATGGTGAAGATTTTCTGTCCCCTGTGAACTCAGATGTAGTCAAAAAATACTTCGCGTAAATTGACCCGCTGGACAAAAAGAATAAAAGAGTCCAGGCAAAAAAGGGCATCCCGGCGAACCCAAAAAAAAAAAAAAAAAAGGTTCGGGCAAAAGTTAGGGATAAAGAATGAAAAAATATGTACACCGGTAAGTCGAAAACCCGCAAGGGCGGCTTAGGCAAAAATGGGTATCCCGGTGGATTGAAAACCCGAAAGGGCGATCCAGGCAAAAGAGGGATTAGAGCGAAGATTACAGTCTGAGTTATCTGTACTTCATCGCGCTTCAGTGTCTACCATCTCGAAGGATATGATCGGTCCAATCATTCTTCTCAGAAAGCCAGGAATGTGGGGGAAATTGAGGATCTGTGAGTCATAACAGAATTGGAAAATAGTGGATGCCGTATTCACATTGCCAATAGGATAGTTTATTTCCTTTTTTGGCGCAATTACCTCTTCCTAGGAATTGCTTCCTGATGTACTTGCCTTTTCAGGCCCATTTTCAATCAATAAAAGTCGTTATTCAGTTAAATTGCTCTCTTGTTTTTATTTTACTGTTTTGTTTGCAAAAAACGTCCGAAAATTTGATAGACATTGCATATAAAAAACATGAAGGCTTGACAATAACGTGCAGAAAGATAAAACACTTGAAAATCATTTTGGATGTTGATTACACTTGGGTGTATCTTGTCCATACAATCCCCTGGGGCATGTATGTCTTGCTGTTCTGCAGGTTGTTATCTTTGATTGCTGATAAGCCGCAGTTCGTTCAAAGGTGTTTCAACACTGTCCAGTAGTGTGAGAAGTTGGGTTGTCCAAGTCAGGTTCAGAATTGGTCTCCCCAGCGAGTTCTAGATCAGTGTTGCCTCAGCAATCAGGCCTGAAGTTGATTACAATCCCCGGCAGGGTTGAGGATGTTTGTATTCCCCAGCAGGGTAGGAAGGCTATCTTTTCCCCAGCAAGTCTGAAGACTGCTAGTTCCCCAGTGAGCCTGAAGATTGTTATTTCCCCAAGGGAGGTGTCTGTGGGTAGTTTATTCCTCAGCAGCCAGGTCTGAAGTGTTGTAATCCCTGACAGGGTTGAAGATGTTTCCCAACAGGGTTGAGAGTGTTTTTCCCTAGCTAGTCTGAAAGTGCTATTCCCCAGCGGAGGTTTGCATCAGTGGTTTCCCCCAGCGGAGTCCCCGAGTGGATCAGTTCAGTGGAGGTCGTCCCCAGTAAGAACTATCTTTTCCCCAACAACAGTGTTATTCCCCAGCATGGTTGGAAGGTTGGTGTTTCCCCAACAGACGACTCCCCATTCGAGTTGGTTTCTCTGCCGTCCCCAGAGTGTCAAATCAGCGAGTATCCGCAGCAGAATTGTTACGTCTCCCCACAGAGTTGGAAGATCGAATCAGAATTGTGCGCTCAGCAAAGTGATCACTTGCTCTCCCAGCAGGAGTTTTCCTCCCTTTGCATCTTGCATATAGTAATCATTTGCATTTGCATCCTCAGATCGCGTAGCATTTCCATTAAGTATGGAGCATTACGCCATAGAAAAACTCAAACATATGCATACATGTGTTGAACCGGATTGGATCATGTCCCCAGCAGAGGCGGATCATTTTTCAACATCTGTACGACACATTTGCTACAGTTGCTCCTGACAGCATTCAGAATCGGTAATCCCCAGAGAGGTTTATTTCCTCACCCGTCCGTGAAAGGAAAATTTGATTCTCCCCAGTGTGGTCCCCGGCAGGTGTCTGCCTTGTTGTGGCATATGTACATGTCATCCTTGCGATACCGGTAAGTGTCGTGTCGACCCCCGTAAGGTCTGTTTTTTTGGTGTCCGTAGGCATTATCTTTCGATGTCGGTAAACATCGAGTCGTTTGTTAACCATCGGTAAATGGTTTTGTTGTGTCAAATCCCCAGCAGATTTATTATCTGTGGATGTCAGCCATCGGTAAATGGTTTCGTATCATGAAGGTATTCTCTCCTTAGTGTCGGTAAACACCATTGTTTCGGTGTCGGTAAACATCGAGTTTTTCCCAGTCATCGGTAAACGTCTGGTTGTGATTCATTTTTTCCCTAGTCATCGGTAAATGTCTGGTTGTGATTCTTCTTTTTCCAGTCATCGGTAAATGCCTGGTGGTTGTTTTTTGATGTCGGTAAACATCATCTTTCGACGTTGGTAAACGTCGAGTTTTTCCATTTGTCCGTTGACGTATGGTGGTGTAGTTTTCCCAGTCATCGGTAAATGTCTGGTTGTAATTTTTCTGTTCCCAGTCATCGGTAAATGTCTGGTCATGAATCTTTTCAAAATCCCCAGTAGAGTCGTCGGTAAACGTCTTGTCTGGTTCCCGTTGTAAATATATTTTTCCTCCCCAGTGGAAGCCGTCATCGGTAAATGACCTCGCTTTCCTGCTTCCTAGGCGCCATCGGTAAATGGTATCGCTGACTTTGATATCGGTAAATATCAAATATTGTTTTGAAGCTACCATCGGTAAATGGTCTTGCTTCCTTCGATATCGGTAAATATCGAGTACCCAGCGTAGCCGCCATCCGTAAATGGCCCCGCTATCTGTGATCCGTTCCCCAGCCGCCATCGGTAAATGGCGTCGTTAACTTTGATATCGGTAAATATCAAATGTTGTTTTGAAGCCACCATCGGTAAATGGTCTCGCTTCCTTCTAATATCGAATGCCCAGCTTAGCCGCCATCGGTAAATGGCCTCGCTTTCTTCACGTCATCCCCCGCAGAGTGCAAATTCCAGGTTCTTTTGGTATTCAATCCCTGTTTACCCTGAAGGTCTGACAGTCGTTGCTCTCATCCGTTCAGGTTCTCAGTTGATTGAATAGGGGCAGCTGTAGTACCTCAAATTTGCACCCTCTACTCATGCATTCATTTCATTTGTTAGGTCATTAACATTGCATAAGTACATTGCATCTCATCAACTAGAACTGGCATCAAGAGGATTCATCTGTGCAAGAGACCAAGTATTTCCTTGAGATGGAGGCCACATGATTATTCACAAGAGCTTATATGATCCAAGGGTTCATTTTGAAGCCATTGGACCAAGTGCTAGAGGCTCAAAGTCCACAGTGCAGTTTCAGGTCATCTGAAATCCATAAAAGTCAACTGCAAGTCAACTGAGGGCTAGGAGGTGGAGAAATGGTTTGAGACACTTCATTCATGTCCAAAAGAGGTTCATTCATCATGAAAAACATCTACCTTGAAGGATTTGAAGCCAGATCAAAAGTTTCCCAAAATGGAAAGTGACCTGTAATTTCAAGTTTCCAAAAATGGCAAGTTTTTGGACCATTTTCAACTTGACTTTCCAACATCAAAGAAGTTTCAAATGAAATTTTGTCCAACATGAAAGTTGAATATCTTTCTCTCCCATTTACAAAAAGTCCAAGATCATGAGCATCTGATGAATGGTTGAGGAGATATGATCAAATCATTGCCAAGTGTGCATGGAACTTCAACAAGCCATAACTTTTGATCTAAAACTCCAAATTGAGTGCCTCTTTTTGCATATTGCTCCTTATGACCTATAATTTCCAAATCCAATGATGCATTGCATGAAATTTCATCACATGACCATTTGCTCATTCATGCTCATTTTGGAGGGAAAATCATGAATTTGAATTTGGTGCATCATATGAGCTTTTTAACCATTCCAACATGTTCATAAGATGATTTTAAGTGAAATTGCATGGTCATGTGGTACTGTTCACGTGCATGTTGCATGCATAGGGTGAAAAATCAATTTTTGCACTACACCTTATTTCTCACTAAACTTTCATTAACCATGCTTAATTTTAATTAGCAAATGGATTAATATATCATATAAAGCCCTAATCATAACAGAATTTTCAGGATTGGATCATTCTAGATCTAGATTCAAACTTTCCCTCCAAAATTTCTCTCCACCATAATTCAAATTTTTTCCATATAATACTTGGATTTTCTTGCATATTTGTGTTCTTTGATCATTATTCAGTATAGATCAAGCTTTGATTTGCAGAATTTGGTGAAGAATTAAGCATATGAAGCTCAAGAACATGGCAATGGAAATTTAACTTTGAGCTAGATCCAAGCCTTTCCAAGAGTTGATTCATGCTTCAGAAGTGATAACAAGGTTGATAGAAGAGATCTACACATTGCTAGGCACCTGAATCCACTACTGCCATTGTTGGAGCTTCAAGAGGTGTGATTTCCGAGTCTCTTAATTCATGATTCTATGCATACAATCTTGTAGTTCTTTGCTTGCTGATCACACTGATGCAAATTTCATGAAAAACGGTTAAGAATTGGCTGTGTTATGATGATTTAAAGTTTGGATGTTAGATTTTCTTCTCTTCGATTTGCCTTCGTTATTGAGAATCAGGAGTAATGGATGATAGATTTGGAACCTACGTGCGTTAAGCTTTCGATTAGTGTATTTGTTTTTGAATTCTGGAAAAAAAACTAATTGGATGTTACTGTTCATCCACCGTCTTCATGAAGAAGACGGTGGTTTCCACCGCTGGCCTCCGTGCGCTACAGGGATTAGGGCTAGCTCTGGTTCGTGCTTTGGAAACTACTGTAGAAGCGCATGTCATGTTAACGTCCCGAGCTCGATCCTATGCGAGCGCTTCTTCATTTTTTAATTTCACTTCCACTTATCCAAAACGGCGTCGTTTTGGACGCGCCTTGCTCCTCACTTCGATTCCAGCCTCCAACAGTTTTCAAATTAATTCAACCTTTTCTCATTTCCCTCCATTTCATTATATTTTTCTTCATTATTTCAAATGTTTTTTAACCAACTTCAAAAAACCATAACAATTTGAAAACAAATCCAAATCACCTCCAATTTTTTGCAAAATGTTCACCTTGAGGTCCTTTATTTTTTGATATGGATTTCATGATTTTATCATTGCTGGGATTTTGATTGTGGACTGTTGATTGAACATGTGTGCAAAATGTACCATGCTTCATTCATTCTATTGTGAAATGCTCAATAATGAACCAAATGCCATGAAATTTTATATGTTGATTCCCAACATGTTGCTTGATGTTTGAGGCTTGGTTGTGTATTTTTATCATTTTTCATCTCTGTTTTAGACACATGAACTTAGGGTGTGACAATGTGTGTCACACAATTTGATGTTGATCTTATTCATTTTCATTTCTAGGTCAAATGAGCTCTTCTGATTATAATTTTTGGCATGATGATTGTATTTTACATGTTGTGTGCCCATAAAAATTTCCAGAATTGTTTGAGTCATTTCTGTTTTAATATGGAATTTTGATTCTTAATGTCCAATTGGGTGCATTGAAATTGCCTTTGTCTTCTCTTGCTCACTACATGACGTTGCTTGATGATTTTGATTTGGTCCTTTTTAGGACATGTTCATGATTGATTAAATGTGCTACATGTTGAGAATTGGTTGCTATTTTGACTTTTTGCCTTACCTTTGACCCTAGTCTTTGCACTAGTGGTTTGTACTCACTTGTTGAGATGTGCATTTCAGGTTCAAGCTTATAGTCCTAATGGTTGATGCAACCTCATGACTTGAGATGCAAATTTGCTTTATCCAATAACCTTTATTGTGTTGTAGGTTCCTTGGTGATGAATTCACTTGAGTTGTTGACTTGTGTGCATATTGAGTTGTAACACTGTTGTCTGTCTGTTTGGTTTGTCTGCATGTGAATATTGACTTGTTTGCTTTTCTCACAGGTACTTTAGTTGCTTTAACTCATTGCTTGAGTTACTTTGCTTTGCTTGTGGTTGGCATACCACCTAGGTAAATCCTCTAATTCCATGTAGTCTGGAAGCCCTGTCGTTTCTTTTGGCAGGCATTTGGCTGAAGTCCTCCTTAAGAGGCAATGACTGTGATTGTTTATATTTGTGCCATGCACTTCAAGACCTCCTAAGTGAAGAGGCAATTGGCAGATAGAAGGGATGTGCAATCCATCCCCTGCTATTCAGTTGAGTCTTTCATTATGCTCGCACTACATGCTGATGCATTTGAATAAACACCCAAGATCTTTGTATATAGAGTCAGTCATGTGGAGTAGAGTTCCCCATTCTGGACTCCCACACCTTCATTGTTTGAAGCTCACCCAGGCCTGGGTTAAGAGCTATGAGGTCCAATCCTCATTACCTTTTCATCTGCTCACCCTGACGGTCAATGTCAGTGGTTAAGAGCTTCCTCAGATACCCCTTCCATTTGGCTTGTTTGTCGAGGTTGATATGACCCCTTGACTAAAGCCCAGCCTTGTGTGAGCCACTTGTTTGCATATAGTGTGTGATACCTGTTCACCTATGTTTGCTTACTTGCTGTATGATTGACTTGCTACCTGTGCGAGTTAGGTTCTGATTAGAGACCTCAACTTAGGGATCGTATGCATGACAACTTCTAGGCTCGAGTCGTAGTCTCCCTAGTAGTCTGTTATCTCCCTAGTCTCTGGTTAGGATAGTTTTTTCCCTGTTAAGGGGAACTACGTCGCCCTGATCCTCATGCCAGATGAGGTACGTAGGCAGGAGATTGAGCTGATCTCTCCGGGCACCCTTTTTCTTTTTCCACCCTCTTGTATGTGTGTTTGGAGTCTGATGTAAGTCCAGCGATTGGCATTCGGTTTCCCGGTGTTGTGTGTGTGTTTGGAGTCTGGTGTAAGTCCAGCGATTGGCGTTTGGTTTCCTGTTTGTGTTTGTGTGTTCGGAGTCTGATGTAAGTCCAGCGATTGGCATTCGGTTTCCCGGTGTTGTGTGTGTGTTTGGAGTCTGATGTAAGTCCAGCGAGTGGCGTTTGGTTTCCTGTTTATGTTTGTGTGTTCGGAGTCTGATGTGAGTCTAGCGATTGGCATTCGGTTTCCCATTTGTTTGTTTTGTGTGGAGTTGGATGTAAGACCATCGATTGACATTCCGTTTCCTGTTGTGTGTTTCGTTAGACGTCTCAACGTCTCTGTTCAGTGTTTTGTTTCGGCGTGCGTTAGCCGAGCTACGAGTGCTCTGATTCTTACTCTGGTTAGAGAAGATACGTATGCATAGGATGCGACATCCTAGCGAGCACGTTTCCCATATCCCCGAACTACGTCGACTCTGATGTTTGTGTCTGACAAACTACGTAGGCCCAGGATGTGACATCCTGCCGAGTCCCCTTCTTCCGTCTTTCATCTGTGTTTCATTCCAGTTTGTGTAGTTTTGAGCAGTTTATTTAGCAACCTTTCTTCTATTCTTCTGAGCGTGGATCCCGTCGAGTACGACAGATGCGTAGGGGTGCTAATACCTTCCCTTCGCATAACCGACTCCCGATCCTCGCAATCTCTGGTCGTAAGACCATTTCCTTTCCAGGTTTACTTCGAGCGTTTCCTTTCCCTCCTTTGGGATAAATAACGCACGGTGGCGGCTCTGTGTCTTTTCCCGCCGGTTTTTCGCGTAATGCGACACCCATCAATCACTCGTTTGCATTCTTTCTTCATGACCATTCCATCTGGTCATGATACTATCCAAAAAAAAACGTTTGTTGTTGGACTCGCTACCACGACCAGTCCGTGGTTGTCTTTTGGGCTTTGTCTCTTGATTTTTGGTATAAGATGATTAATCTCCTTAGCCATGCGAGATTTGAAAACTCTTTCCTTTGTTAGAATCAAGTGAACCTCATGTTTCATTTTTCGTTCCAATTTCATCGGGGTGATTATTCACCTGTCATTTGTCTTACTACCAATTTTCACCCCCCTTTCGAGTGAACCATTTGTCAAGTGCCAAATATTTTATTTTGGGTCATCATGCATATTGACTTTTCCATTCATTCATAATTCAAAAGAAATTCCATATATACTCCTTCATTCATGTTCATATTTACTATTTCATATTTTTTTTACGTTTTTCACATTTTTTAAAATTTGCATTCATATTTTCTTTCATTTCATATTGAGATTCTCATTCATTCATGTGTGGTGAGACTTGACATCGCGTGTTCTTCCTTCACACACCGACTTATTTCTGTTCCACAAAATTATCAAATAATCGCGTTCATTTTTAGCTTGTGTGTTGATTGCTAAATATGGAGCTTACGTGATTGACCAAGTTATTAGTTATGGATGAAGAATTGGTTAATGAGAGAATTCAATTAGAGGCCTCTGAGGATTCACAGCGCCAGACCAAGGAGAATGATGTGTATTCACCGAAAATGGATAGCCGAAAACTTGTAAAATCCCAACAACCACTGGAATATAATGCTATTCTACAAGGTAAAAATGTAGTTCAGGCTGTTAGTGAAGCGGCTACGTCGCAACATCCATATGCGACCATTGAGGAACTAACGGTAAAAAGTTATAATGGTTCGAGCTTTGATATTGGTACATCAAATAGTCAAGTGCAAATGTATAATCAACAAAAACGTTGGCAGAATCTTTATCACATGACAAATAATTCTGGAAATGGAAATTCATTAAGTGATATTGGGTTGATAAGTAGTGGCCAGGCTACATCTAGTGCCTGGGAAGATATTGGATCTACATCTTTTCCGGAGTTATTAGCTAGAAAATCACACAGTGATGGTCAGAGCAATGCCATTGAACACTTGGCAGCTGCTGAGAGTAAAGAGAATACAGGTGAACTTTCATCTACATCTTTATGTGAAAGATGGGAAAATAAGTGGTACGTAAGTCCGGAGGGAGGTTGCACAACATCATCAAACATCGACTGCCTAGGTGTACTCCTTTTTGAGTTACTAGGTCATTTTGACTCTGAAAAAGCACATATTGCAACAATGTCTGATCTTCATCATAGGATTCTTCCTCCAACTTTCCTATCAGAAAATCCTAAGGAAGCTGGCTTTTGTCTTTGGATGCTGCATCCTGAACCATCATCACGTCCAACAACAGGGGAAATCCTACAATCTGAAGTGATTAATGGATTACAGGAGCTATGTAGTGAAGAATTGTCAACACAATAATGGACATATTAAAAAAACATCTTCCTGTTTATGGGAATGAGGGATTACCTGAACTTTGGAAGATTGCTCAAAGGTTTGAAGATAAAATCTATGCTGCTGCCACAAGCCAGTCCGATTATCTCCGGAAGATTTCTATGAAGATGCTTACAATGGAGACCAAATCTCAAAGCACCATTGCCATCAATATGCCATCAAATGAAGGAGGCCCTAACAATTATCCACCAGATCAATGACTTGTTTTACAGTCTCAAGTTCTTAATCCAAGACAACAATAACAGTTAATAAATCGACAAAACAATCTAGCAAATATACATCAACAACAGTTGGGAAATAATGTATCGGGGTTACGGCAACAATAATTTGGAACTGACCCTGGAAATCAAGGCATCTAAACAAGCCATCATTCTGCACACATGTTGCGGCAACCAAAGGTTTCAATGCAACAACAATTGCAATAAAATGCCTGGACCTAACTCTCACGATCTCGGTCTGCTTGGCAAAATGGAACATACAAAGTTGCATATGCAAATTGGTATTGATACAAGTGGAAGACAGTCAGCATCTGCTCATAGTGTTTGGCGCAATCAAGCTACCCGTGTTTCAAGGATAATTGATCAATATTCATCCGATTCACCAAGACACGTTCAGTTAACTCTTAACAATTTCGTTGCTGTGAGTAAAAGAAAACATGATGACATTATTACAGCCTTATCTGAAGTTCTTGTCCTTAGAAATCAAGCTCCACATCATCAATTGAAGACTGCGAATACTGAAACTAATGACTCCATAACAAGATCATATATTCATTTGGACCAAATTAATAAATCTTCTAAGCCGAGTCAGATTGAAAATTCGCAGCAACAGGATCCTGCAAGCATCAAACCACACATGTTATATTCCGGTAAATTCGCAGCAGTAAATAGCCTTTTACCGGCGGTAAAAATCCACAAGCGACCCAAAAGGAATCGAAACAAATTCAAGAAAAGAAAGTACAAGGTTCGTATTACCTTTTCCAGATTAAACACCAAAATAGGGTAGACAAACTGGAGCACCTCAAGCACTTCCAAGTGGGATACCCCTTTTGATCTCAATAGCCAACTCAAAACCCTAGCAGTGTGAGTATAAAAGGAGGAATACTCTCTTCATGTAAGGGGGCCGCAACTGTTCAATAACAAAAAAGTAAAGATCTTAGTAAGAGTTCTGCAAGAAAACTTCAAAAAAAACAACTAGCATTCGCGAATCCATACCAAAAGACAGTGATACTACTGTTGTTGAGGCCCTGTTTTCGAAACCCACCACCAAGAGCTAAGTCACAACGCCTCTTCACAGTCGCCATAACGCCACGGCAAGCAAAGGACGGTGATTCGGAAGAGATTTGAGTTGGCGACTCGAAGAAGCAAGAAGTGTAGGAGATCCCATACCTGTTTCACTCGCCTCCAAGACTTCGCGATACGGTAGATTTCTCGCCTTTTCATCGCTTCATATTTAGATTTGTGGATAGAGGCATAGTTCCTCTTCACTGCACATTGTTTCACATCCCTGTGGATGTAAGTTTCGGTTTGCGTTTTGGTGTTCGGATTTGCGATTAGGTTTTCGTCAGAATTTGTTGATTTGTTGGAAATAACTCGTTTATGAAGTTTCGAAGGGTTTTTGTAGGCTCCGGTTGGATTTATGATTAGGGAGATTCGTTTTTTACTTTGAATGGTTTTTGAAATGGCTAAGCTTGGTATAGAGAGGGGGAGGAGGAGACAGGCACGACTGCCCTTCTTGAGGTTTCAGAATCGTGAGCATTTTGTCTCTGTTTTTTTTCTCTCTAAAATATAAGCTTTAAAGGTTCATTCATGAGGTTGTTTTTTCTTTTACGCTGCCCGATGAACGTTTTCTCCTTGGTTATCTCCCTGCATTAGTGCACATCAAATACCTCAAACGTTTCATTATTGTTGGGACCAAGGCTGATGGGAATTCGAAGAGTCCTCTTTTTTTTCTTTTATTTTTTTTGAGTTTTTGGTGGGCATGTTTGGATCCTCCCTATGTCCTCATTTGGGCCGAACCGAAGTGCCCCACTTGGGCTTCTTGGTTTTATTTTCGGCCCATGTTGCCTTTCCTTTTTTTCTACTATGTTTCATTTGTTTTTTTGTTATATGCCTAAGCCGTTGATTGAGTTAACAAATGACCATAAGTGGCTGAGTGGAGAGAAAGCAATTTCATCTTCTATAGTGGGATGTGTTCAATACTTGGGAATAACATATCTTGATTTATTTTTATTTTTATACTTGCTATTTTATTTAAAATTTTTATAACTTCTTACTATTTATTTTACCATTTTGTACCTTTTTATCTAGTTCTATTTTTTTAATACTTGTTGATTTTATTCTTTTCGATTTAATTTTTAAATGTGTTGTAAATAACTTGTTTAGTTATTTATTTCGTTCAACTTACTTTTGGGGCTTATAAAAATGAGATTTTAAGCAATATCCATTTATTTTTCATTAATTCCAAACCTTTGTACATTAATCATTTTTAATTTAATTTCAAATCTTTTTCTCAATAAAATCTGAAGAAAAAGATTACCCTGGATGGAATATCCAGTCGTAATCCCGAATATTAGGCTCAAGTTGTAAGAGCTTGCAAGCCATAAGTATTCGTCTCCTCTTCGAAATACTCCAATATTAAAATCATTTTCATAAGTAAGTTGGAAGAAAAAGATTACCTGGATGAAATTATCCAGTTGTAATCCCGAATATTAGGCCCAAGTTATAAGAGCTTGTAAGCCCTACGTATTCGTCTTCTCTTCAAAATACTTGTAAATATTGAAACTTCTTTTCTCAATAAAATTGAAAGAAAAAGATTACCTGGGTGAAAGGTCCAGACGTAGTCCCGAGTATTAGACACAAGTCATAAGAGCTTGCCAGTCATAAATACCCGTCTTTCAAGCCCAAAAAATACATCCAACCAATCAAACTCTTTTCTTCACCGTCGTGCGATTAATAGAAAAACCCTTTTCATAAACGAAAGACATCTTGTCTTGAGATGATGCAAAGCAATGCTTCGGCCACAATTATTGAGTTGAGATAAGTGACGTTTTCCCGAATGTTGATTTGTAAATCCATTCGATGTGTGGTATACGTCCGCTCCTCATCTGTTTTGGGTAAAACAATATTTTCTTCGATTAATACAATATAGCTTTCGCTAAAATCGACCAACAAACAAACATTTTCTACCCAGAACTACGTAAGCCTTGATTTCTCTGTTGAGATACGTAGGAGCAGGATTTGTAAATCTTGTCAGGCCCACTAATAAAAAACTTAGGTTTAACCCTTCGTCAAAAATCCAAAAACATTCTCCTCTCTTCTATTCTTTCTTTTCCATATAATAACTTGAAAAGCCTAACATTCCAACTAACATTAATGCGCACAACTAACCTAATGGTTCCCGTTGAGTACAACGGATGTGAGGGGTGCTAATACCTTCCCCTTGCGTAATCGACTCCCGAACCCTGATATTGGTTGCGACGACCATAATCATTGTCGTTCTTTCTTGGGTTTTATCAATATTTCCCCATTCCTTTTTAGGAATAAATAAAGTCCGGTGGCGACTCTGTTTAGTCCATCATGCGAGCGTGCGATTGCGCTTCGCTAAGTCGTGTTCTCATTTTTTCGAGGTGCGACAATTAGGGTTTAGTTTTCTTTTAAATAACATAGGAATTCTCACTTCTCAATCAATACCTAATAATACTAATTAGAGGGAGAAAGTGGTGTGATTGAGATTCAGTTGTAAACATTGTTCCATAATGTGTAATTGAATCAAGAATCCAGTTTAAAACATTTTGATTGTTCTTTCTCTTTTTTTCTCTCTTTTATTTTGGGATTTTCTTGTTAATCAAGAAACCGACCATACTCTGTTTTCTGAGCATCACTTTCACAACATCCTTTAATTTATCTGACTTGAAGTTTGAGAATCGAAGCAACCTCTATGCATAATCATGGAATTATCTCGGTAAGAAGCATTATATTTGAATGTTATCTCTATTAAAGTAAGTTGTTATTTTACTGTCGATTCTCATTTTATAAGTTAGTTTCCTGAGGTTAAGTAACAATTTAATTTTGGGGTTATGAAGACACTAAACCATACTACATATTTCTAAAAAATATTCCTCATAATCTAATGATATTTTTTGTTTAATTTGTATGAAATAGATCAAAGCAGGAGAAGATTCAAAACATTGTAGAAAATCTCAATTTGATTCAAAATCACTCTAACCGAACATATTTTATGATGTTTTCATTATAAAAGCTACAATGACAAGAAGTGGAGCAAGACTTTGACATAAACATGGAAGGAAATAAAAACTATGAAGAAACCAACCAATTTCCTTGCAAATTACTTAAGCATGAATTCCTTGTAAGTCACTTGAAATATCAATGCACACCTAGGGCAATGGTGCGACACATTATAAGATTTTGGCGTACACCACACCAACAAAAGTAAAGGAATCTGACGCATATGATCCATGGTGCAACACACTTGTGCTATTCAAAAAAATCTATAAAAGGGGAAATGTATCCAAATATTAAAGTTCTGAATTTAGTTGTAGAAAATAAGCTTTTAGACACAAGATGATCAATGAACATTTAGTCAACCACTTCAATTATAATTCCATTCACCCTTCCTTTTTATCTCATTTATTATGAATCTTTGTAACATGATTGACCAGTTCCCTTAGATTATAGCCTTTCAGATAGATTTGTCTAAGACTTGTTTGATCAATGTAATTTGTTGATTATCCTCCTATATAATTGTGAAACTCTTTATCATTCAATAAATGTTGTACTTAATGCCTTTTATTCATCGTCATATGAGTAGATTTATTCCAAATTTTACAAGAGTGTTAATCGTGTTGTGTGAAATTCTACTCTACTTTATGTTCAACCTATAATATTACTAGACACTGAGTATTAGTTTCTCGTGATAGAGTAATTTATGACTGATAAAATCTTTAATGATTGCAAACTCACATGAGAAATCGGGGGTTGCAATTGAAGAAATTGGTTACGCAACAAGAAATTATGCGTTATTATTTTGAAAACTAATTTATGATCATTAGAAAAAGAATTATGTGTTCAAACGAAATTAGTGAACAAGTTTGGGGCCAAGGATTCAAAAGGAAGCCTAATCGCCTTTATTATTATATTTTATAAAACTTTTAACTCACATGTTTTTCTCCTACTAGCAACCCATGTCCACCATTATGCAATGAGAAAAGGAAGAGAGCATATCAAAGACTATAGGTGATCTCACATAAGAGGCCACACACGAAGCTGCTGAAAAGATTATAAATAGATACTTTTTTTAACATTACTGTTTTTAGTTAATTTAATTTGGTAAAGATGAAATTTTACTTGTGATGTGTGATTTGCTGGTTGAAAAATCCAATGATGGTACCTTTGTTCCACAACAACATCATGACATACTGGTAGAATCGATTGGAATAAAAGAGCATGGTGGGCGTGTCTGTGGTATTTGAAGAGGTGTCGACTTAAGGATATTTTTTGGATCATCGCCAAAGAGTAACAAAGTAGTGCGTAAGAAATAACTTAAAGAGCTAGTTGATCAAAGGGTGGATGAGATGATACAAGAAGCATTAAAAAAGGAGTGATAGAAGGTGACTCAAGAGGTGTGGGAGATTGCAACTCCATAGGAATGGGAGATGGTGATCCAGGAGGAGTGGGAGAGAGAGCATCATGAGGAGCGATTGATCCAAGAGGCGTGAGATAGGTTTATATATGAGGAGCATGATGAAGGAGAATTGCGATCCAAAGCGCAGCGGAAATTAAAATTTTCTCCTTTAGAGATCCTTACGAATGGTCATGATCAGTGATAGAATGATTACCTCTTGTGACGGTTGAAACCTTTGGTGCAGATCTCTTGTGACGATCAAAACCTTTGATGCAAATCCACGAAGCGATCACGAACGTTGAACGATGACAACGTCTCTACTCAGTCCACACGAACGGGTTCCTTCAATCTCAGTGCTAGCTGGTACGAATGAAGGCTTTGAGTGAGAGAGAGAGAGTGATAGAAAACGAAAATAATGCAACCGCAAATTTTTGCTTCTGCACAAGGGTTCTATTTATAGAACCACTTGTGTGGGCTTCAAGCTAAAAGCCCACTTAAGTGTATTTTGGCCCATATCTTATAATATGCCCAAAATCACTTAAGCCCATGGTACCTTACCATATTTCGTATTCTACTCAAGTACACCGTACCTTACGATGTTCTATAATCCACTTAAGGGCACCGTACCTTACGGTATTCCTTAGTTACTCTATCTCTCATCAATCCGTCCTTTGTGTGTGACCCTATAGGTTTTCGTGACGTTGACAATTATATTAAATCACGCATTTAACATAATAAACAGTGAGCGGTATCTAGCAACACATCACTGCTACCCAAGACACGAAAATGTCATGTGATCTGACAATTCCTTCTGTGATAATAATTATGTGTATAATTACCCTTTTGCCCTTATGTCTATATTGAACACAAGGCATAGACCGTGTCATCCTTGTTCAGTTCAATATTGGGCCCATAGACATTTATCCTGTTACGCAGGATGGGCAAATTCCATCTAGGACACTCATGTCCCTCAGCATGCTTTGTGGAGTACCCATCAACTGTCTTTATGGTTATCCAGTTACGGACAACGTTGGATCAGCAATAAAGCACTCGACTCTACATCTAGGATCCATAGTGGTTTCAGGTCGAAGAGTGGAATACACTATTATCACCATGAGAATAACTTATGACACCTTGCATAACTTTCTATATAGTATTCTCATAGCGGGTCAATCCGGTATAAATATTACTCCTAATATTCATACCTATGTTTAAGACTTGATAACTCTTTATCCATGATCCATGAGATGTGATCATCAGTCTACAAACATAATAGTCTTAATGCTTTAATGTTATCCCACTTCACACTAAAGCTCGACTACGGATACTTTAAGAATAGTGTCCTTATGTTTAATATGTTCTCATGATTAAGTCATACTTAATACATTAAACGGACTAGCTATTCTAGGGACTTTATTAAATAAACGTAATAAAGAAAAAGCCTTTTATTATCAATAAATAATTCGATACAAATACCAAAAGTATTGGCCTCTAGGGCTTACACCAACACATGATAGGGTGCATCATGAGGAATGAGAGAGGTTGATCAAGAAGGAACATGAGAAGTTAACTAAGGAGATGCACAAGAAGTGTACTCGGGTTGTGATTGAGGTAAGTCTAAGTTTGGTTTGAAAAATATGTGTTATATGTTGTTATTTGTGTATTTAAATTTATGTATTGTATGGTTGTTGTCTTTATTCTGCAGCAACTTAAATCTATGGGTGTACTTATCAACCTAGATTTAGATCAGTTAGACATATCTAAGAATGTTGCTTTGAATGTGCAAGCATAAAAGGTAGTTGTTCTGCCCCCAACACAATATGACAACCACAATAACTCCATTATATAAAATGCTAATGTTGTCATGGGTGGTAGAGAAGACGAGAGACACCCTTGAGATAACATTAGAACATGAACCAAGTCAATATTGTTAAATTGGAAAGAGTTGTATTATGGATATTTTGCAGGGTGTTAATTGGTTGGACATAACCATACTACAATTATGTTGCATGTAAGTACATATTTTATGGTGATTTCAATTTGTATTCATTATTCTCAAATACTTTTAATGTTGAAGCTATATAAAAAAATACCCGAGCGCATCCCACTCTCAAAGATGCAACAGAGTCACCATCGAACTTTATTTATTCCCGAATGAAAGGGAAAATATCGATAAAACCCGAGGGAAAGAGAAAATGGGTAAGAAAGTTGGTTATACAATGGGAAGGTATTAGCACCCCTCACATCTGTTGTACTCAACGAGAACTATTTTGATTGTTCTTTACTCAGATGGGTGTTATATCTAAAGATTACTCACAAAAGAATAAAGATAATTGAATAAATATAGTACTCGGTGAGGATTAAGGATGAAATAAGGAATTCTTATAGTGCAATAAGGAATTCAGAGCTTCGTAGTTTATAGAACTAAATGTGGGATATGAAATAAGTTGTGATAGAAGATATCGTTTGAAGCAAAGGATAATGTTGTTTGAACCTATAAGGTAGGTATGTCTGAACCGAAGAGGTAAACTGGCATCAAGCCAAAAAGCAAAGGGTTTTGCCTATATAAGGCTACAAAGTAAGTAAGGAGATGTTTGTATAAGCAACGAGAGGACTAACAAGAGAAACAAAATGGCTCTTGGTTCAGAGGCATGCATTGGTTATTGGTCCAAAGGTATATATGAAACTCAAAGGGAGTATGATATTTGGTCCAAAGAAAGACAGTGTCTGACTGAGATGAATGGTTATGATTGAAGATACTTGGTAATGGATTATGGAATATATGGATGGAGCCCTAAGGCAGAAGAAATAATTAGTATGCTCGCCAAGGATTAAAACCCTTGTGCCTACGTATTCTCATCGTGCAATGAGAAAGTCAGAGCTCCATAGTTTGTAGAACTAACGCGGAACAAAGAAAGAGTTGATTAGGTTGCCAAAAGGCGAGGTAAATTTCTTGAATAGTAAGAGTGTGTCATTAAGCAATGAGTGGTGTTTAGCCACAGAGAATTTGTGAATGCATGGTCTGAACCAAGGATACTACCAGAGTTTGTGACTCTACAAGTTAGGAAAATATGTTTTCAAGAGTATGCAACCCTACAGGATAGAATGAGAGAAATCCATAGAATGTAATTGTATATGCATGATAGAAAAAAAGGCCAAAGTCTGTAACTTACAATGAAGTGCCTAGTTGCAAAAGTTTGTAACTTTATAGGGCAAAATGTAATGATATGTGTCGTAGTCTGTAACTACACAAGGCAAAAGGAAATGAATGCCAGAGTTTGAAACTCTATAAGGGAGAAGAGAAGAGTAGCCAGAGTTTGTAACTCTATAGGCATAAAGAACAAGTATCCAAAGTCTGTAACTCTATAGGCATAATGAATAAGTTCCAAAGTCTGTAACTTTATAGCCACAATGAATGAATGCCAAAGTCTGTAACCGAATAGGAAGAATAATATGGGGTTTTGTCAAAGTTTGTAATTGTATAGAAAAAGCAAAGTTTCCAGAGTCTGTATATCTATAGGGTAAAAGAGAGCTTGCCATAGTCTGTAACTCTGTAGGGAAAGGAAAATAAATGCCAATTTTTATAACTGTATAGGCGGTGCATGAAGCAATGAAAAGAGGATGCCAAAGTCTGTAGCTGTATAGGCAGTGCATGAAGTAATGAATAAAAGATGCCAAAGTTTGTAACTGTGTAGGAAGTGCATGAAGCAATCGATTAGGATAAGGGTGTGTGACCCTGAGGTAATGAACCCAAAAGATGTAGGTACATCAAGTAGGGGAGTATGACACTTGATCTAAAGAGGAGAGTGTAATAACATTGCAATGCTATAGTGTAGAAGAGCTTGCCTGAAGAAGACCTTGTTAATTATTTTATTCGAATTCAACTAAATTCTATGAACAGAGGCGAATACCTTGAGCAGCTGGGGCCTGCCCCCCATACTCAAGGATACTCTGTACAAGGATAAAATGCTCCCTCTCATCATTCTCTGTTGCTTAAGGCTCATGGAACACAACTTGAATCAAGATTGACAAATGTTGATACTGATTCTTCTTGTTTATTCTGATAATGCAGTATTGCTTGTTGGAGGAGGAGACTTGATAATCATTTTATTCAAATTATACTAAAATTTATGAACAAAGGCGAATAGTTTGAGTAGCTAGGGCCTACACCCCGTAATCAAAGGTACTCTAGACAAGGGTGGGAATAACCCCTCTCATGATTCTTCGTTTCTTAAGGCTTGTGGAACACAACTTGAATCAAGATTGACAAGTGTTGATACACCTTTGTTGTGCTTGAATAGTAGTCCACTATGTCTGCAATGTGAATTCCTTGTATTGATTTGGAGTCTTGAACTTGAATTTGAGTCTTGAGGTCTTGAGCTCATGAGATCCAGTACAACTTGAACATACGGGACTTGCCCTATCAAGTGATCAAGGGTCTTTTGATCACTTGAATAGGCTTGGGAATTTGAGCCCAATTCAAAAGATTTGGTTGATCAAGGTAAACTTTAATAAACACAACCAATGGGAATGAAAACCAACAATCGAATCATTTACACAATAAACCTAATGAACCGATCAATCAAATCATACCAATTGCATCTACACAAACCCTGAGCTAAGGAAACATGCATATAATGAATTTTCTAAACCCTAGGGATAACAAGGTCAATGTGAAAAAATTGATTAATATAAACATGGAGGTAAGGGGTATGAACATATGTGAGAGGTGTGAATTGAATGTGCTTGGGCCTTAAGCCCAAGCTCCACACGGCAAACCGGATTCAGGCCAAAGCATCTAAGCCAAAACACAAAACACTCAGCAACATGAACAATGAACATTTCACCACCATCTTCATGTTCCCATGATCTCACACTCTCACTTCAAATGTTCATCGAAAAATATGAACAAACGAAATGAATCTGAATCAGTGCCTAATCATCATCACCAAAATCCAATTTCAATTTGAATTCATCATCATCGGATCGAGTTGCAAAATCCAACACCGAAATCAATTCACAATCAAATAGTATCTTACACGCGGAATTGAAGAGAATCGGGGATGAAACAAAGAATGGATTGTTCAAGGGAGTTGCAGCGATAATTGAAGCAAGACATAGAAGAATAACTTACCGAATCGAAATCCTGACACGGTGGCTCTCCAGCGAATCGCATGTACTGAATTCTTCTATTTCCCTCTGCTCTTCTTCAATTTCACTTCTGCAACCTTCTTCTTCTCTGCAACTGCTTGGCTTGATTGTCGCATGAATGAATGATTCGAGAGAGAATCATAAGAAATTGGAGAGAGAATAGTGAATTTGTAGAGTGAATGCGAGAGTTTCTGAAACGTGACTCTGACAATCCAAAAATTGCAGTGAAGTGCTTATATATAATTCTCGATTTAACAGAGTGAAACTCTGTTAAATCTTAGAGGTTTTGATTAGTTAACTATTAAATATTCTATTACATTTAAGTTAACTCAATTAGTTAGCAATATGAATTCAGTTGCAATGCTTACGATTTTATGTGTGCCTAGCTAGGTTAGTTATAATGAAGCTCCATTTCGTGTGTTCTGTTAAAAAGAATTCTGCAGGTGGAATGCATTTTGAGTTTTTCTGATATATTTAATTTGCTGCTGCTTGGCCATGTTAATGTGAGCTACTTGGAGTATGTTATGATCCAACTTCTGTTAATTGGAGGAGTCTTATTTTGCTCAGTTAGAAAATTACAAGTTGAATTTGTTTCTAATTTTTTTGTGTTATGAATTTTCAACTTGAGTTTCTTTGCAAATGATAATGTGATTATGTTGCTCTTAGAAAACATGGCCTATGTGGAATGTGGGTATGTAATTGTTATTGAGTCTTTGAATTAGTGTATTATGTAGGAATCATGTATTGAATTACTTGATTGAATTATGGATGAGATGCTTGCTAACCTTGGTGAACTTGTACTGTAATGGAAAGTTTGAATGAAGAATGATATATTTGAATGGTGATTATTGTGTCAAGCTAGTGATATGATGCAATTTTGTTAATTGTGAAGATCAAATTAACCTATTAATTATTTCAACAAATTGCTACGCACTGGTTAAATGAATTTAATGAGTAATTGGTAATTGTTATCTTAGGTCCCTTCATTCATGTTAGTAATGAAAAAAAAAAGAATTTTTGTTGATTATTGTGTTAAAATAAGATGTATATTGAACAAATCCATGGCATATGCTTGGTGATTAAATTGTGTCAAATGTGATTTTATAGGTTTAGGCATGGCATTGAGGATTGACCAAAGTGTAATATCAAGAGATGAATCAAATGACTGCGGGCTTGAAGATCATGGTGATTAGGACTTAGGAATAAATGATCGACTTTGGTCAACTAGTTGACCAAAAAGTTAACAGTTGACCAAAGTCAAATGTAGGTTTTAGACTAGGGTTTTCTTGATGTAAAAGGACTTATGAAAATGTACATATGACTTGTAATGTAAAAAGGATCTTGATATGAAATAAAATTTGATTTTCTACTTAGATGAAACAATGACTTTATGACTTTGTTCAAATACATTCCCTCAAGCAAAAGTGAATCAAACTTGGTCTTGAATTTAAATAAGGACCTTGAAACTGTATGTTGGAAAAAGATAACAAACATGAGCAATTAGGAGAAACCTGAGTTTAAGAACCTTAAAATTTGGACATAATCTTTGAATGAAACTCAATGTATTACATGGATCTGACCCAAAATCAAATGTACTAATGCAATGACCAAAGCCCCAAAAAGGGGTTGACTAGTAAAAAATCAACTCCATAGTTGCTCATCCATACTTGCAATCCTTGATTAAACTCCAATCACCAAGATACTGTAACAACTCAAAATTTGCCCTCCTCTCTTGGGACTAGCTTAGCATATTGCATTTCATTTTGTAGGACATTAGACATCACATCTTTGCATATCATGTGGAGACAATAAGCAAGTCATCCTCCTAGGTCTTTGTCAGAAGATGGAGAGGGTAAAAGATTCAAGCCTAAAGGTCTCATGGATTGATCATTAATCATCTGAGGATTATGCTTCAATTAGAGTTTCTTGGTTCCTAGAGGAGTTTGATCATAATCTTGGTTGAAATGGTACATCACCATCATCATGGTCTTATCATCACCAAGAGGTTCATTATTCCTGGCACGTTTCCTTGGGATTAGGGTTTTGACCTCTGGTCAACCCTAATCAGTTGAATTATGCCAATCAGGGTTTTGCAAAGGAGATGAGGTTTGCATTGAGATAGGGGATTATCATATGGTTTTATTGAGCTTGTATAAGCTAGGGTTTCATTATGGAGCCATTTCATCAGGGGATTGAGGTTCAAATTCATCTGTGCATGGCCAAGTCATCTATCAACTGAAAAAGTCAACCAAAAGTCAACTGATGGATTTGGAGGTGGGAGAGGGTTAGAAATACTTAATTCATGTTCAAACAAGTCTCATTTGAAATTTCAAACATCAACATTGAAGAATTTGAGGTCAGATGAAAAGTTTCCAAAAATAGTAAGTGACCTGTAATTCAAAATTGCCAAAAATGGAAAGGTTTTCTCCTCAAGATTACATCATCAAAAATGCTTCAAATGAAATTTTGTCCAACATGAAAGTTGAAGATCTTGTTCTCCCATTTCCAAAAAGTCCAAGAACATGAATTTCTCATGTATGATTGAGAAGATATGGATCAATCATGGTCAAATGATTTTGAGCTTCAAGCATGCATAACTTTTGAACCATAAGGCCAAATGAAGTGGTTCTTTTTGCAATATTTCTCTCTTGACATGTACTCTCCAATTCATACATCAAAAGCCATGCATTTTGATACAAAAATATTTGCATTTTTATTTGAATTTTGGAGGGAAATTTCCAATTTGAAAATGGTGCAATGTTTTTACATTTTAACACTTGCCTTGGCTCATAAACAACATTTCAAGTGGATTTAACTCAGAATTCGAGCACTGTAGCATTGCCTTGCACACATGAGGGTGAATTTGCCAATTTGCATCAACACTTGGTTTTCACTAATCCATTTGCATTTGGCTTAATTATGATTAGCAAGCATCATTAGCAGCTCATATATAGCATAATCATAACAGAAATGAGATTAACATATCAAAATTCTCAGATCTAGATCCATTTGCACAATTTTCTTCATTTGGTTCTCTCATTTTTTCATCAAATTTCTGCATAAACCTTGCCTTGTTCTTGATCAATCCTTGATCCACAAGCGTAATTGGACATTTTTGGAAGCAAGATCCATCAATTTTCGAGCTGATTTGGAACTGTTGAAGCTCACCTCCATCAATGGCAGTTGGATTTTCTGGCCAAATCAAGCACGATTAACACTCAAACTTTCCTCCATTCATTCATTCAAGAGCTGAGGAGCAACTGTTTCTGCATTTCAGGACTTGAATCTACCTGTTTCACTTCTGCACTTCCAACAAGGTTAGATTTCGAATGTCACGATTCATGAAATTGATGTATGCATGTTGTAGATCCTTTAATGCTGGTCACACTGAACTTTAGATCCATGAAATCCATGCAGAAATGAAGTAGTTATGTTGATTTTAGGTTTGATACATGAAAATGTATGGCTTCGAATCTTTTGATACATGTTGATTTAGAACAAATTGATCATTGATCATTGATGTATGATGAAAGACGAGTCCAATGGTATGCTGGTTGTGAATTTCTGAGCACTTTTGTTCTTGAGCTCAAGAACACGTATGAACATTGTATGAATGTTAGGGTTTCTGTCCAGAAACCGTGTTTGATCTTGCCTGGCGTTGGTTTGCATGCATTTTCATGTTAGTAAGCATGTACTGGTCCACGTGTGTCCGGCGTGTCGAGATGATTGGTCCAGAGCGCTTCACATTGCCACATAGGTTTAAATGAAACGCAGAGTTTCATTGTAAACGCGCCTTAGTTTAAATTCCAACACGGATCGATCCTTGGCTGAGACATTTCCAAATATTGCCTTGCATTTTGTTCCATTGTTCTAACACATTCACGCTATGCCTTGTTCATGTGTTTTTAATTTTTTCTTCACTTAAAAAAATTCATAACTCATTGATGGATGATCCAAATGACCTGGGAATTTTTGCATGTTGTTCCTCATGATTTCTAGTTTTTTATGACTATTTTTCCAGAAATTGTGCACGCATGAAAAATGTTTTGGCTTAGGGATTGTGTATGTATGTGTTTTCTTGACCTACCTTGCCATATGCTTTGTGAAATGATGGATTTTAATCCAATGATTGTGAAACTTTGCATGCTTAAACTAGACATCTTTAGGGACATTTTGGTGTTGAGTATGCATTTTTAGCATTTCTGGTTGTTGAGATATGATCTGGTTAATGTAGGTGTGACAATGTGTGTCACACCATTGCTTGCTCAATTTGATGATTTTCTTTGCCATGCCAAATAAATGCCAAATGATGTGATTTTTTGCATGATGCTTCTTATGGATGTCAGGATTGATCATGATTTTTTGTAGAATTTTTGGATTCACTTATGATTTGTTTGGTATTTTTCTTTCTGGATGACCATTTGTGGACTTTTGGATAGTCATGAACTTCAATGATTTGTGAAATGATGGTTATTTATCATATGGATTTGAAATTTTGCACATTGTTTCTAGACACTTTGAAGTTTATTGTGGATTTGGTTTGAGACATTTATCATTTGTCAATTCTGTTTTAGGCTTGTGCTAAGTTGATGTAGCAAATTGTGTCCCATTTGAGCTTGTTTGTGCTTACCTTGCCTTATGGAATTTGATTACCATGCTTAGACTTGTCCAAATGCCTTGATTTTTGGTATGTTGATCATGTGATGAGTTTTGTTTAGCCATGGTTTTTCTTGGGATTTATTGAATCATTTTTTAGTTAATGTGGATTTGTTCATTCTGTTGCTTCAATGAGCTTTGAACTTGCATGCTTTGCCTTATTTGATTTGTGAAATGAATTTGGTTGATGCTATTGACATGAGACATTTTGGATTGTGTTCTCCTTTGATTGAAGTTGGTTCATGTCAATTTTCATGTTCTGTTTTGAATTATTTCTCCCTCTTTGACCCTAGGCCTTGTCCTAGTGGTTTGTGCTTATGTTTGAGCTTTGTTTTCAGGTTAAGAAGCCCATGATCATAAGGGGATTGATTCACATTGCTTGAGTTGGATTATTTGATTGATATTGACTAACCTTGACTTGTTTTGTAGGTTGCTTTTAGCTCATTTGAGTTGAGCTTGTGCCTTGCTCATTGATGCTTGGCTTGTTTGACTATGTCTGTTGACTGTTGACTATTAACTGTCTGATTGACTTTGTGAGTTGTGTACTGATTGAGTTAGATTGTTTTCAGGTACATTAGTTGCTTAAGTTCATTGTGAACTTGCTTTTGCTATTGTTTGGTTGCTTAACCATTAGAGGTATAACTCACTGACTTCATGTAGTCTGGAAGACCTGTCCTGTTACTTGGGCAGGCACCTGTCTGAAGCCCTCCTTAAGAGGCAATGCTTGTGTTTGTTTATCTTTGTGCCAAGCAGGAAAAGACCTCTAAGAGGCAATTGGCAGATAAAAGAGATGTGTAATCTATCTCCTGCTATTCAGTTGAGTCATCCCTTTGCTCACACACCCTGTGTTGATGCATTGTGGATATTAACCCAAGATCTTTGTTGAGTCAGGCATATGTGGAGAAGAGTTCCAACTTTCTGAACTCCCACACTTTCATTTGTCTGAAGCTCTCCCAGGCCAGGGATAAGAGCTGTGAGGTCTTACCCTCACTTCCCATTTCATCTGCTTCACCCTAACCCTCAATGTTAGGGTTAAGAGCTAACATCACCCGATTCCAGTTGGCTTGTGTTTCACAGCCTAACCTTATTTGAGCCCACTTTGTGTGTATATAGTGTGTGCTAATTGTGTGTATGTTTGCTTTGCTTTGCCTGTTTAGGATAGCTTGCTGCCTGTGCAAGTTAAATAGAAAACTCAACCTAGGACCATTGTGGATTGCATGATAACTATTAGGCTCGAGTCAGTCTCCCTTCTAGTTTGTCATTTCCCAGTCTCTGGTTAGGAGAAAGTTTCTCCCATGTTCAGGGGAACTACGTTGCCCTGATCCTCATACCAGATGAGGTACGTAGGCAGGAGATCGTGCGAGGTCTCTCCGGGCATCCTTTTTCTTTTTGTGTGTGTTTGCTTGACAGTTATTAGGCTCGAGTTCCAGACTCCCTATTAACTTGTTTGGTTGTTTTCCTTCTTTTGTGTGTTAGGAGATGGATGTAAGACCAGCGATTGGCATTCCGTATCCTGTTGGCGTTTGGTTGTGTGGAGTCCGACGTAAGTCCAGCGATTGGCAGTTGGTTTCCCGTGTGTGTTTGTTGGTTCGGAGTCTGATGTAAGTCCAGCGATTGGCATTCGGTTTCCATTTTTGCCTGTTTGTGTGTGTTTTGTTTCGACGTGCGTGAGCCGAACTACGGTAGCTCTGATTCTCATTCCAGATGAGATACGTAGGCATGGGATGCGATATCCTAGCGAGCCCGTTCCCCTTTTCTCCCACCTGTGTTATTTCCAGTGTGTGTGTGTGATGTTTGTGAGCAGTTTTAGCAACCTTTCTTCTATTCTTTTGAGCGTGGATCCCGTCGAGTACGACGGATGCGTAGGGGTGCTAATACCTTCCCTTCGCATAACCGACTCCCGATCCCATCTCTCTTTGGTCGCGAGACCATGTCTTTTCCAGGTTTACTTCGAGCGTTTCCTTTCCCTCTTTTGGGATAAATAACGCACGGTGGCGGCTCTGTTTGTTTTGTTTTAGCCCGCCAGTTGTTTTTCGCGGATGCGACAGATACAATCCACAATGATCCATTAGGTGCCAACAACCAAGAATTAGGGTTTTGGTTAATCACAAGGTCACAAGTCAAAACAAAATGGCACACAAATACCGTCAATTAATCCCTAATTATGGTTTTATGATCCAGTCAAACTCATGAGGTCAAACACAAGATCCTATAGTAGGAAAGCCATGAATTAGGGTTTGGATGCAAAGGTGAATACCCTATTGTCGACTTCATGAATCAAGGTCCCAAAGATCCATAAATTAGGGTTTCCCCATCATATGCTGAACAATACTCCAATCTTTAAGCAAAACCCTAGTTTTTATTAACCAGGAGCTTTGAATCTATAATGCTTATTAGAAAGTGTTAATATTAATGAGGCATGAATGAGTACAAATGAATCTCAAGCCATAGGTTAGATGAATAAATAAAAAGGGGAGGGAAAATTTAGGGGTATGACAGTTGCCCATATTTAATCATCTTAAACCTGAATGCGCGAATGACAAAAGCTCTTCAGGTATTCGAGGTAGAAGAGGATTAAATACCAAAATATCAAAAAAAAATCATTGAGAACGATTATAATGTGATACAGGTAAACGTATATGGAATATAGAATGGCAGGTAGACTTTCATAGGTTCATTTGTTTGGGGTTGATTAAAATATTCTACGGGGAATATATATCAATCGTAACGGAGAAACATGATATGCATGTTATATGTAATGTACGATTCATTCTTATGACGCATGAAGCCATGTATGCTATGTAGAAAAGGTTAAAGAGGCTTTGATATGGTAGCAAATGGAATCAAGGAGCCCATAAGTTTAAACATGAAAGTTACTGAATGCCCTTGCAATTAAAAGGTTTCAACTGAATCTTTTCTGACAGGGACGTTAAATTGTTGGGAATAAATCACCAACACAAAGGTTGGAAACAAGGTCAACCATGGAGGTTTGAAAAAAGGATTATCAACCATGAAAGTTGGAACAAAATGGATGATCAACCATGAAGGTTTGGAAACAAGGATCGTCAACCCTGAAAGTTGGAAACAAAGATCATCAACCATGAAAGTTGAAAACACAAGATTGTCAAAAAAAGGATTCGTCAATCATGAAAATTGGAAACAAAGATCATCAACCATGAAGGTTGGAAGCAAAAAAATTGTCAAAAAAGGATTCGTCAATCATGGAGATTGGAAGCAAAAGTTTACCAACCATGAAGGTTGGAAAAAAAAGTCAAAAAAGGATTCGTCAATCATGAAGATTAGAAATAGAAGTTTACCAATCATGAAGGCTGAAAACAGATTCATCAACCATGAAGATTGGAAACAACACAGGTTATCAACCATGAAGGTTGAAAAAGAGTTCATCAACCATGAAGGTTGGAAGCGACAAAGATCATCAATCATGAAGGTCGAAAAAAAGGTTCATCAACCATGAAGGTTGGAAGAAACAAAGATTATTAACCATGAAGGTTGAAAAAAGGGTTTATCAATCGTGAAGGTTGGAAGAAAAGATCATCAACTATGAAGGTTTGAAACAAAAATTATCAACCGTGAAGTTTTGAGACAAGAAGATTATTAACCATGACGTTAGAAACCGGTTATCAGCCAGGAATGTTGGAAAAAGGTCAACAACCATGGTTAAAAAAACTTTAGGGATACCAAACACACCGGGTTTTTAAAAGATGCCAAGCATGTTGGGTTTTAAGAGAGATGCCAAACAAGATTAGGCTTTAAAAGATACCAAGCAAGTTAGGGGTTTGGAAATGCCAATAAATATTGGGCTTCGACTTTTTTGGTTTATATGACGAGGCTTCATAATCTGCTAGATGAATGATATGCATGAGTGAAACAACGTGATTAATGCATGATAATCATTTGTGCAATGGTTAAATCAGATGCTCATATGGAGGGAGATGCGAATCTAGGGCTAGGGTAAGGGTCACAAAGAGGTGATTCTCCGACACCTACTTCTCTTGGTTGTTGTAAATAATATGTACAGGTTTTCTATTACACATATGTATTTGGTTTTTTCATTCTGATTCTGTTATCAAATATGTATATAGGTTCTCTTGGCGTGCAATTTTGGATGTGTGTATATTAGGTTTTATTACAATCTATGTAAACAATGTAATTTGGTATATATAAAATAAAATGTTTTGGTTATGTTACAAATGATTATATGGACTTTGTCACAAAATGTATATAAAGGTTTCGTCTAAAAAAATACAAGTCAAAATTAAATTAAATTAAAATTATTTTTGACAAAAAAAGTCCCCCCCCCCTCGGTTTGGAATTCAAACCGAGGTAAATACACAATTTCCATCTTGAATATTACTAGTAGCCGAGAGGTATATTGACACACGCTTTCTACTTTTGAAAATACAAAAAATATTGTTGTGAAGGATCAAACCCATGACCGGTATAATTTTCCCCTCGGTGGAACTTTACCTTAGAGAAAAAGTAGAAAGTTTTCATGACGCCATTTGTTACCCTGCATATGAAATAGAGGCAAAACCCTTTTCTAACTGAGATAAAAGGGGTTTTTCGTAGTAGTGTCAAGATTTGATTATATGATAACTTTGTTACCTCATAGTCACCTTCTTCATGAAAAGCTTTCAAGCAATCATGTTCATCTTCTTCGTTGGAATCAGATTTTTTGAAGATTCTACCAGAGGTTGATTCTTCAAGATTTTTACTTGATGTTAAGTCTCTAAATTTATTGGTCGTTGATACTTTTTTCTCATTTATTCTTTCAAAGATACTGTCGCATTACGCGAAAAACCGGCGGGAAAAGAAGAAACAACAGAGCCGCCACCGTGCGTTATTTATCCCAAAAGAGGGAAAGGAAACGCTCGAAGTAAACCTAGGAAAGAACATGGTCTCGTGACCAAAGAGAATGGGTTCGGGAGTCGGTTATGCGAAGGGAAGGTATTAGCACCCCTACGCGTCCGTAGTACTCTACGGGATCCACGCACAACAGGAAGGAATAAGGTTGCTAAAACACTGCTCAAACACACACACGCACTGGCTGAAAAGAGACAAAAGAAACTGATTGAAACTGACTCGGCAGGACATCGTATCCTGGGCCTACTTAGTCTATCAGGCATAGACATCAGAGTCGAAGTAGTTCGGACTGGGGAAACGACACATGCTCGCTAGGATATCGCATCCTATGCATACGTATCTTCTCGGACGAGAGAAGAATCAGAGCATTCGTAGCTCGGCTGACACGCACAAACAAAACAAGACACAGGCAAACGTGGAGCCCGAATGCCAATCACTGGACTTACATCAGCATCCGAACCAAAACACACGCACACTGGAACCCAAATGCCACTCGATGGACTTACATCGGCTTCCAAGCACACAACAACACAACGAGTTAATAGGGAGTCGGGGACTCGAGCCTATAACTGTCAAGCACACACAAAAAAAGAAACAGACAACAAATTGCTAAGGAGTCAGGCACTCGAGCCTAGCAATTGTCAAACAACCCACACAAAAGAGAAAAAGGGCGCCCGGAGAGATCAGCTCAATCTCCTGCCTACATACTTCATCTGGTGTGAAGATCAGGGCGATGTAGTTCCCCTACGCAGGGATAAAGGATCTAGCCTAACCAGATAACAGAGGGAGACACAACACTAGGGAGACTACGACTCGAGCCTAGATGTTGTCATGCAAAGTCAACCCTAAGTTAAGGTTTCTAGCTAAATGGCACAAGGGCCAACCTATCCTAGACATGACTTGCACAGGAAGCAAGCCACACACACACCTAACTTGCACAGGAAGCAAGAAGGATCTCGATTGCAACTAGGGCAAGAGAAGGGGGAGGTCTCAATCGCAACGAGGGCGAGAGAAAAGAATTAGTGTTAGTGGTTAGTCAAACTCGACAAGACATCGCATCTCGTGCCTACGTATCTCATCTGAACATGAGAATCAGAGTTGCCGTAGTTCGGCTACGGAGGGACAAAGGTCTCGATTGCAACTAGGGCAAGAGAAAGGGAAAGTCTCGATCGCAACGAGGGCGAGAGAAAGGAAAAGGCTCGATCGCAACGAGGGCGAGAGAAAGGAAAAGGCTCGATCGCAACGAGGGCGAAAGCAAACAAGGATTAGTCTAAACTAAACCTAACTTGCACAGGAAGCAAGTCTAAGCTAGCCTAAGAAGCAAAGCAATCACAATCACAGATAACACACACTATATACATACAAGAGGCTCACACAAGGGTTAGGTTTTAGTTGAGGGGTCATATCAACCTCAACAAACAAACCTCTGGAATGGGGTGAAGTGTGCTCTTAACCTTGACATTGAGAGCCAAGGTGAAGCAGATGAAAGGAGATGAGGGGTGTGCCTCATTGCTCTTATCCCTGGCCTGGGAGAGCACTTGACAAGAATGTGTGGGTTCAGAAAGTGGGAACCCTTCTACACATTTGATACTGACTCAACTGTGCAATTGCACAAGATCTTGGGTTTTTATCTGAAATGCATCAACACAATGGTGTGAGCAAAACAGAAGACACACTGAATAGCAGGGGATAGGTTGCTTATCCCTTGGTTCTGCCAATTGCCTCTTCACTTAGGAGGTCTTTGACTCTGTACAAGGACAAATTTAAACATACACAAGCATTGCCTCTTAAGGAGGACTTCAGACAGTTTGCCCGGCCAAATAACAGGCCGGGTCTCCAGACTACATGAAGTAAAAGAGATTATACCTCAAGCAATTTGCTAAAAAGCAAAGCAAAGCAAGTTCAGAGAACTTAAGCAACTAAGGGTACCTGAAAGAGTCAAACTAATCAGTAAACATTTCACAAGTCAAAGCAAAAGGAATTGAATCCACAGACAAAACAGATGATCAATTGTGCAAAGCACAAGACTCAAACACATGAGTCAAACCTACAAAACAAAGGTTAGCATATGATATGTAACCACACTCAATCACATTTGTATGATCTTTGAAGCATTGGTGCTTAACCTGAAACAATGAGCTCAAACATAAGCCAGGAGACCCCTAGGACAAGCCTAGGGTCAAAGACAAATAAAAAAGTCAAAACAGCAAAGGAAAGTCAACCATAATCAAAAACATTTAGGAAGCAAACATAATTGGATTCATGTTCATATCATGCATCATCATCATTTCATAAGCATAAGGAAACCAAAGCATGGCAAATGAGGGCTCAAAGAAGTCAACAGAATGACTTGCATCAAAAGTCAACTCAAACAAATTTCAAAAATCACCAAATAAATCAAGTTCAAACCTAACATCTAGCATGGTAAGCATGTCAAAATTCATGGCATTTGGACAAGTGGAAGGCAGCCAATTAAAATCAAGAAGTCAAAGCAAATCCAAACATGCACAAAGAAGTCAACAGCAAGACTTAGCCCAAAACCAAACATAATCAATTCCAAAAATCATGAAATAAATCATACTCAATCATAATCCATAACATAGCATGCATATGAAATTTCAGCTCAATTGGATCATGGGAAGATGGTCAATTAAAATCAGAAAGTCACAATCAATTCAAATAAGCACAAAGAAGTCAAACAAGCATGTGTCATCTTCAAAAAATCATAACTAAATGAAAACAGATGAGAAATGAATGAGATTAACACCAATGCAAAGCTTGAGATGTCTAGTATGCACATGAAAAATTTCATGATCACACAATAAGGTATGAGAATTTCCCAAAGCAAATGGCAAGATGTGTCACACAAAGTCAACAATTGACTAGGCAGGGAAGAAAAATCTCAAACAAATGAAAAACAGCACAATTAATTCCAAGAAAAATCACAAGTCAACTAGACATATGAAATGAGATTCATGCAAAATTTGGGGTCAATTGGAGGCCAGGAAGCAAGTCAACAAAATTCATGGAAATGCACATTCATGGTGTGACACCAAATGTAACACCTTACTTCAAAAAATCAAAGCTCTCAATCCACATATGATAAAATCATGAAATCTATATCAAAATAAGCATGGAAGAGTGTATAATAACCACACAAAAATTCAGATCAAATGGATGCAACATGATTATTTCACAATGGTTTTGGCAACATGTATCCTTTTTGGTCACATTACACAAACCCTAAGGCCATTTAAAAACCAATGATCCAAAAAATTATTAAAAATAATGATAAAAAACTAGACAATCATGTGAATATGATGCAAAAAACCCCATTGGATTTGGACTTGAAATGAACAAGATATGATTTTTGCAAATATTGATGATCAAATGAAATGTTTATTGAAATTAAATGGATTAAATTGAAATAATTATGAAGCGGATGGCACATTGGTAATTTTGAAGCTCATTTAGCAAAACGACCGTGTTTAAGGGGTGACCAGGAAATGTTGTGATTGGTCCGCATGGCTCTACAGTGTACATGCGTACGCGAGGCATTCACAAATTCTGGGCATGGCTGAAGAAACCCTAGGGTTTATGAACAGTAAGCAATAACCTTCATCTCCCAAATCGTGTTTCATGACAAAATCCCAGAAATCCAAACGGAAAACATAGAAATGTTCAGCAAGTCATGGCAAGCAATAATCCAGTAACAATTTTCATCAAAACCACGCATGTACTCTGAATCGAGCAGAAGAAAATTCAACAACAAACTTTGCTCAAGAACACAAACTTTCCAAAATGAATAATGAGCATATCAATAGAAGCAATAAACCATGTACATGACAAATCCAAGCATTATTTTCATGGAGGCAAGCTAATGAAAGAGAATCGAGCAAAATATCAAATGAACACCAAACTTCATTTCCAGATTTCTAGCAACCTACTCAACCAAATTACATGAGACAAATTTCAATAGACTCAGCATGGCAAGGACTACACAAATCATAGCATGGATTTGAAATATAAAGGATTCGAAAATTTACCAATATGAAGAGCAGAGGAAGATTCAGCAGTTGTTTGGTCTGGATATGCTCAAACAGTTGAAGATTCTTCTTCCACAAGTTGAATGGTGAAGAAAGCTTGGTTCAATGAAGCTGAGAAACCACTCAAATCGGGTCTGCCATGGCTAGTGGTGTTGAAGAACAGTCAAATAAAACCTCTTTCCAGTTGTGAAATGGCAATGGAAATATGCTTGAAATGATGCTTGGATGGTGAATGAACAAAGGCTTGCTCGAGTGCTGTGGAGGTTTTGGCCAGAAAATGCAATATGCAAAAATGCAAGTTGAGAGGAAATGAGAGTTTCTGATGTTTGCAGCTGCTAGCTAGGGTTGAGAATGACTGAAAATATGCATTATATTTGCTGTTTAACAAAGCTTAATCAAGTGCTAACCAAACTTTGCTCATTTTAATCAAATTGCTAATTTTGCACTTTTGGCCAAAATGGTGGTATGTGATAGCAAGTGCACGAATTCTGGGCCTTGGCAAGTCTCAAATGACAATTAAAACAAATTCCAAATGGCCAATTATGCTGAAAATGGATAAATCAAAAAGTCAACCATTGGTCAAACTTGAATTTTAATGAAACAAGTCAAAAAATGCCATTTTGATTGGCAAGGTTTTGGTGAATGATGAATGAATTTTTGGAAAGAGGGGATTAAATGGAGATTGTAGGAAAAAACCCCATCAAATTTGGCCAAAGGAATCATGAGATATGGCCATTTGAAGTTCAAGATTTTGTGAAAATGATTTGATCATATTTTGACAACCATTCATGGGATTTGAGAGTTCTTGGACTTTTTGGAAATGGGAGAACAAGATCTTCAACTTTCATGTTGGGCAAAAATTCATTTGAAGCTTGTATCATGATGTAAGTTGAGGATCAAGAAGTTTCCACTTTTGGCAGTTAAAATTACAGGTCCAGTTTCTATTTTGGGAAATTTTCTGTTTGACTTCAAATTCTTCCATGATGAGGTTTGGCATGATACATGAGACTTGTATAGACATAAATGAGCTCCTTCAAATCAATTCCATCCATCAAATCACTGATTAAATCCACAGTTGACCAAGTTTGACTTTTCTAGGGTTTTGCTTGACTGAAGCACCTTCTGATGAATTCCAAACCCTAATTCCTTGATATCTTGATTCCAAATGATGTCTCAAGATATATGAACCCTTGATGATTGATCATGGTGCCCAAATTCTGCAAGAATGGCCACCATCCACTGCAAACGACTGACTTTGACTTTCTAGGGTTTCTGACTGACTGTGCATGAACTGATGACTTCTGAGCCTCCAATCTTTGACTTAAACACTTCAAATGGACCTCCAAGTCATGTGAACTTGTTGGACAAACCCTAGGGCCTTGGCTCCTTGAGAAACAACCTTGCTTGATTGGTTGACTGATCTCCTGATCAGTTTGACCTAATTCTTGACTGGCTTGCACTTGAGGCAACTGGGACAATGCAATGCTATGCAATGGACCATGATATGCTATGACCTAATATGAGAATGTATGTACAATGATAGGTGCAAATTTGAGGTGCTACAGATACCACTTGATGAAACTTCTTTTTCATATTCTCTATTTGATGAAGTTCCATCATTGGACGTTGACTCTTCTAAGGCTATTGGAGTTGATTCATTTTCTTCTTCTTCTTCTTCTTCTTCTTCTTCAAAAGAGTTATTTGATGAAGGTTCTAGAAGTTATTATATATTTGAACTCATCCATTCATATTTTAGCAGTTGAATTAACTAATTATGGTTATCGATGATTTCTTTCTTCTCGATATTTCCTATAACTTACAAACATTATCATATCTCGATTTAAGAATTGGATCAGGTTTATGATTCCAATTCTTAACACATAGATATTTGTTAGTGATGAGAGTTATAAAATTTACTTATGTGTTCATTACCTCTTGTTTTATACTTGGAGATACTCCATAAATCATTTCTAGAGTGCCCCACATTTCCTTGATGGAATTACAATTAAGGACATAACGAAATTGATTTTCTTTTAAAGACATAACTAAAACATTTTTAGTTTTCAAATTAACTTCAAACTTTTTCATTTACTCTTCGATTCAAAGGAAACGATGTTTATCTATTACTTCAGCGTTAACATTGTGAGTAGTGATAAACAAACCATGGGTTACTGTTTCTCACAATTCAAGATCAAAACTTTGAATGAATATATTTAAATCAAGCTTTCCACAATTCAAACCTATTATAATTAAACGATGAATGTGTGTTTAGGAAAGTCCTCTTGTTAAAAGAAGTGTTGGAAGTCATCTTCCTTCCGAGACAATTAGTCTTTAAATAGAACTTAGACTCTGATGCCACTTGTGGAAGATATGACTCCATACACAAGAGGGGAGTGAGTTACGTAGGTTTTAAAAATTTTTGGTTTAAAACAAAATCACCGGTAAGGACAAGTTTGAAAACATTTTGAGTAAATACGCAACGGAAAACCAAAAGAAAGAAAAATACTAGAAAATACAAGAGTTAAGGGAAGATAAATAACACCAGAGAATTATACAGGTTCAGATAAGAAGACCTAATCATGTCCCCAATGGTTGTTCTTAAGAGTATCCATTAAAGTTGAGAGATTTTAGAAGGTTGTGCCCATGAACCCCCTTATATAAGAAAATGAAGTTTCAGGCTAACTTTTAACCAAACAACAATAAGGCTTGGAGCAGTTAGTCTAAACCAAACAAAGATTTGGCAAAGGCTGATCTAAAACAAAGATGGAGTTTTGAGTTGGCTATCTTCTGAACCGAGTTGAGGTTTTGCACAGGTTGACCACGAACAAAACCATGTTTTTACACCAGGTTGAACTCATAAATCAAGAGAGATATTAATCGGGAAAATATCAAATCAATAATGCTTTTAACCGGGTTAAACTCAAAAATCATTGTAGATATTTTCACTGGCTGATTATTGCAAACTACAAGAGATATTTTTCTTCAATAGCAAAACTCACAAGCACATCCAAGACTAAGACAATCACCTAAAAAAGAACTTTAAATAGTTTAGTTCACAACCAATAATATCAACTTCCTATGGAAGAATTATTTACTTAAGAGAAAATTACACTTTCGATAAATTTACAAGTTTGCTCTCACCCAGAGCAAATATCCTCACTTAGACTCAAGAACACTCTCAAAACACCATGGTTAAAATATATGAGAAAATATGAGATATTTAGAGAGGTGATGAGAGAAATACTCATGTTTTTCACGTTTTCTAGATCTGAAAGGTGATAAAGAAGCTTTGTATTTATAACCCAAGGTATGGTATAATTTTGGAAATAATACATGGGCCAAATGAATGCTTTAATCGATTAGACACCTCAAATCATTAAGAAAATGTCATAATCAAACATAGACTTAATTAAGCATTAACTAATCGATTAGGAAAAGGACCTAATCAATTAGAAAGTTAGAAAAAGTCTCCTAATCAATTGAACACTCATCTAATCAACTGGCTATGCTTCAAAAACATTTTTTTGGTGATTTTATTAAAACATGTGAGACTTCTCAAGAATTTTTAGTGTGTGTCTATGATCGGACAAATAGCAAGTGTACTATTTTTACCGATGTAGTAATAAGGAGTTTTATTTCCAAGTATCGATCTCAAGGATTGCGTAGGAAATACTTATTTTAATTTGATTCTATCAGAACAAAAAGATAACAGGTTGGTTGTTTTGGAATTTATAATAGTAAACACAAAAATAGTAAAAGTAATTGATTAATATAAAAGATGCTAGGGTGAGTGGTTGAGTTAACCGGTTATGAATTCAGTCCCGATTTCCTTAATACATACGAAACATTCAATCACCTAACCTCAGAATGTTCTTACTTAAGTCCTTAAGGAAGAAACTATTAAACTACTAATTCTTACTCAAATGTCCATTCAATTAATCATTGGTTTTAATCATACAAAATATCAAGGTTTACGGTGATTTACGAAAGTTACTAGTCCTAGATGATGCATTCATAAACCCAATTGTGTGAAAACCCTACCAATCACAATCCTGTTATTGGAAGTCATAGATTAATTTGTATTTGTCCGATACAAAAGCATAATAACATCACACAATTGAATTGAAATACGTAACATAGTAATCAAGAAATCATTGGTTCAAATTCATAGCATACGATAACATCAGGACCACCCCCCTAGCATCAGGGGGTTTAGCCTCTCATAGTACTTAAAGAACTCATAAAGTAAAGATTAGACATTACAAAGAATTAGGAGAGTTTGATCTTCAATGGTTGCTACCCTTGAATCTCGCCGTCTTCAAATCCGTCGTATTCACTATCTTCTCCAATGCAATGCTTTCGTTCGTCTGTAAAAAGGCGTCCTCTTCTTTCTCTTCCAAGCCTGCTTATAGCTTCAGATGACTCTCTTCCAAGCTAAAGGTCCAAACTACCCTTAATGAGCAGAATCGGTTCACACAACAAAAATTAGGTCTTCCAAGCTGCGTCCAATCAACACGCCCGTGTGGTGGCACACGGGTGGCCGTGTTGTTCTTCATCATTAATTATTTTCAGCATAAGTTACAGTGGCAACAACACGGGCCGTGTCCCTACACATGGGTGCCCGTGTTAATGCACTGTTTTAATCAACACGGCCGTGTGGTGGCACACGGATGCCCGTGTCGATCTCTGTTTTTCTGCTCCCTCTCTGCTCTGCTTGATCACCAACACGGACAATGTTGTGGCACACGGGTGCCCGTGTTGACCTGCTGTTTTTTCATACTTTTGTCCTTCAGAGTGTCTAGAATTTCACCATTCTTGCTTTTAAACCTGTAACAATGACACTACCAAACGAAGCATAAATGAGATCTTTTTGACATAAACTCGTAATCGAATGCAATGCAATACCAAACCAACAAAACATGCTAATTGACTCAAATGCAACTAAAAACAAACATAAATCTTACCAAGGTGATGAAAATATGTCGGATTAGCGGCGGGAATTCAATGGAAATGGTGACCGATCAGTCTACGTATGATATAGCCATAGTGTTTTAAAAAATTCTCGCGTGTCTTTACAAGACATTGGTCACTCAGGCAGTTACGACCAAGCGAGTTTTCACATTTCCTCTTTATCACACTCTGAAGTTGCTTCAAGTATTGACATCATTATTTTTGAATTTATCATCACACACGAACCTTGAGTATTCTTGTTGAGGCTTGATATATATCCATGTTGATTACCATCATCTGATAATTTTAAAGGTCAAACCACCAATGATCCTTAAAATCTAAGTATTCACTTAAGAGTCATTGGACTATAATGTTGATTTAAAAAAATTTATAGCTTGATTTGGAAGGATATATTGATCAAACATCTTGTGTATCTTCGACCACTTGAGTTATCTTCATTATCTGTTTGACTTCAAGTGTTTTCATTATGAAAAATAAACAGATACTAGTTGACTTGCATCTCTGTTAACCGTAAACTTTACCATCTTTCAAGCACATAGATCCACACTTTCTAATATTCTCTTTACATTACAAGAGTTAATTATTCTTGGAGAATCATCAAAAGTTTGGAGACATTATAGGTCATTTGTGGACTTGGTGAAATCTGACCTATTTTCAAGTAAGCTTTTCTCAACTTTAAAGGTTTACAACTTCTTCAATTTTTAACATCTGAGGCTGATTTTTTTTGCATAAAATCATTTGTGATTCCCTCTACAAGTTTTCTTCAAGGATCAAAGTCAAATTATGCTTGGAAGGCCATGGAATTCATTGAGACATAACAAGTCATTTTCAGCCATTTGGGACTTAGAATTTTCTAAGTTACATGACCAATTTTCATGCCAACTTCAACATGCCATAACTTTGCTCTCAAGCATCCAAATGCATTATTTCTTGGCATATTGTAATCTTTGTTATGATGTCAACATATTGCAAAAAGAATGGGATCAAAAGGCATCATGAGCAAGACGCCCCATTGAGTTGTACATGGTGACTTGAAACTGAAGAAATCACCATGGTCCGAATTTAAAATTCACTAATTCTCGATTACAATCCAAATTACCACGCATTTTGGACCTAAACGTGTTTAATCAAGTCTCCAAAAGTTAATTGACCCTTGAAACGCATGATTTGGCTGAGTTTTGACGGATTGCAAGTCACACTTTCCACACATTCTGATCAAATTCGTTTTGCACGAATTATGCTTGATTTCACATGTATTTGGATCCAAACACATTCCTTATAAATAGAGGAAGCTACTGCATTCATTTCCAAGCTTTTGAGAGCCAATAAAGCCCTGCTTCAATCTAAAATTTCTCAAGAAAATTCAACTATCGTGTTTTTAGTTTCAGCTCATTTCGATCCAATTTCTTCATTCCATTAGCACCTTCAGTCTTCTCTGAAGCTTTTGCAAAAATTTCCAAGCTCCAAGACCTCCTGAAGTTCTCTAACCAAGTCGAGCTTCATCAACTCCTGATCACCATTTAGACAAGGTAGTTCTGAGCATCATTTGAACTCAACAAGTTACCACAATGTAATCTTTCATTCTCTGATGCTTTCCCATAACTTATCTGGTGTTAGTTGATCGCGTTCATCATTTATTTTAATCTTTCGTGGCTTGCTTGCTTCTGAAACTTCTCTGAAATTCCCCATGCCCAGTTTAGATAAATGAATTTAGAGCATGAGGTTGAATTCATGATGAGGAGGCTGATCCGTTGTCGCGCGCGGGTCAAAATGAGTGTTTTTCAAAAACGTTGTACGGCGACAATTTTAACTCGGATATCGTTCTCACAAGGATTCTTGATTATTATTATCCAAAGATAAATCGAATTAAGGGGGGGTTGTTTGGTTTGGTGTTCGATTAAGAAAAGGTGATTATTAAAAGCAATTTTTGAAATAAGCTGTTATGAAATAAGTGATTATAAAATAATTCAATCTACCGATTCAGTTCCTACTATCATCGATTAATATCATTTTAATACCCTAAGCGGATTGTCTATTCCTATTTGGATACAAACTCAATGACAAGCGCGGTGAAGTTTATGATATGTATGATCCTATTGTCCGAATTAAGCAAACAGATAAGTTTTCATGGATTAAGCAAACATGATTGATCAGACACAAAAACGAATTAAGTAAACGTGACGTGCCTATGTTAGGATCATACAATTAACCAAATTGAATCAATATATTTCATGCAATCTAATTAAGCATACAAGAACACAAAATATCATTGAAAGGAATTAAACTAAAATTAACATTATAATAATCTCAAGTTTTGGAACCTGAATTACGGCAGATCGAATCAAGGGATTAGTTCTCCATGGAATTCGTACAAGCTTTCAAATTTTCGTGAATAGTGATACCGTGTACCATTTTCGACTGCCTAGGTTATAGGAAAAGTAGAATAAACCTAATTTCGTCAAAACATAACCCAGGCCCAAACTAAATAACCCAACATAAAATATAAATCTAATGCTGAAGGCTTCAACGGATTTTTCAACCATGCTACAATCCGAATTAGCTTCTGACTTCTTCATGAAAGTCATAACTCTTCCTCTTAACTTTTCAACGACTGGTAGCACGCCTCGATCCGATACTCCTAGCTCCAGTTATGAATTTATTCGTGCAGACTGCTAATGCTGAAAATAAACTGCGAAAAACAAATAAGTGTAAAAATAAGATAAATTATAAAAACACATTAAAAGGGAAAAATAATCAAACTTTAAACATGGAAATGCATAAGTATAAATATAGAAGAATGTGCATCAAAATACATTGATCAAATTCCCCCACACTTAAACTTTTGCACTCCGAGCAAAATTTAAAATAAAACAAAGAAAACACAAATACATCATTAGTTACTCATCCTAGGCTACAAGTCTTCTTCGGTTAAGTTTGCATCGATGGGTACTAATCTTGCAACTAAGGATATCGTAGGAACACTAATCCACAATTGTGCAGTCATAAACCTCCTGAATACACAAATCAACTCGAATCATGTTATTATGTTAAAGCCTAACTTACTCATCCTTCTTTTTGCTCTTTTTCATTCAGGCGCAATCACATTAAGCTCGTTATCTCCACACACCCTAGCAAGGCGACCGGTTAGTGACTCTGATTCTTTTTGCACGGAATTCTAGTACTTACATGGCATAACCCTTTGCTTACTCAATTGTAGTTGCGGGGGATCAGACCGTAATCTGCCCTACCAAGTTCAGCACCAGAAACCGTTGAACCAACTGACAACGAGTCTTATTTTCAATTTTTTTTAAGGTTCTACATCCGTTGGGTTAAGTGACCGGGTAAGGGTCACCAAACTTAGAAGGTGTATTCCCTTTTCTTTTTTTTTCTTTTTTCTTTTTCGGAACACTCACTTATATTCATCGACTTCCCTGCGTAGAGTGTGTGTGAGATGGTACTGATTGCTGAAATAAACTACTCAAGAGCCGTCAGAGAATGAGAATTTAAGGCTAAACATAATAAGAATTCGAATCAATTTCCATATGCAGGAGACTTACGGTGTTAAGACGATACCGATCTTGTGAATTTTTCCCAAGTCTCCGTAAACTAATCTCAAATTAGTCAGTCTATAGCCTAAAACTTTCAAGAAGATGCATTTTTTTATTTTTTTATGACTGAAAACAAACAAAACACTAACAAAAACAAGGAAAACAAACGAAACAAATGATTTCCCTCCTCCACACTTAAAATAAGCATTGCCCTCAATGAAAAGACATTACTAATAAAGTAGAGAGAAGGAAAGAAAGACTCCCTGATCAAGTTGCAGGATAGTTAGGTGCTTCCAAAGAAAGCTCCTCTATGCTGACATCTTCAGTCATTGAACTTTCATGGAATAGCTTCAAGCGCTTCCCATTGACTTTGAAAGTCTTGTTAGTACTTGCACTTTTTATTTCTACTGCACCATAAGGGAAAACATTAGTAATAACAAAAGGGCCAATCCATTTGGATCGAAGTTTCCCAACCATAAGCTTAAGGCGGGAGTTAAACAGTAAAACCTGTTGGCCCATAGAAAATTCCTTCCTAGAAATCATTTTATCATGGAAGTGCTTAGTTTTCTCTTTATAAATCCTAGAGCTTTCATAAGCCTCTAGTCTAAGCTCTTCCAACTGTTGTAATTGGAGTTTTCTTTCAATACCTGCTTGTTGCATCTCCAAATTACAACTTTTCACCGCCCAATAAGCACGGTGTTCTATCTCAATAGGAAGATGACATGCCTTACCAAAAACAAGTCGATAAGGAGAACTCCCAATAGGTGTCTTGAAAGCTGTGCTTTGGGCCCAAAGTGCGTCTTCTAGACGACGGCTCCAGTCCTTCCTGTTTGGCTGCACCATTTTCTCTAAAACCTGTTTGATCTCCCTGTTTGAGATCTCAGCTTGCCCATTAGTTTGTGGGTGATATGCAGTAGAGACTCTGTGCACAACTCCATACTTCTAGAGCAAAGCTTCCATGGTGCGATTACAGAAATGAGTGCATTGGTCACTTATGATAGCTCGTGGTATTCCAAACCTGTACAAGATATTAGACCTGACAAAATCTGCAACAACTCTAGAATCATTAGTCCTAGTGGGGATAGCTTCCACCCACTTTAAAACATAATCAACATCAAGCAAAATGTAAAGGAAACCAAATGATATAGGAAAGGGACCCATGAAGTTGATTCCCCATACATCAAATACCTCACAGAAAAGCATAGGTTGCTGAGGCATTTCACTCTTGCGAGTGATGTTTATACCTGCTATCTAGCACTCTTTACAAGTGTGGTAAGTCTCATAAGCATCCTTAAAAACAGTTGGCCAATAGAAACCTAAATCAATGACTTCTCTTGCAGTCCTTTGCGGACCAAAGTGTCTGCCGACTTGAGATGCATGAGAAAATTTCAAAATGGATTCAATCTCATAGTCGGGGACACATATCCTAATTACCTGATCACTACTAAACTTCCAAAGATATGGATCATCCCAAATATAATATTTGGCATCACTCTTGAGTTTGTGAATCTGTGATCTAGATGCACCTGTAGGAAAAACACCAGCAACAAGAAAATTAACAATGTCAGCAAACCAAGGTGTAATCCCATGCAAAAGAAAAAGCTACTCATCAGAAAAGTCATCCTGAATAGGAAAAGGATCTGCATCTCTCTCTATCTTGCTCAAGTGGTCAGCCACTAAGTTCTCAGCTCCACTTTTGTCTTTAATCTCTACATTAAATTCTTGGAGCAACAACATCCACCAAATCAATCTCGGTTTTTCATCCGGCTTCTTCAACAAGTACTTTAATGTTGCATGGTCAGTAAAAACAATAACCTTGGAACCTAGCAAATATGATCTAAATTTATCAAGAGAAAAAACAATAGATAGCAGTTCTTTTTCACTGTTGTGTAATTTGACTGTGCAAAATCTAAAGTTCTAGAAGCATAGTAAACAACATGGGCAACCCTGTCAACCCTTTGTGCAAGGATATCCCCAACAACATAATTAGACGCATCACACATAATCTCAAAAGGGAGGGTCCAGTCCGGTGGCTGGATTATGGGAGCGGAGGTCAATGTTTTCTTCAAGAAGTCAATTGCTTGTTTGCATTTGTCATCAAAGTTGAAAGTGACATCACTCTTCAACAAGTTTGACAACGGAAGAGCTATCTTGCTGAAATACTTGATGAAACGCCCGTAAAAACCTGCATGACCAAGAAAAGAACGAATCTCGCGAATGCAAGAAGGGTAAGGCAGTGTAGAAATCACATCTATTTTAGCAGGGTCAACAGAAATTCCTTTTTTTGAAATTATGTGAACCAATACAATTCCCCGATCAACCATAAAGTGGCATTTTTCATAATTTAAAACGAGATCAGTTTCGATGCATATTTCTAAAATCAAGCTTAAACTGCTCAAGCATGCATCTAAAGAGGAACCATAAACAGTGAAATCGTCCATAAAGACTTCCATGCAATTTTCAATGAAATAAGAAAAAATGCTAATCATGCATCGCTGGAAAGTGCCAGGAGCATTGCAAAAACCAAAAGGCATCCTCCTGTAAGCAGAAGTACCAAAGGGACAAGTAAAAGTGGTATTCTCTTGATCTTCCGGTGCAATATGAATCTGAAAGTAACATGAAAAACCATTAAGAAAACAATAATGTGATTTACCAGCAAGCCGTTCAAGCATTTGGTCAATGAACGGTAAAGGAAAATGATCCTTTCTCGTAGCCTGGTTCAATCTCCTGTAATCAATACAAACTCTTCAGCTGTTCTGAACTCTAGTGGGAACAAGTTCATTCTTTTTATATTTTACCACTGTGAGTCCTGATTTGTTAGGTACAATCTGCATCGGGCTTACCCATTTACTGCCAGAGATAGGATAAATGACACCTGCTTGCAAGAGTTTAGTTACCTCCTTCTTCACAACATCAAGAATCAAAGGATTAAGCCTCCTTTGGGGTTGCCTTACTGTTTTCGCTCCGTCCTCAAGTAATATCATGTGCATGCACATCGACGGACTAATACCTGGGAGGTCGGCTAATGTCCACCCGATTACCTTCTTGTGCTTCTTTAAAACCTGCAAAAGCTTGTCTTCCTGATCGAAATCAAGGTTAAAAGAAGTAATAACAGGGAGTTTTTCACTAGTCTCCAAATAAGCGTATTTCAGGTTTTTAGGGAGTTGTTTCAGCTCTAAAGACGGGGGTTGCTCGATGGATGGAATGCTTGGGGCAACCGGGATGTCAAGAGCATCAACTGCAAAAACAACTTCATCGGCAACAACTTCACCTGTAGGAAATGTATCAGGCTGCAAGGCAGCATCAATCTCAGCACACACAACACAAAGGTTAGTGTCATTACAATCAACACATGAGTAAATATCATCGACACCAGATAAAGATGGAAAATCAAGTGAAAATAAATCAGAACAAGTGTCCTCAACCAGCTCAGATATCAATTCCATATGAAAAACAGAATGCTCTTTCAAGGGGTGTTTCATGGCATCGAAAATGTTAAATTTTGCGACAATGTCACCAAATTCCATGGACATGGTTCCATCGTCAACATCAATTTTTGTCTTCGCCGTTTTCATGAACGGTCTGCCTAAAATGATGGGAGCTCTGCTTGTCTTAGTCTCTCCTTCCATGTCCAGAATGTAAAAATCTGCAGGAAAAATTAAATCGTTAACTTGGACAAGGACATCTTCCACTACGCCAGTCGGGCGTGCATTGCTCATGTTCGCCAGTTGGACGATCAAACCTGTATGCTGCAAAGGACCAAGATTAAGGTTATTATAAATAGAAGTAGGCATAACATTAATGCCCTCTCCCAAATCAAGCATGCAATTCTCGAATTTACTATCCCCGATGGTACAAGGGACAATAAAAGTTCCCGGATCCTTTTGCTTTTGTGGCAAGAACTGAGTGATGGCTGAAACATTTTTCTCGCCTGTAACTTTTTCAGATGAAGGCTTGGGCTGAATAAAAGCAGAAATATTTCTTCCCAAGTTAACTCTCTCACTTCCTTTAATCCTCCTCTTATTTACCGTAACTTTTCTAAAAACATCCAATATCTCTCTTTCCTTGTCTCCCTCCTCAATTCTTTTATTTTTCAGAACTCTATGTGGGAAGGGGACTGGTGGCACATACTCCTTTTCTTTAATTTTTTCAGATGAAACAGGTTCAAATGGAGTAGGTTCAAGTTCAGATGTTACCTCAATAATTTTTTTTATTTTTTTCAGGGGTTGTTTCTGTAACCTTTCCAGATCTCAACGAAATCGCACTCACATTAGCATTAAAATCCTTTGGATTGACAACTGTTTGGGCTGGAAGCTGGTTCGACCCTTGGGCTTGCATGTTATTTATTTGAGTAGCAAGTTGTCCCATTTGCGTGTTCAAGGTCTGAATGCTAGAATCGGTCCTTTGTTGGAATTGGAGATTGTTGGCGGCCATTTGTTTGACAAGATCTTCTAAGGATGGTCCGGAAGGTGCAGGGGCAGCCACTTGAGGTGGGTTCTGTTGTGGGTTTCCATATCGAAGGTTGGGATGGTTCCTCCAATTGGGATGGTATTTGTTGGTTGACAGGTTAGGAGTATTATTGTACTTGTTTTGATTGTAAAGGTTGGCTGCATAAGCTTGAGGCAGCTTAGTAATGGACTCGTCTCTCAGAATAGGACAAGTATCGGTCGGGTGCTCATAAGAAGTACAAATACCACACACTGTTGCTGTTTGAGGTTTTGCTACTGCCAGCTATTTGACTAAGGCAGTGAGCTCGTCAATTATGGTCTCTAAAGCTTTGTTGGAAGAAACCTGAATTTGATTCACGCCTTTGCTTTGCACAGAATCGTCTCTAGTAGTGAACTGTTGGGAATTAAGGGACATATTTTCGATAAGGGCTTTGGCAACATCTAGAGTCTTATCAACAAGTGCTCCACCACTAGCAGCATCATGAATGTTCATATCCATCGGTATCAAACCCTCATAAAAGTACTGGATGAGTAGTTGCTCGGTGATCTGGTGTTGAGGCCAGCTGGATACCAAGTGTTTGAATCTCTCCCAATAATCGGTCAATGACTCATTACGCTGTCTAATACTACAAATCTCCTTTCTTATCGAGGCAGCTCTGGAGCCAGGAAAATATCTCTCTAAGAACACTTTTTTCAGGGCATTCTAGCTTGCAATTGAATTTGGCTCGAGATAGTATATCCAATCCTTTGCTGCATCCTGCAATGAAAAAGGAAAAGCTCGAAGTTTGATGTGATCTTCAGTGATCCCTTCATCAGGCTTCAATGGTGTAGAACACACCACCTGAAATTCTTTCAAATGTTTGTGCGGATCCTCACCTGCAAGACCATTAAACTTGGGCAACAAGTGTATTAAACCCGATTTTAATTCAAAAGGAATCGTAACATCAGCATATTCAATACATAAACCATTGTAATTCATATCAGGAGCAGCAAGTTCTGTCAGAGTTCTTTGGTCAGCCATATTAAACTCAATAGAAAAAAAATCAACAAAGAATGAAAAAACACATAACTAATTCAGCAACACAGCAACAAATAGGAAAATACCGACAATGTCCTTATTAAGAACAAACAATTGAAATACGTAAAAAAAACTATTAAAACAAAAGGGAAAAAATACAAAAACATAAAAATTAATCTAATAACGTCAATTAAAATTTTTGAGAATTTTTTCGGAATTTTCTGAAACTATCAAAACAGAAAAAAAATCATAAAAATTAGAAAAATAAGGAATTTCGGGTTTTTAGGATGACTTCCACTATTTAGTCCCTAAATAGTATTTAGTCCCTAAATAGAGGCTTTTGATCGTTGATTTTTTCCTAGTTAATCGACAAAGAATTGGAATAATTTGAGACGATTTTCTTAAAAAAATAATTTTATTTTATCCTAAAACACAAAACATCCGAACACAAGAAAGTTAGGGCAAAAAAAATAATTAAAACACCTATACCTATAATAATAGTTAGACTATAATAATGGTTAAAATCTACAAGAATCCCCGGCAACAACGTCAATTTGATCCGCTGTCGCGCGCGGGTCAAAACGAGTGTTTTTCAAAAACGTAGTACGGCGACAATTTTAACTCGGATATCGTTCTCACAAGGATTCTTGATTATTATTATCCAAAGGTAAATCGAATTAAGGGGGGGGGTTGTTTGGTTTGATGTTCGATTAAGAAAAAGTGATTATTAAAAGCAATTCTTGAAATAAGCTGTTATGAAATAAGTGATTATGAAATAATTCAATCTACCGATTCAGTTCATACTATCATCGATTAATATAATTTTAATACCCTAAGCGGATTGTCTATTCCTATTTGGATACAAACTTAATGACAAGCGCGGTGAAGTTTGTGAGATGTATGATCCTATTATCCGAATTAAGCAAACGGGATAAGTTTTCATGGATTAAGCAAACATGATTGATCAGACACAAAAACGAATTAAGCAAGCATGACGTACCTATGTTAGGATCATACAATTAACCAAATTGAATCAATATATTTTAAGTTTTGGAACCTGAATTACGACAGATCGAATAAGAGGGATTAGTTCTCCATGGAATTCGTACAAGCTTTCAAATTTTCGTGAATAGTTATACCGTGTACCATTTTCGGCTGCCTAGGTTATAGGAAGAGTAGAATAAACCTAATTTCATCAAAACATAACCCAGACCCAAACTAAATAACCCAACACAAAATATAAATCTAGTGCTGAAGGCTTCAATGGATTTTTCAACCATGCTACACTCCAAATTAACTTTTGACATCTTCATGAAAGTCGTAGCTCTTCCTCTTAGATTTCCAATGAATGGTAGCACGCCTCGATCCGATACTCCTAGCTCCAGTTATGAATTTATTCGTGCAGACTGCTAATGCTGAAAATAAACTGCGAAAAACAAATAAGTGTAAAAATAAGATAAATTATAAAAACACATTAAAAGGGAAAAATAATCAAACTAAAACATGGAAATGCATAAGTATAAATATAGAAGAATGTGTATCAAAATGTATTGATCAAAGGCGATCACATTAGTGGTGGTATCGTGTTCTGAATTTACCAAATGATGAAACTCCAATGAGAGACCATTGAGGAAGATGACCGGAGTTTATCTCAGGTTATCTGAGTTTGTAGACACGTTGGCCATTTGAAATGTTTTGATTTGTCCAATTTGAATTAGATCCCGTGTTATATTTTGGCTAATTTCCATCGTGCCCATCAACCTTGTGATTGTTGGATCTGCCACATCAATTAATGAAGTCAGATCCAACGCTCCATGTTTTTTATGATTTTATTTCTTTTTGTTTTATTTATTTTAAATTTTATTTTATTTTAAAATTCATTTTACATCCAAAAAATACCAAAATAGTTTCTAAAATTCTCTTTTATTTTTCTTCATCTGTTTTTTATTTTTCAACATTTTACTTCTTGATTTTCTATTTTTATTGAATTTTCTATTTTGTCTATTGTCTTAATTGGTTTAAAAATAATTTTATGCATTTTTAAATTTTGAAAATTTTATTATATGCTTTTTATTTTATTTCCATCTTTCCATGATTTTCTTGGCCATTTATTTGGTGTTCTGAAGGACTGTATGGATTTTCTCTTTTATTTCCCTTTTAAAATTCATTTTAAAAATGTTTTTGATGCATTTTATTTTATTTTATTTTATTGCATTTTATATATGTTTGACCTTTGTTGACTTCTGTTGGCCTTGGATCATGGTTGTTTTGATCATAGGTCTCATCAAATTCAATGGATCTTGGGTGTTGATGGAGTGAAAACCCTAATCCACCAAAATGGATGATTGATTTTGATGATGGCTTGATCAAACCTTTGATCTAATTAAGGTGACATCTCTTGTCCTTTTCCTCTCCATCTCTTTCTTTTCCTCTTGATCAATTGGATTGTTTGTGTCCATCTTGTTCATGATGTGTGGGTTGGTATTTGATGAACTTTCATCATTTTAAATCTACCTCTTAATTGATTATGAATCATTTAAGGTACTTTGGATTGATGCATAAGTTTGTTCTAAGTACTATGAAGTATGAATTGATGTAGTGAACCACTCTCCTAGTCTCTGTGCTTGATTAATTATCTTCTTATTTTTTTGTGACATAGTTTAGGAGAATGATTTACGTATCATTTCTCTATTATGTATTAACACAAATATTATTATTGACTTACCTCAGAAAGTTGTGACTTCTACATAAGTCCAATTACGATTGCTTAACATAACTCTAAATTTGTCCCGAAAATAATTCATTTTCATAAGTGAGATTGCAAGTCTCCTACTCCCCATGGTATTGTATGAAAACATTACTTTCTTTTCACTTATGAGAGCTAGTGACATACTTGTTGATTTTATTCAAGCTGGAGCCCTTCTCATAGGTGATGTAAAGATCCATATTTTCATATAGTTGAGTGTTCTCCAAAAAATGACAATTTTCCTTTCCCTTTTTGATTACTAATATCATTTACTGATAATAGTTTGTGTTAACTTTACTTAAATGTCATTTATCTTATGTTCATTATCCTTTTTCTATTTACTTTATGCTTTTATTGTATCATCTCATATCATATTCTTTATGCTTATATTATTTGTTCTTTGACCATTTGGATTTCTATTTCTTTCAAAGAAATTAACAAAGGAAAAACCCCAAAAAAAACTGTTCTCTGGATTCATGGACTTGTGGTTACTATCCTAGGATTATTATGGAATTATGGACTTAGAACTAGGTGAAGGTGAAGAGCGATCCAAAACGCAGCGGAATTTAAAATTTCTCCTTTAGTGATCCTTACGAATGGGCAGTCTCTACTTCATTCTTCTTATCTTCCAGGTACTTTGGGCAGTTTCTCTTCCAGTGTCCGGTCTTACCGTAATGGAAGCAGGTGCCTTCCTTTGCTATGCCTCCACTAGGCTTCAAAGCAAAAACAGTGGGTTTGGGTTTGGCAACTTCCTTGCCTTTCCCTTTATCACCCTGCTTGGTGGGTCTTTTGTTCTGTCTCTTTCCATTTCCGATCATCAGAATGGACTTCCCTTTTGACTTCAGATTCTGCTCAGTAGTTCTTAACATGGCTAGAAGTTCAGGAAGAGACTTGTCCATATCATTCAGATTGAAATTTAGGACAAATTGACTGAATCTATCTTGAAATGATTGCAAGATCAAATCAGTCGCAAGTTCCTTTGCAAGAGGAAAACCCAACCTCTCAAGGTTTTCCACATACCCAATCATCTTGAGCACATGGGGACCTACAGGGTCTCCCTTAGCTAACTTGCCTTGAAAAAGGGCTTTTGAAACTTCAAACCTTTCATTCCTTGCTTGCTCTTGATAGAGCATCTTCAGGTGTTCGATCATATCGAACGCTGCCATGTTCTCATGTTGCTTTTACAACTCTGAGTTCATGGTAGCTAGCATGAGACAAGCAGTTTCATTAGCATCATCGACATGCTTCTTATAAGCATCTCTTTCTGCCTTAGGTGCAGAACTAGGAGGTTCCTCTTCAAGAACAGGTTTCTCCAAGACATACAACTTTCTATCATGTTTAAGGATAATCCTCAGATTTCGGTGCCAATCCAAAAAATTTGTCCCAGATAATTTTTCCTTGTCAAAGATTGATCGCAAAATATTGTTAGAGGTGTTTGTTGTCATGGTAATCTACATGAAAATAATGAAAATATAAGTATCAATAACATATTTAATTAGGCCTTTAATTAAATATGCTCCCACTATTTTACTCAAAACAAATGACCCTCACCATTTGATTCGGAAAATCCCATTGGAAGATTTTCTAGTGGGTCGAGATCCACATTTCACTTTGCTTTAAGTCCGAGTAGGCGGATTACACAAAACTAGGTTATTTAGGTAGGAACTCCTTCCAATTGTATCTAATACAACTCCCGAATATTTTAGTTGGGTGAATAACTCCTTATTCCAATCCATCACATGGATCATTTCCAACTATTGCTTCTAAACATATATAATCTTATTATAATTTGTTTAGTTAAGTTTGAACCATTGTTTTAGCAATTGGATATTACAATTATCCCATCGCACCTTACTAATATAGAACATGCACCTCGCGTAGGCGAAACCTACATTATCCTATACTAGTCTTGATGAGTGCTAAAACTTAGAAAGCATAAACTTAATATTTAATTAGAAGGAATTTGCAATTATTCTGATCTCACCGGCTTATTTATCATATAAATCGTCTCTCACATGCATCAACATACATTCACATGCATCAACATACATAATGAAACAGTTATGGCCCCTAGCGCAATTGTTCTCCTAAGCGAATGAGATAACCTAAGCTAACCTAATAACGATATAAGCTTCTCCAAGCAAGATCTTCAAGGTTGTCCTTCTATGATATTGAATTCTTCTCTTTCTTCATAACATTACATTACATAAAAGAAACTCGTTTTACATACGAGGGAGTGAGATGAGAAAAGAAGTTACATTAAGAGATTAAAAGAGAGGAACGACACGCAAGTCGTATTTTAAAAACCCAAAACAAAATAAAGGAAAACTAAGGCCATAACCGATCACCAAAAGACAATAATAATAAACACATTATTATTATTAATTTTAATTCTTTTAATTAATTAAAACCAAATTAAATTTCGGCGACCGATCACACTACGCAGAGTTAGTCGGGGGTCCGCTGCCCCGTCAGCGGATGGTGGTCAAGGGGGCAGCGCCCTCTTGCGGGGTTGTAGGGGCAGCGTCCCTGGCCGAAATTTTTAATGAACAATTCATTTGAAATCGACGTCGTTTTTCGCATCAACACTTGATATTTTAAAGCACAACTCTTGCGCAGTCACAACCCTTATCACATAACTCTTTGACAACACAACTCGTGTGCCGTCATTAACCCTAACACACCAATTTCAGACCGTCAAACACATCTCGATTGTTGATTCATTATGATTGATCAACACGTCATGGCTTCACCATACTAATGTCGGATCAAGAAGCAAACGACAATTGATCGCTCAAAGGAAAACAACCATTAAGTGTTTGAATGAACGAAACAGAAACAATATATCATATATACCGTATTTTGCATAAGGATTACTTATATCATATATGTAACTTGATCGATCTCAATTGCATAACCTATGGACGATCGATGTATCGCTGCTTCACCATACTAATGTCGGATTCCGAAGCATAGTCAACATCAATCATCCAAATCGTACACACACGATGCCAAATTTAATTACTCGTTTATTCTTTGATTCATTCTGTCTTTTAATTGTATTAATACAGAAAATACAGAAAATAAACAACTATCAGATGCATGGTTTCGTAAGTGGCTTTATACCACTGAAGGAGAAGAGTGATCCAAAATGCAACGGAATTTAAAATTTCTCCTTTAGTGATTCTTATGAATGAGCATGATCAGTGATAGAATCGTTACCTCTTGTGGCGATTGTAACCTTTGATGCAGATCTACGGAGCGATCACGAACGTTGAACGATGACAACGCCTCTACTCAGTCCACACGAACGAATTCTTTCAATCTCAGTGCTAGCTGCTACGAATGAAGGCTTTGAGTGAGAGTGAGAGAGAGAGAGAGAGAGAGAGAGAAATGAAATTACAACTGCACAAATGCTTCTACACAAGGGTTCTATTTATAGAACCACTTGTGTGGGCTGCAAGCTAAAAAGCCCACTCAAGTATATTTGGCCCATATCTTATAATATGCCAAAATCACTTAAGCACGTGGTACCTTAACATATTTCGTATTCTACTTAAGTACACCGTACCCTACGATGTTCTACAATTCACTTAAGTGCATCGTACATTACGGTACTCCTTAGTTACTCTATCTCTCATCAATCCGTCCTTTTGTGTGTGACCCTGTAGGTTTTCGCGGCATTGACAATTATATTAAATCACGTATTTAACATAATAAATAGTGAGCGGTATTTAGCAACACATCACTACTACCCAAGACACGAAAATGTCATGTGATCTGACAAATTCTTTTGTGATAATACTTATGTGTACAATTATCCTTTTGCCCTTATGTCTATATTGAACACAAGGCATAAACCGTGTCATCCTTGTCCAGTTCAATATTGGGCCCATAAACATTTATCCTTTTACGCAGGATGGGTAAATTCCATCTAGGTCACTCATGTCCCTTAGCATGCTTCGTGGAGTACCCATCAACTGTCTTTATGGTCATCCAGTTACGGACAATGTTTGATCAACAATAAGGCACTCGACTCTACATCTAGGGTCCATAGTGGTTTCAGGTCGAAGGGTGGTATACACCATTATCACCATGAGAATAACTTATGACACTTTGCATAACATTCTATATAGTATTCTCATAGCGGGTCAATCCAGTATAAATGTTACTCTTAATATTCATACCTATGTTTAAGACTTGATAACTCCTTATCCATGATCCATGAGATGTGATCATCAGTCTATATACATAATAGTCTTAATGCTTTAATGTTATCCCACTTCACAATAAAGCTCGACTATGGATACTTTAAGAATAGTGTCGTTATGTTTAATGTGATCTCATGATTAAGTCACACTTGATACATTAAACAGACTATCTATTCTAGGGGCTTTATTAGACAAACATAATAAAGAAAAATCCTTTTATTATTAATAAATAATTCGATACAAGTACCAAAAGTATTGGCCTCTAGGGCTTACACCAACAATCTCCCACTAGCACTAGAGTCAATCAGGCATACCCCTAATGCCCATAGATCTAGTATGGCCATCATGCTTCTGCTGTGCAAGAGGATTTGTCAGTGGGTCAGCAATATTGTCAAGTGTAGGTACTCTGCATATTTTCACATCTCCTTTATGTATTATCTCTCAAATGAGGTGATAACGCCTAAGTATGTGTTTGGATCGTTGGTGAGATCTAGGTTCCTTAGCTTGTGCGATAGCACCATTGTTATCACAATAGAGACCAATGAGATCCACAATGCTAGGAACTATGCCAAGTTCACTAATGAACTTTTTGATCCAAACAACTTCCTTTGCTGCACTTGAGGCAGCAATATACTCGGCCTCGGTTGTAGAATTAGCAATTGTATCTTGCTTTGAACTTTTCCAACTCGCAGCGCCACCGTTTAAGCAAAACACATAACCGGATTGCAATCTAAAGTCATCCTTATCTGTCTGGAAGCTAGCATCGGTGTATCCAATTACAGCCATCTCTTCATGACCTCCATATATCAAGAATGAGTCCTTAGTCTTTCTCAAATACTTAAGGATATTCTTGACAGCTACCCAATGAGCATCACGAGGATCAGATTGGTATTTACTCGTTGCACTTAAAGCATACGAGACATCTGGTCGAGTACATAACATGGCATACATGATAGATCCTATTGAAGATGCATATGGAATCTTATTCATGCAATCCCTTTCTTCCTTAGTTGAAGGGGATTGTGTTTTTGATAGACACGGGCCATGTTGCATAGGTATGAATCCTTTCTTGGAATCATGCATATTAAAGCGTCTCAATACTTTGTCTATATACGTACTCTGACTTAGGCCAACCAGTTTTTGTGATCTATCTCTATAGATTCTGATTCCTAATATATAGGTTGCTTCACCTAGGTCCTTCATATAAAAGCATTTCCCCAACCAAGACTTTATTTGTTGCAGGGTAGGGACATCGTTTCCAATGAGTAATATGTCATCTACATATAATACCAGGAAAACGATCATGCTCCCACTAACCTTCTTATAGACACAAGGCTCATCTTCGTTCTTGATGAATCCATATTGTTTTATTGTTTCATCAAAACAAAGATTCCAACTTCTGGAAGCTTGCTTCAATCCATAGATTGATCTTTCTAACTTACATATCTTTTGGGCTTCTTCTGGTATGTCAAATCCTTCAGGCTATGTCATGTACACATCCTCAAGAAGATTCTCATTAAGGAAATCATTTTTGACATCCATCTGCCATATTTCATAATCATGATATGCAGCGATAGCAAGTAAAATCCGAACAGATTTAAGCATTGCAACTGATGAAAAGGTTTCATCATAGTCAACCCCATGAATTTGTTTATATCCTTTTGCAACCAGTCTTTCCTTATAGGTATGTACCTTGCCATCCATGTCAGTCTTCTTTTTAAAGACCCACTTGCATCCTATAGGGTTAACTCTTACAGGAGGCTCTACCAAGGTCCAAACTTGGTTTGTGTACATGGAATCCATTTCAGATTTCATGGCTTCTAGCCACTTCTCAGACTCGGGAGTAATTATGGCCTCTTGGTAGGTTACAGGCTCATCTTGATCCATGAGTAATACATCACCTTGATCAATTATGAGATATCCATATCTCTCAGGTAGGTGACGTATCCTGCTTGACCTACGCTGGTCTTGTTCTACTTGAGCATGTTGCTCTTCCACAACTACTTGTGTTTCTTGCTCTAATTCCTCCATAGGTGTATCTATGCTTTGTGATTCTTGAATTTCTTCAAGCTCTACTTTCCTCCCACTGATTCCTTTGAAAATAAAAATCTTTTCTCGGAAAACTCCAGTTTGAGCGACAAACACTTTTCCCTCAGAAGGATTGTAGAAGTAATACCCTATTGTTTCTTTAGGATACCCACAAATAAGCATTTGTCAGATTTGGGCTCAAGCTTAGTTGAAATTTGCCGTTTCACATAAACTTCGCAACCCCAAATCTTCATGTAAGACATATGTGGTTTCTTACCACTCCATATCTCATATGGTGTCTTCTTAACCTTTTTGGATGGAACACGATTAAGTGTGTAAGTTGCTGTCAATAGTGTATGTCCCCAAAAGGAGTTTGGAAGATCGGCGTGACTCATCATGGATCAGACCATGTCTAACAGGGTTCGATTTCTTGTCTCAGATACACCATTCCATTGGGGTGTTCCAAGTGGAGTAAGTTGGGATAGGATCCCACACTCTTTCAGATGGTCATCAAACTCTAGGCTTAAATACTCACCACCTCGATCTGATCGAAGAGTTTTAATATTCTTACCTGGTTGGTTTTGTACTTCATTCTTGAATTCCTTGAACTTTTCAAAGGACTCTGATTTGTGTTTCATTAAATACACATAACCATATCTACTGAAATCATCAGTAAATGTAATGAAGTAATGAAAACCTCATATGGCTGGTATGTTCAGTGGTCCACATACATCAGTATGTATGAGGGCCAAAATATCATTAGCTCTTTCACCTTTTCCTGTGAATGAAGACTTTGTCATCTTTCCAATTAAACAAGATTTGCATGTCTCATATGATTCATAATCAAAAGAGTCAAAGAGTCCATCTTTATGGAGTTTAGAAATGCGTTTCTCATTTATGTGGCCTAATCAACAATGCCAAAGGTAAGTTGGATTTAACTCATTAGGTTTCATCCTTTTAGTATTAATGTTATAAATAGGCATTTCAAGATCAAGGACATATAGTCCATTGTTCATTTGTGCAGTAGCATAGAATATATCATTCAAATAAATTGAGCAACAATTGTTCTTTATTATAAATGAAAAACCAAACTTGTCCAAACAAGAAACGAAAATAATATTCCTGCTAATTGCAGGTACATACTAACAATTCTCTAACTGAATTATTAAACCACTAGGTAAAGTCAATGCATAAGTTCCTACAGCTAAAGCAACAACCTTTTCTCCATTGCCAACTCGTAGGTCAACTTCACCTTTTGCCAAATATTTACTCCTTTTTAGCCCCTGCACTTTGGTACAAATGTGAGAACTGCATCTAGTATCTAATACCCATGATACAGAAGTAGATAAATTAATTTCAATAACAAAAATACCTGAAGTTGAAGTCTCTACTCCATTCTTCTTATCTTCCAGGTACTTTGGGCAGTTTCTCTTCCAGTGTCCGGTCTTACCGTAATGGAAGCAGGTGCCTTCCTTTGCTATGCCTCCATTAGGCTTCAAAGCAGCAACAGTGGGTTTGGGTTTGGCAACTTCCTTGCCTTTCCCTTTATCACCCTGCTTGGTGGGTCTTTTGTTCTGTCTCTTTCCATTTTCGATCATCAGAATGGACTTCCCTTTTGACTTCAGATTCTGCTCAGCAGTTCTTAACATGGCCAACAGTTCAGGAAGAGATTTGTCCATATCATTCATATTTAAATTTAGGACAAATTGACTGAATCCATCTGGCAACGATTGCAAGATCAAATCAGTCGCAAGTTCCTTTCCAAGGGGAAAACCCAACCTCTAAAGGTTTTCCACATACCCAATCATCTTGAGCACATGGGGACCTACAGGGTCTCCCTTAGCTAACTTGCCTTGAGAAAGGGCTTTTGAAACTTCAAACCTTTCATGCCTTGCTTGCTCTTGATAGAGCATCTTCAGGTGTTCGATCATATCGAACGCTGCCATGTTCTCATGTGGCTTTTGCAACTCTGTGTTCATGGTAGCTAGCGTGAGACAAGCAGTTTCATTGGCATCATCAACATGCTTCTTATAAGCATCTCTTTCTGCCTTAGGTGCAGAACTAGTAGGTTCCTCTTCAGGAACAGGTTTCTTCAAGACATACAACTTTCTATCATGTTTGAGGACAATCCTCAGATTTCGGTGCCAATCCAAAAAAATTGTCCCGGACAATTTTTCCTTGTCAAAGATTGATCGCAAAATATTGTTAGAGGTGTTTGTTGTCATGATAATCTACATGAAAATAATGAAAATATAAGTATCAATAACATATTTAATTAGGCCTTTAATTAAATATGCTCCCACTATTTTACTCAAAACAAATGACCCTCACCATCTGATTCGGAAAATCCCGTTGGAAGATTTTCTAGTGGGTCGAGATCCACATTTCACTTTGTTTTAAGTCCGCGTAGGAGGATTACACAAAACTAGGTTATTTAGGTAAGAATTCCTTCCAATTGTATCTAATACAACTCTCGAATATTTTAGTTGGGTGAATAACTCCTTATTCCAATCCATCACATGGATCATTTCCAACTATTGCTTCTAAACATATATAATCTTATTATAATTTGTTTAGTTAAGTTTGACACATTGTTTTAGCAATTGGATATTACAATTATCCCATCGCACCTTACTAATATAGAACATGCACCTCGCGTAGGCGAAACCTACATTATCTGATACTAGTCTTGATGAGTGTTAAAACTTGGAAAGCATAAACTTAATATTTAGTTAGAGGGAATTTGCAATTATTCTGATCTCACCGGCTTATTTATCATATAAATCGTCTCTCACATGCATCAACATACATTCACATGCATCAACACACATAATGAAACAGTTATGGCCCCTAGCGCAATTGTTCTCCCAAGCCAATGAGATAACCTAAGCTAACCTAATAACGAGCTAAGCTTCTCCAAGCAAGATCGTCAAGGTTGTCCTCCTTTGATATTGAATTCTTCTCTTTCTTCATAACATTACATTATGTTGATTCTAAGTGTTGGCAGCAATTTCGGTAAAACAAAGAGTGTTCATAAGATGTTATGTGTGATGTCTTAACATGAGATATCTTATGTACCTGTTGGAGTTCAAGAACATGTTCATGCAGGATTGTTTCAGAATGCCACATACAATGCCATGACTTCTGATATTGGATGTACCTGCTGGAGCTTAAATGAAAGACATGTTCATGCAGGATTGTTTCAGATGACATACACAAGGTCATGGCATCTGATATGGCTGTACCTGCTGGAAGTTATAAAAGAAATTATTGGATTATGCAGGATTTTTCCAGGATGTCAGACCCGATGTCATGACATCCTGTACACAGAACATTCAGTGTGAATGTCTGGTGTTTTGTGATTGCACAATTAATGGCAATCTTTGTATGATTGGAGATATGATTAGCTGGCGCATTCAATCATGAATTACAACTAGATTTACTTATTTTCCAAGGAGATCTAACCAGCTGTTATGAAAAGATTTGATTGGAAAATAGATTTAGGGTTTTCATAGATGTCCAAGCTCAGCTGAAAGCTTCTGTAAAAAGGGACTTAGAAAACCTGTTTGAACATACAACCAATACTGAGCGAAATATAGAGTGAGAGCTAGGGTTTGTGTCTCTTTATTCGTGAGACTTGTAGGTCATTCAAGTCATCCATTGATGATTGAATTGGGCTGATTTGTGGTTGTAATTTGTCACTCTAAAGCTGTTAAGCAAGAGTGTGTGTCTTTTTGATCAAAGCTGTGAAGCAAGATCAAGAGTGTGTCTTCTTGATTGAAACTGTGAAGTAAAATCAAGAGCGTGTAATTGAAAATTATTTTCTTTTCACAAGGGATTGTTGTTTAAAATCACTGGTGTGTGATTGTAGGGAAGTGAGTGGGTTCTCATATCTAAGAGTGCTTAGGTAGAAATTGCACGGGTAGAGATTAGGTGAGAAAGACTGTAACTTGTTGAAGTGTACGGAGAGTCTTTGAACTAATTCTATTTTAGTGGATTTCCTTCCTGGCTTGGTAGCCCCCAGACGTAGGTGAGTTGCACCGAACTGGGTTAATAATTGCTTGTGTTATTCGCTTTACCATTATGTATTTTTTATCCATTGTGTGTTAACAGATATTAGTGTTGTGACATTACCTAAGACATCTTATATCTGATACCAGAATTTCACATTACATAAAAGAAACTCGTTTTACATACGAGGGAGTGAGATGAGAAAAGAAGTTACATTAAGAGATTAAAAGAGAGGCACGACACGCAGGTCGTATTTTAAAAACCCAAAACAAAATAAAGGAAAACTAAGGCCATAACCGATCACCACAAGACAATAATAATAAACACATTATTATTAATTTTAATTCTTTTAATTAATTAAAACCAAATTAAATTTCGGCGACCGATCACATTACGCAGAGTTAGTCGGGGGTCCGCAGCCTCGTCAGCGGACGGTGGTCAAGGGGGCAGTGCCCCTGGCCGAAATTTTTAATGAACAATTCATTTGAAATCGACGTCGTTTTTCGCATCAACACTTGATACTTTAAAGCACAACTCTTGCGCAGTCACAACCCTAATCGCATAACTCTTTGACAACACAACCCTTGTGCCGTCATTAACCCTAACGCATCAATTTCAGACCGTTAAACACATCTCGATTGTTGATTCATTATGATTGATCAACACGTTATTGCTTCACCATACTAATGTCGGATCAAGAAGCAAACGACCATTGATCGCTCAAAGGAAAACAACCATTAAGTGTTTGAATGAACGAAACAGAAACAGTATATCATATAAACCGTATTTTGCATCAGGATTACTTATATCATATATGTAACTTGATTGATCTCAATTGCATAACCTGTGGACGATTGATGTATCGCTGCTTCACCATACTAATGTCGGATTCCGAAGCATAGTCAACATCAGTCATCCAAATTGTACACACATGATGCCAAATTTAATTACTCGTTTATTCTTTGATTCATTCTGTCTTTTATTCTTATTAATACAGAAAATACAAAAAAGAAACAACTATCAGATGCATGGTTTTCGTAAGTGGCTCTGATACCACTGAAGGAGAAGAGTGATCCAAAACGCAGCGGAATTTAAAATTTCTCCTTTAGTGATTCTTACGAATGAGCATGATCAGTGATAGAATCGTTACCTCTTGTGGCGATTGTAACCTTTGATGCAGATCTACGGAGCGATCATGAATGTTGAACGATGACAACGCCTCTACTCAGTCTACACGAACGAATTCCTTCAATCTCAGTGCTAGCTGCTACGAATGAAGGCTTTGAGTGAGAGAGAGAGAGAGAGAGAAACGAAATTGCAACTGCACAAATGCTTCTACACAAGGGTTCTATTTATAGAACCACTTGTGTGGGCTGCAAGCTAAAAAGCCCACTCAAGTGTTTGTGGCCCATATCTTATAATATGCCAAAATCACTTAAGCGCGTGGTACCTTACCATATTTCGTATTCTACTTAAGTACAACGTACCCTACGATGTTCTACAATTCACTTAAGTGCATCGTACATTACGGTATTCTTTAGTTACTCTATCTCTCATCAATTCGTCCTTTTGTGTGTGACCCTGTAGGTTTTTGCGGCATTGACAATTATATTAAATCACGTATTTAACATAATAAATAGTGAGCGGTATTTAGAAACACATCGCTACTACCCAAGACACGAAAATGTCATGTGATCTGACAAATCCTTTTGTGATAATTGATAACACTGAAATTTACCGTATTTTCGACTCCGATTTCACATGCATTCTAGTTGTTTTATTATCATTTTGTTGTGTTATTGCTATGTTTTCCTTTGTTTTCAGGTTTTTACTTTAATCGGAGCCCCGATCGAGAAAAGGAGTGAAAAAGAGCCAAAAACCCTAAAATTCAGCATTTTGTACTTGTGGCCTACCCCATGGCTGGCGCCATAGACCCTGCCATGACGTGTCCAAGCTCAACTTCCCTCAACTCCCACGTTCCCCACTACCTCCACTAAGGCGCCTCCTTTTGTGCTTGTGGCGGGCGCCACAAGAGGAAAGTTTTTCCCTCCCATTTTTAAGTTGAAGGGCATCCTTGTCATTTCCATCTTTTTACTTGCTTATAAATAGAAACTCGAAATCACTTTTACAATCATCCAAACTTAGAGCAGAGGCAAACTCAGAGCAACTTTGTTTCACTTAGGCATATATTCAGTATTATAAAGTGGTAATCGCTTCGCATTGGAGTGTTACCACAATTGTGTAATCGAGTCTGTGATAGAGTCTGTAATCGAGTTTGGAGCACTTTGGAAGGAAGTTAATCCTGCTGCCATTTTCATTTCCGCTTTGCAATTTATTCAACACTCCGATTGGAGCAGGTTTTTATTACTTGTCTTTATCTTATTTATTTCTCGCACTCGCTTTACTTTATTTATTTCTCGCACTCGCTTTACTTTATTTATTTCCCGCACTCGCTTTAAATCATTTATTTCCTCGCACTCGCTTTAAATTATTTATTTCCTCGCACTCGCTTTAAATTAATTATTTTCTCGCACTCGCACTACTTTTATTTACTTTCCGCACTACTTTTATTTATTTTAATGCACTTTTACTTTACCATGTGTAACTAAATCTATAAGGTTAGAATGTAAGGATCATAATTGAACCGATAATCCGTACAATTGTTTGTAGAAACACTTAAGGGCTATTTTAACTTTCAACTTAAGTTTTCCCGCACTTCAATTCCGTTGGGTAAGATCGAAAGCCGTCCAACGTCTTTTTAAACTTAATTGTTTTTAACTATTTCAAAAACAGCGAAAGCGCTTTGTTTAGTTCATTAGGAGATTTTAACATTAAGAAGAAAATAGATTTTAAAACTATTTTCGGACGCGTTTATAAGTTTAGAGTCTGGTTCGTGAGAACCTCTTTTGGTTAAGAAATCCAGGTTATAATACTTTTCAACTTAGTCAAGATACTATATTTCTTAAAAATAGGTTTACTACTCTAACGCAATGCGCGCCTTTTTATAAGTGACAATAAGAGGGTTTGATTAGGGAGTACAACTCGGTTCTGAATACGCGAAAGCGACAATTCTTGTTAAATTAGTTCTTTTCAAAGTAGGAACCACTGCCCATAAGTATCTCTACTAGCAAGTACTTGGATTATTAATTGATTACGTGAATTACATTCGACCATGTATTTATTAATTAATCTTTATTCAACATTTTATTTTTCATTGCACACTCCAAAAACACCTATTTCGATTGCCTTTGATAAACACCATAACAATAGATAACGATAGATTGACACTTGGTCTCTGTGGATTCGACAATTTTTTATATTACTCTGACGCGTTCGTATACTTGCGAAACACCGCATCAATAATACTTATGTGTACAATTACCCTTTTGCCCTTATGTCTATATTGAACACAAGGCATAGACCGTGTCATCCTTGTCCAGTTCAATATTGAGCCCATAGACATTTATCCTGTTACGCAGGTTGGGAAAATTCCATCTAGGTCACTCATGTCCCTTAGCATGCTTCGTGGAGTACCCATCAACTGTCTTTATGATCATCCAGTTACGGACAATGTTTGATCAGCAATAAGGCACTCGACTCTACATCTAGGGTCCATAGTGGTTTCAGGTTGAAGGGTGGTATACACCATTATCACCATGAGAATAACTTATGACACTTTGCATAACATTCTATATAGTATTCTCATAGCGGGTCAATCCAGTATAAATATTACTCTTAATATTCATACCTATGTTTAAGACTTGATAACTCCTTATCCATGATCCATGAGATGTGTTCATCAGTCTATATACATAATAGTCTTAATGCTTTAATGTTATCCCACTTCACAATAAAGCTCGACTATGGATACTTTAAGAATAATGTCCTTATGTTTAATGTGATCTCATGATTAAGTCACACTTGATACATTAAACGGACTATCTATTCTAGGGACTTTATTAGACAAACATAATAAATAAAAAGCCTTTAATTATTAATAAATAATTTGATACAAGTACCAAAAGTATTGGCCTCTAGGGCTTACACCAACACTAGGATCTTGACCCTTGCTTTGGAAGCTTGTGATTTGGGACTTTGGGATTCATCTAGTACCTTTGACTTTGAACTTCTTCTGAAGACTTGCCTCTGTTACTTTGATTTTATCTGATGCATGGTTTACTCTTTGTTTATTTGGCTTGCTTGAGGCTTAATCCAAAGGAGTGAATTCTTGTTTGACTTATGTCATAAAAATTGCTATCACTTGGTTAGATCTTTCTTCCCTAGCTTTTATTTTATGCTCTAGGATAGTCTCTTCTTCTCCTCTCCTTCTTTAATTTTCAAAATCTCCTCTATCTTTTCCCAAACCTTCTTATTTTAAAACTTGAACCACTTTCTCAATAAAATCTTGACTTTTGTCAAGTGATTTTCAAAATCCTTTTTTTATAAATGCTAATACATCTTAAGAATATTCACACCAATTTCAAAAAGACTAAATAATGCGTAACTCATTTAAATCATTTTTGTGCCCCTTTGTACACTTTTTCTTTTAAACTTTTTCTTAAACTTTACTCATGAGTCATTTCCATTGTTGAGATGTAATTCTCCTATACCCATAGTATTGATGATAATTCACTTACATCTAAGAGAGCTAGTGACACACTTGTTGATCTTTATCCAAGTTGGAGCCCTTCCATATGGTGATGTAAAGCTCTCATACTTGTAGGTGATTAGTTGAGTATTCTCCTTAAAATGACAAAATGTCTTTTCATTAAAAATGAATCAAAACAAACATCTTTGTTATTTTTACCACAAACTATGAGGTTTTCATCCTCCATTTCACTTTGTTGGTACATAGGCATAATACTCATAATGTCTTGGAAAACACACAAAAAAATCATAAAAAAACATTTATTTTCTCATCTCTCTGATCTTTTGCAAACAACACAATTTAAAGCCAAAATGCACAGATTTTCGAAGAGGTTCCTATAGAGTACTATAGATGTTTAGGGTGCTAATATCTTCTCTTTACATAACTAACCCCCAAACCCTTATCTTTTTTTATTAGTTTTATTTTAAAACTTCTTTGGGTTTTGTTCATACTTTTTCTATTTCCTTTGAAAATATTAAAAGCGAGGCGACGACTCTTGCTTTGTGAGTTAAGTTAATCAATTGTTTAATCTCAAAAAATTTACCGCTACACCTATAATATTAACTTCCTATGGAAGAAATATTTACATAAGATAAAATTTCACTCTTGATAAATTTACAACTTTGCCCTCCCCCAGAACAAATATCCTCACTTAGACTCAAGAACGCTCTCAAAACACTATGGTTAAAATATATGAGAAAATATGAGATATTTAGAGAGGTGATGAGAGAAATAAAAATAAATGTTTTTCAGGTTTTCTGGATGTGAAAAAGTGATAAAGATTAGAGGTGTTACCAATCATTAAGACACCTCAAATAATCGATTGTTGAGGCCTAAAAATGAAGATTTTAATATAGAGGCGTTAATAATCATTTAGAAAATGTTATAATCAAACATAGACTAAATTAAGCATCATTTAATCGATTAGGAAAAATATCTAATCAATTAGAAAGTTAGAAAAAATCTCATAATCAACTGAACATTCCTCTAACCAACTGGCTATGCTTCAAAAATATTTTTTTGGTGATTTTATTAAAACATGTGAGACTTCTCAAGAATTTTTAGTGTGTGTCTGTGTATGATAGCCATAATGTTTTCAAAAATTCTCGTGTGTCTTTACAAGACATTGGTAACTCAGGCAGTTATGACCAAGCGAGTTTTCATATTTCCTCTTTATCACACTCTTGAAGCAGCTTCAAGTATTAACATCATTATCTTTGAATTTAGCATCACACAAGAACCTTGAGTAGTCTCGTTGAGGTTTGAGATATCTCCATGTTGATTACCATCATCTGGTGATTTTAAAGGTCAAACCACTAATGATCCTTAAAACCTAAGTATTCACTTGAGAGTCGTTGGACTACAATGTCAATTTTAAAAATGTCTAGCTTGATTTTGAAAAATAGCTTGATCAATCATTTTGTGCATCTTTGACCACATGAGCTATCTTCTTCAGTTGCTTGATTTCAAGTGTTTTCATTATGAAAACTAAAAAAATACTAGTTAACTTGCATCTCTGTTATCTATAAGCTTCACCATCTTGCAAACACATAGATCCACACTTTCTAACATCCTTACCTCCCCCTCCCAAATCGGTTTAAACTAAGATTCAATTTCACATATAATACCATGAGTCTTGAAGAAGTGAATACAATAATCCATAAGCAAAGACAAGACAATTTAAGTGACAAGACAACCATCTATAGATATTCAACGATTTTTCCAACTAGATAACATCGATTTAATTATTTTTAACGTTGGTTGTCGTCAAAAGAATTTGTGAGGGTTGGTACCAATTGGAACACCCAAATATATAAAAGGGGTTGCAACCAATTGGAACACCCAATTGTTGGGAATAAATCACCAACACAAAGGCTGGAAACAAGGTCAACCATGGAGGTTTGAGAAAAGGATTATCAACCATGAAAGTTGGAATAAAAGGGATGATCAACCATGAAGGTTTGGAAACAAGGATCGTTAACCCTGATAGTTGGAAACAAAGATCAGCAACCATGAAGGTTGGAAACACAAGATTATCAAAAAAAGGATTCGTCAATCATGAAAATTGGAAACAAAGATCATCAATCATGAAGGTTGGAAGCAAAAAATTGTCAAAAAAGGATTCATCAATCATGGAGATTAGAAACAAAAGTTTACCAACCATGAAGGTTGGAAACAAAAAATTATCCAAAAAGGATTTATTAATCGTGAAGATTGGAAACAAAAGTTTATCAACCATGAAGGTTGAAAACAAATTCATCAACCATAAAGATTGTAAACAACATAGATTATCAACCATGAAGGTTGAAAAAGAGTTCATCAACCGTGAAGGTTTGAAGCGACAAAGATTATCAACCATGAAGGTTGAAAAAAAGGTTCATCAACCATGAAGGATGGAAGCAACAAAGATTATCAACCATGAAGGTCGAAAAAATGGTTCATCAACCGTGAAGGTTGGAAGAAAATATCATCAACCATTAAGGTTGGAAACTAAAATCATCAACCATGAAGGTTTGGAACAAGAAAATTATTAAACATGAAGGTTGAAACCGATTATCAGCTAGGGATGTTGGAAAAAAGGTCAAAAGCCATGGTTAAAAAAACTTTAGGGATACCAAACACACCGGGCTTTTAAAAGATGTCAAGCATGTTGGGTTTTAAGAGACATTCCAAACAAGACTAGGCTTTAAAAGATACCAAGCAAGTTTGGGGTTTGGAAGTGCCAATAAATATTGGGCTTTGGCTTTTATGGTTTGTATGACGAGGCTTCATGCTATGCTAGATGAATGATATGCATGAGTGAAGCAACATGATTAATGCATTGTAATTATTTATGCAATGGTTAAACCAGATACTCATATGGAGGGAGGTGCAAATTTAGGGCTAGGATAAGGGTCACAAAGACGTGATTCTCCAATACCTACTTCTCTTGGTTGTTGTAAATAATGTGTATAGGTTTTCTATTACACATATGTATTTTATTTTTTCATTCTAATTCTGTTATCAAATAAGTAAATAGGTTCTCTTGGCGTGCCATTTTGGATGTGTGTATATTAGGTTTTCTTACAAATTATGTAAAAAATGTAATTTGGTATATATATAAATAAAATGTTTTGGTTATGTTGCAAATGCGTATAGAGACTTTGTCACAAAATGTATATATACGTTCCGTCTAAAAAAATACAGGTCAAAATAAAATTTAAAACACATTATTTTTGAAAAAAAAAGTCCCCCCCCCCCCCCCCCTCGGTTTAAAACTCAAACCAAGGTAAATACACACTTTCCATCTTGAATATTACTAGTAGCCGAGAGGTATAGAGGCACACTCTTTCTAGTTTTGAAAATACAAAAATTATTGTTGTGGGGGATCAAACCCATGACCAGTATAATTTTCCCCTCGTTGGAACTTTACCTTAGAGAAAAAGTGGCAAGTTTTCATGACGCCCTTTGTTACTCTGCCTATGAAACATAGGCAAAACCTTTTTCTAACTGAGGTAAAAGGGATTTTTTGTAGTAGTGTAAAAATTTGATTATATGATAACTTTGTTACCTCGTAGTTATCTTCTTTGTGAGAAGCTTTCAAGCAATCTTGTTCATCTTCTTCGTTGGAATAAGATTCTTCGAAGATTCTACCAGAGGTTGATTCTTTAAGATTTCTCCTTGATGTTAAGTCTCTAAATTTATTGATTGTTGATACTTATTTCTCATTTCTTCTGTCAAACATACCACTTGATGAAACTTCTTTTTCATATTCTCTATTTGATGAAGTTCCTCCATTGGACGTTGAATCTTCTAAGGCTATTGGAGTTGAATCATTTTCTTCTTCTTCTTCTTCTTCAAAAGAGTTATTTGATAAAGGTTCTAGAAGTTATTATAGGTTTGAACTCATCCATTCATATTTTATCAGTTGAATCACCTAATTAAGGTTATCAATGATTTCTTTCTTTTTGATATTTATTCAAAATTGCAAACATTCTCATCTCTCGATTTAAGGATTGGTTCAAGTTTATGATTTCAATTCTTAACGCATGGATATTTGTTAGCGATGAGAGTTCTAAAATTTCCTTGTGTGTTCATTACCTCTTATTTTATACTTGGAGATACTCCATAAATCATTTCAAGAGTGCCCCAAATTTCCTTGATTACAATTAATGACATAACGAAATTGATTTTCATTTAAAGACATAACTCAAACATTTTTAGTTTTAAAATCAACTTCAAACTTTCTCATTTTTTATTCGTTTCAAAGGAAACCATGTATTACTTCATTGTTAACATTGTGAGTAGTGATAAACAAACCATTGGTTACTGTTTCTCTCAATTCAAGATCAAAACTTTGAATGAATATATTTAAATCAAGCTTTCCATAATTCAAACATATCACAACTAAACAATGAAGGTGTGTTTAGGAAAATCCTCTTGTTAAAAGAAGTGTTGGAAGTCATCTTCCTCTCGAGACAATTAGTCTTTAAATAGAACTTAGACTCTGATGCCACTTGTGGAAGATGTGTCTCCATACACAAGAGGGGACTGAATTATGGAGGTTTTAAAAACTTTGATTTAAAACAAAATCATCGGTAAGAACAGAGTTTGAAAACATTTTGAGTAAATACGCAACGAAAAACCAAAAGAAAGAAAAATACTGGAAAATACAAGATTTAAGGGAAGATGAATAACACCAGAGAATTATACATGTTCGGATAAGAAGACCTAATCATGTCCCCAATGGTTGTTCTTGAGTATATTCATTAAAATTAAGAGCTTTTAGAAGGTTGTGCCATGAACCCCCTTATATAAAAAAATGAAGTTTCACGCCAACTTTTAACCAAACAACAACAAGGCTTGGAGCATTTAGTCTAAACCAAACAAAGATTTGGCAAAGGTTGATCTAAAATAAAGACGGAGTTTTGAGTTTGCTATCTTCTGAACCGAGTTGGGGTTTTGCATGGGTTGACCACGAACAAAACCATATTTTTACATCAGGTTGAACTCATAAATCAAGAGAGATATTAATTAGGCAGATATCGAATCAATCATGCTTTTAATCGAGTTGAACTCAAAAATCGTTGTTGATATTTTCACTGGCTGATTATTGTGAACCAAAAGAGATATTTTTCTTCAATGGCGAAACTCACAAGCACATCCAAGACTAAGACAATCACCCAAAAAATAACTTTAAATAGTTTAGCTCACAACCAATAATATCAACTTCCTATGGAATAATTATTTACACAAGAGAAAATTATACTCTTGATACATTTACAACTTTGCTCTCACCCAGAAAAAATATCCCCACTTAGACTCAAGAACACTCTCAAAATACCATGGTTAAAATATATGAGAAAATATGAGATATTTAGAGAGGTGATGAGAGAAATACGGATGTTTTTCATATTTTCTAGATGTGGAAAGTGATAAAGAAGCTCTCTATTTATAGACTAAGGTATGGTATAATTTTGAAAATAATACATGGGCCAAATGAATGCTTTAATCGATTGTTGAGGCCTAAGAATAAAGATTTTAATATAGAGGCATTACCAATCATTAAGAAAATGTCATAATCAAACATAGACTCAATTAAGCATCATCTAATCGATTAGGAAAAAGATCTAATCAATTAGAAAGTTAGAAAAAATCACCTAATCAATTGAACACTCCCCTAATCAACTGGCTATGCTTCAAAATCATTGTTTTTGGTGATTTTATTAAAATATGTGAGACTTCTCAAGAATTTTTAGTGTGTGTCTATTTATGATATAACCATAATGTTTTAAAAAATTCTCGCGTGTCTTTACAAGACATTGGTCACTCAGGCAGTTACGAACAAGCGAGTTTAAACATTTCCTCTCTATCACACTTTGAAGCTGCTTCAAGTATTGACATCATTATCTTTGAATTTAGCATCAAATAATAACCTTGAGTAATCTTGTTGAGGCTTGAGATATATCCATTTTGATTACCATCATCTGATAATTTTAAAGGTCAAACCATTAATGATACTTAAAATCTAAGTATTCACTTGAGAGTCGTTGGACTACAATGTTGATTTTAAAAATGTCTAGATTGATTTGGAAGGATAGCTTGATCAACCATCTTGTGCATCTTTGATCACTTGAGCTATCTTCATCATTTGTTTGACTTCAAGTGTTTTCATTATGAAAACTAAACAGATACTAGATGACTTGCATCTCTGTTATCCATAAACTTTACCATAACTTTACCATCTTGCAAGCACATAGATCCACACTTTCTAATATTCTTATTTCCCCCTCCAAAATCTATTTAAATTAAGATTAAATTTCACATATAATACCACGAGTATTGAAGAGGAAATAAAATAATCCATAAGCAAAGACAAGAGAATTTAGGTGCAAAGACAACCATTTGTAGATATTCGACGACTTTTCCAACTAGATAACATCGACTTAATTATTTCTAACATTGGTTGTAATCAAAATAATTTGTGAGGGTTGCTACCAATTTGAACACCCAAATATATAAAAGGGGTATTGTCAACATTATAATTAAGACCTCTAAAATCTTTATCCAACCACGATTACGACACATTGACACAAACCAATAGTAATTTGTGAAAGTTCACTTTAAGACCTTAAACCAACTAAAATAAATGAAGATCAAATTTAATGTATCTAATATTAATGAAAATCTTTTCCCCCTATAGTTAGGGTATCCTATGTAAAATGCAAATGATAAATCATGAAATTACTGTCTAGCTTAATTGGGTACCCAAATAATAATCCATTATTGATTGAAGCTTTCGACATGAAATTAAGACATTATGCTGCAACGAGAAATTATAAAGATGAGTGAGGGTCGTCTTGCCTTAAACTGATTCATTGGTAGAACTATCATTGACAAAGATCAAAGTTGATATTGAACCAATACATTTCGAATTCCACTTCATCCAGGTGATTATAAACCATAATTTAGCCATAACATCTTCTAAATATTTCCACTTTATTGATTCGTAAGTCTTTTCAAAATTGACCTTAAAAAGAATAAGTTCTTTCTCTAACATTTTTGCATCATCCACCACCTCTTTAACCATAAGTATGTGATCAAGAGTTCACGTGCCATTCATAAAAGATGATTGTGAATCTAAAATAACTATCTTTGATTTGTTTGTTAGCATCTTAGTCAATACTTTGTACATGCAGCCCACCAAGGACTATCCTTTTTCATAACCAGAACAATAGATGTAAAATTTGATCCTTTCACCAATTTGATACTAAAAATAAGTCCATTTACAAATCTCATAAAATCATGTTTGATATCACACAAAAATTCTTTCAAAAAATTGAAATTAACTTCACTTGGTCTAAAACTTTTAATCATCACAACCTCAAACCAAATTGCCTATTTAACATCTTATTCAGCAAACAAGACATCAAAAGATCATAATCTCGAGAATTAATGACATTAGAAATAAAGTTATACAAATAAGGTATAAAGGATCACATAAATTTAAAATGATTAGTAAAGTGATTGAAAATTGAACGCCATTAACATAAACACTCACAATTTCTGTTCTCTACCTACCATTATTAAATGAAAAAAACAGATAACTAATAATTCTTTGTTTAAACCATGATAAAGAAAATTGATCATTCAAAATCTTTTCATGCTTAGCTTATATTTGGTAGTGTTCACTTTTCGAGAACAATAAAGGGATGCTCTAACTCTGCTTAGGAACCTGAAATGAAGATAGTCAGATAACTGGTGATCTTGAATTATGGCTTCAATCTCCTTTATGATTAAGCGGGGTGAACCTAAGTGGTTAGCACTCCAACACACAAGTTAGTTCAAGATTCAAGATGAGTATATTGAAAGCGGATATTAGAGATTGTACCTTGCTCTTAGCGTGTGAATTGATTTATACTTTGGACCAATTGGAGTGGATTTGAGATGGATTGGCGTTGGTCAATTGGAGTTTTGATCGGTCCAAACAGTTGTCTCTAAGGCTTTGCCTAGCACTGAAGGAGTTGGTGGAAGCCTTAAGTATCATTGATCGACCTCAATGTCTTGATCCGATGTAAAATGAAACTGAAACACTTGGGATCAGTTTTGAAAATATATATATAACGAAGAACATGCGCATTTAATTTGGTTCCATCATTGAAACGCTCCATCACCCTTTTTTGACACGTTTATTGATGTGATCAACTAGGGTATGGCTCAATTTACATAGTACTTTAGTGCATTTGAGTTGGCGTTATTTTCATAAGTGAAAATCTAGTCGTTGATCTTGTTATTTCTTTCCATAGTTGGTCATATTCTTTCAATTGCAGTTGCTTATAAATAGAGTGAGTTGAGTATTTGGAAGTTCTCGCAATCGTTAGCTTTCAATCTTACATTTAATTTCTAGAAAAAAAATTCTTTGTGTCTTCTTCATTGAGAATATCACTAGAAATGATTTAATGCTTCACTGAAAGCTTTCACCTTTTTCCCCATTCCTCTTGTCTCATCAATTCCATTTAACCAAGTACCTTTCTAACTCAAGCTTTTATCTTTGGAATTTCCTTTTTTCTAGTCAGGATGAGTTGTACCATGATTAATTTAGTGAGTGATTCAGAAGTTAAAACTTCATTTGCTTCTACGCTGGGGAATTCCACTGATCTTCATCTCCCTGCTCTTAATAGTGATCACACAGGACCAAAAAGTATACTCATATCTGACTTATAAAGTGTATATGGGATTTTTTTAGAGGAATAAACTTCTTCTTTTGGGTCGTTAGAGACACTAATATCAAATATTGGCGGAGGAATAAATTATGTTGAAGTCCTTATGCCCCCTCACGTCTTGTCGGAAGAAAAGGTTCAAACTAATTTACAAAGGAGAGAACGCATTAAAGATTACATTCGACTCTGTTTTCAAAATGATGGATGCAAGCCTATCAATGTTAATGTGTTAGTCATCTTGAACCTTCAAAGTTGGCCGTCTGCGTTAGAGTATGTCTGGATGGATACAAAAGTAGCTGACACTTCCTCGGCTTTAAGCACTGAGGCCTCCCTGAGCAATATCAACATTATGGTCGGTGATCCTTCATAGTGATTGGTCCTTATAGTGTCAGGTAAGAAGACGATATACAGTTCTTTTGATGACTTCATGGTCTCGTTCCATGAGTGCATCTTTACTAGAATATGACTTTGTTTGTCTTTTTTGAATTTGAGGTAGCCGTCCTGAAACAGTTAAAAGTTACTCCTTCTTAGCTTTATTTGGGGTCATAAGTATACATAAAGGTCTTCCAACTGTGCGCTGAGCACAAATTTCGAAATCCATTTCTTAGCTTATTTTTTATCTTTTCCATATGATGTGTACTTCCCTTGAAAACTTTCATAATGAGGGACTTATTTACTTTCATTCGGTCAACCATTGGTTCGACTCTTTTACTCTAGATTATGGTGATTTTTGGAGACGTTTCTTATTGGCGAAACCACCCACCCTCACGACTCACTTTTTGCTATCTCCCTACCGATTCTCCTTAATTATGTTAGGTTTTTTTTCTGAAGTGTTGATCCAAGCTCCATTTTACCAGACTGCTCACTCTTATTGTACTAAGTCATGCTCTATTTCTTCGGATGAGATGGTGATGAAGGAGGTAATGATATCCTGGTTTCAAGGGCTTGGTTATGAGAACAAGTTCAACCCGGGTGAGGTGCCTTATACTTATTTGAGGAAGAGACAAATTGATACTCGTACTATATTGAGTTCAATTAGCCAAGAGGAGGGGAGGAAAATTTTTGGTGAAGGCAGAGTCTTCGTGTTTTTCACATGTATGATTGTGTTTTTCAAATAGTATGGATTAAATAAGCAAGTAGAACATGTTATACAACCTTGCATATGCTCAAGGTATTCTAGCTGTGGTGAATACTATGACTTACGCCTCTGCCCTCACTTCTCTAGCGACTAATGCACACCGTCCTGGTCCCTTATTCTGCTATGATTATAGAGGCCTCCCCTTCTTCTCTCGAGGTGGATCATCTTGTGGACATTGCATCCACTTTGATAGTGGAGGAATCAACCTCGTCTCCGACTTCAACAAAGAGGGCCCAAGAGGAAGAACAATAGTCTCCTCAGACTGAGTGTTTTCCAAAACAGACTCAGGTTGTTAAGGGCGATGCTTCTGAGGAGGAAAATCCTTTATTAAAGATACCAAACATATTATCATCCCAACTGAAGGAGAATTGCCATCCAAGGCGCAGCGGAATATAAAATTTTCTCCTTTAATGATCCTTACGAATGGGCATGATCAGTGATAGAATCGTTACCTCTTGTGGCGATTCAAACCTTTGGCGCAGATCTCTGATAATGATCAAAACCTTTGATACAGATCCACGGAGTGATCACGAACGTTGAACGATGACAACGTCTCTACTCAGTCCACACGAACGGGTTCCTCCAATCTCAGTGCTAGCTGGTACGAATGAAGGCTTTGAGTGAGAGAGAGAGGGAAACGAAATTCCAAGTCTTTACTTGAATTTCAGTCTGAGTTGAGTGACAATGCTTCTACCCAAGGGGTTCTATTTATAGAACCACTTATGTGGGCTTCAAGCTAAAAAGCCCACTTAAGTGTATTTTGGCCCATATCTCTAATATGCCAAAATCACTTAAGTATTTGGTACCTTACCATATTTCGTATTCCACTTAAGTGCACCGTACCTTACGGTGTTCCTTAGTTACTCTATTTCTCATCAATCCGTCCTTTGTGTGTGACCCTGTAGGTTTTCGCGACGTTGGCAATTATATTAAATCACGCATTTAACATAATAAACAGTGAGCGGTATCTAGCAACACATCACTGCTACTCAAGACACGAAAATGTCATGTGATCTGACAAAACCTCCTGTGATAATAATTATGTGTATAATTACCCCTTTGCCCTTATGTCTATATTGAACACAAGGTATAGACCGTGTCACCCTTGTCCAGTTCAATATTGGGCCCATAGACATTTATCCTGTTACGCAGGATGGGCAAATTCCATCTAGGACACTCATGTCCCTCAGCATGCTTTGTGGAGTACCCATCAATTGTCTTTATGGTTATCTAGTTACGAACAACGTTGGATCAGCAATAAAGCACTCGATTCTACATCTAGGATCCATAGTGGTTTCAGGTCGAAGAGTGGTATACACTATTATCACCATGAGAATAACTTATGACACTTTGCATAACTTTCTATATAGTATTCTCATAGCGGGTCAATCCGGTATAAATATTACTCCTAATATTCATACCTATGTTTAAGACTTGATAACTCTTTATCCATGATCCATGAGATGTGATCATCAGTCTACAAACATAATAGTCTTAATGCTTTAATGTTATCCCACTTCACACTAAAGCTCGACTACGGATACTTTAAGAATAGTGTCCTTATGTTTAATGTGTTCTCATGATTAAGTCACACTTAATACATTAAACGGACTATCTATTCCAGGGACTTTATTAATCAACCATAATAAAGAAAATGTCTTTTATTATTAATAAATAATTCGATACAAGTACCAAAAGTATTGGCCTCTAGGGCTTACACCAACAATCTCCCACTAGCACTAGAGCCAATCAGGCATACCCCTTATGCCCATTGATCTAGTATGGCCATCATGCTTCTGCTGCGCAAGAGGCTTTGTCAATGGGTCAGCAATATTGTCAAGTGTAGGTACTTTACATATTTTCACATCTCCTCTATCTATTATCTCTCGAATGAGATGATAACGCCTAAGTGTGTGTTTGGATCGTTGGTGAGATCTAAGTTCCCTAGCTTGTACGATAGCACCATTGTTATCATAATAGAGACCAATGGGATCCACTATGCTATGAACTATGTCAAGTTCACTAATGAACTTTTTGATCCAAACAACTTCCTTTGCTGCACTTGAGGCAGCAATATACTCGGCCTCGGTTGTAGAATCAGCAACTGTATCTTGCTTTGAACTTTTCAAGCTCACAGCGCCACCATTTAAGCAAAACACATAACCCTTGGAACCATTAAAGCGTCTCAACACTTTGTCTATGTACTCTGACTTAGGCCAAGCATTTTGTGATCTATCTCTATAGATTCTGATTCCTAATATATAGGCTGCTTCACCTAGGTCCTTCATAGAAAAGCATTTCCCCAACCAAGACTTTACTTGTTGCAGGGTAGGGATATCGTTTCCAATGAGTAATATGTCATCTACATATAATACCAGGAATATGATCATGCTCCCACTAACCTTCTTGTAGACACAAGGCTCATCTTCGTTCTTGATGAATCCATACTGTTTTACTGTTTCATCAAAATGAAGATTCCATGAGTAGGTCACAGGCTCATCTTGATCCATGAGTAATACATCACCTTGATCAGATATCCATATATCTCAGGTAGGTGACGTATCCTGCCTGACCTACGCTGGTCTTGTTCTACTTGAGCAGGTTGCTCTTACACAACTACTTGTGTTTCCTGCTCTAATTCCTCCATAGGTGTACCAATGCCTTGTGATTCTTGAATTTCTTCAAGCTCTACTTTCCTCCCACTGGTTCCTTTGGAAATAAAATCCCTTTCTAGGAGAACTCCAGTTCGAGCGAAAAACACTTTGCCCTTAGAAGGATTGTAGAAGTAATACCCTCTTGTTTCTTTAGGGTACCCCACAAATAAGCATTTGTCATATTTGGGCTCAAGCTTAGTTGAAATTTGTCGTTTCACATAAACTTCGCAACCCCAAATCTTCATGTAAGACATATGTGGTTTCTTACCACTCCATATCTCATATGGTGTCTTCTCAACCTTTTGGATGGAACACGGTTAAGTGTATAAGCTGATGTCAATAGTGTATGTCCTCAAAAGGAGTTTGGAAGATCAGTGTGACTCATCATGGATCGGACCATGTCTAACAGGGTTCGATTTCTTCTCTCAGATACACCATTCCATTGGGGTGTTCCAAGAGGAGTGAGTTGGTATAGGATCCCACACTCTTTCAGATGGTCATCAAACTCTAGGCTTAAATACTCACCACCTCGATCTGATAGAAGAGTTTTAATATTCTTACCTAGTTGGTTTTGTACTTCATTCTTGAATTCTTTGAACTTTTCAAAGGATTCTGATTTGTGTTTCATTAAATACACATAACCATATCTACTGAAATCATCAGTAAATGTGATGAAGTATTGAAAACCTCCTCTGGCTGGTATATTCAGTGGTCCACATACATCAGTATGTATGAGTGCCAAAAGATCATTAGATCTTTCACCTTTTCCTGTGAATGGAGACTTTGTCATCTTTCCAATTAAACAAGATCTGCATGTCTCATATGATTCATAATCAAAAGAGTCCAAGAGTCCATCTTTATGGAGTTTTGGAAATGCGTTTCTCAGTTATGTGGACTAATCGACAATGCCAAAGGTAAGTTGGATTTAACTCATTAGGTTTCATCCTTTTAGTATTAATGTTATAAATTGGCATTTCAAGATCAAGGACACATAGTCCATTGTTCATTTGTGCAGTAGCATAGAATATATCATTCAAATAAATTGAGCAACAATTGTTCTTTATTATGAATGAAAAACCAAACTTGTCCAAACGAGAAAAGAAAATAATATTCCTGCTAATTGCAGGTACATAATAACAATTCTCTAACTGAATTATTAAACCACTAGGTAAAGTCAACACATAAGTTCCTACGGCTAAAGCAGCAACCTTTGCTCCATTACCACCTCGTAGGTCGACTTCACCTTTTGCCAAATCTCTACTCCTTTTTAGTCCCTGCACATTTGTACAAATGTGAGAACCGCATCCAGTATCTAATACCCATGATGCAGAAGTAGATAAATTAATAACAAAAATACCTGAAGTTGAAGTCTCTACTTCATTCTTCTTATCTTCCAGGTACTTTGGGCAGTTCCTCTTCCAGTGTCCGGTCTTACCGCAATGGAAGCAGGTGCCTTCTTTTGCTATGCCTCCACTAGGCTTTAAAGCAGCAACAGTGGGTTTGGGTTTGGCAACTTCCTTGTCTTTCCCTTTATCACCCTGCTTAGTGGGCCTTTTGTTCTGTCTCTTTCCATTTCCGATCATCAGAATGGACTTCCCTTTTGACTTCAGGTTCTGCTCGGCAGTTCTTAACATGGCGAGCAGTTCAGGAAGAGATTTGTCCATATCAATCATATTGAAATTTAGGACAAATTGACTGAAACTATCTGGCAACGATTGCAAGATCAAATCAGTCGCAAGTTCCTTTTCGAAGGGAAAACCCAATCTCTCAAGGTTTTCCACATACCCAATCATCTTGAGTACATGGGGACCTACAGGGGCTCCCTCAGCTAACTTGCTTTGGAAAAGGGCTTTTGAAACTTCAAACCTCTCATGCCTTGCTTGCTCTTGATAGAGCAACTTCAGGTGTTCGATCATATCGAACGCTGACATGTTCTCATGTTGCTTTTGCAAATCTGAGTTCATGGTAGCCAGCATGAGACAAGCAGTTTCATTGGCATCATCGACATGCTTCTTATAAGCATCTCTTTCTTCCTTAGGTGCAGAACTAGGAGGTTCCTCTTCAGGAACAGGTGTCTCCAAGACATACAGCTTTTTGTCATGTTTGAGGACAATCCTCAGGTTTCGGTGCCAATCCAGAAAATTTGTCCCAGACAATTTTTCCTTATCAAGGATTGATCGCAAGATGTTGTTAGAGGTGTTTGCTGTCATGGTTATCTACACAAGGATTAAGAAAATATAAGTATCATTGACATATTTAATTAGGCCTTTAATTAAATATGCTCCCACTATTTTATTCAAAACAAATGACCCTCATCATTTGATTCGGAAAATCCCGTTGGAAGATTTTCTAGTGGGTCGAGATCCATATTTCACTTCGTTCTAAGTCCGCGTAGGCGGATTACACAAAACTAGGTTATTTAGGTAGGAACTCCTTCCAATTGTATCTCATACAACTCTCGAAAATTTCAGTTGGGTGAATAACTCCTTATTCCGATCCATCATATGGATCATTCCCAACTCTTGCTTCTAAACATATATATAATCTTATTATAATTTGTTTAGTTAAGTTTGACCCATTGTTTTAACAGTTGGATATTACAATTATCCCATCGCACCTTACTAATATATAGATCATGCACCTCGCGTAGGCGAAACCTACATTATCCATTACTAGTCTTGATGAGTGTTAAAACTTGGAAAGCATAAACTTAATATTTAATTTGAGGGAATTGCAATTTTTTTCTGATCTCACCGGCTTGTTTATCATATAAACCGTCTCTCACATGCATCAACATACATACATACATAATGAAACAGTTATGGCCCCTAGCGCAATTGTTCTCCCAAGCCAATGAGAGAACCTAAGCTAACCTAACAACGATCTAAGCTTCTCCAAGCAAGATCTTCAAGGTTGTTCTCCTTTGACACTGACTTCTTTGCTTTCTTCATATCATTACATTACAAAAGAAACTCGTTTTACATACGAGGGAGTGAGATGAGAAAAAGAATTACATTTGGGAGGCAAAGAGAGAGGCACGACACGCAGGTCGTATTTTAAAACCCAAACAGAATAAAGGAAAACTAAGGCCATAACCGATCACCACAAGACAATAATAAACACTTTATTATTATTATTAATTCCTTTAATTAATTAAAACAAAATTAAATTTTGACGACCGATCACCATATTTTAATGAACAATTCATTTAAAATCGATGTCGTTTTTCGTATCAACACTTGATACTTTTAAAGCACTGAGTTAGCCGAACGGGCGAATTTTGCCTTGCGTTAACCGGTTAACCATATCCGTTAACCGGTTAACACTGTTTGAAATCTGTTCAAAAATTTGTTTTCTACCTCGCGTTAACCGGTTAACCAAATGCGTTAACCGGTTAACACTGTTTGAAAATGTCTTAGAAAACTGTTTTCCGTCTTGCGTTAACCGGTTAACCATATACGTTAACCGGTTAACACTGTTTGAAAACTTAAAAAATTTTAATTTCGCATTGCGTTAACCGGTTAACCATATGCGTTAACCGGTTAACACTGTTCCAAAAAGTGTTTAGAAAGCACAACTCTTGTGCAGTCAAACCCCAATCATATAACTCTCTGACAACACAACCCTTGTGCCGTCACTAACCCTGATGCACCAATTTCAGACCGTCAAACATATCTCGATTGTTGATTCAGTATGATTGATCAACACGTCATTGCTTCACCATACTAATGTCGGATCAAGAAGCAAATGACCATTGATCGCTCAAAGGAAATCAATCATTGAGTGTTTGAATGAACGAAACGAGAACACTATATCATATATAATGTATTTTGCATCAAGATTACATATATCATATATATGACTTGATCGATCTCAATTTAATATTTGATTCATTCTGTCTTTAATCATATTATTACAGAACAAAAACAGTTATCAGATTCATGGTTTCTTAAGTGGCTCTGATACCACTGAAGGAGAATTGCCATCCAAGGCGCAGCGGAATATAAAATTTTCTCCTTTAATGATCCTTACGAATGGGCATGATCAGTGATAGAATCGTTACCTCTTGTGGCGATTCAAACCTTTGGCGCAGATCTCTGATAATGATCAAAACCTTTGATACAAATCCACGGAGTGATCACGAACGTTGAACGATGACAACGTCTCTACTCAGTCCACACGAACGGGTTCCTCCAATCTCAGTGCTAGCTGGTACGAATGAAGGCTTTGAGTGAGAGAGAGAGGGAAACAAAATTCCAAGTCTTTACTTGAATTTCAGTCTGAGTGGAGTGACAATGCTTCTACCCAAGGGGTTCTATTTATAGAACCACTTATGTGGACTTCAAGCTAAAAAGCCCACTTAAGTGTATTTTGGCCCATATCTCATAATATGCCAAAATCACTTAAGTATTTGGTACCTTACCATATTTCGTATTCCACTTAAGTGCACCGTACCTTACGGTGTTCCTTAGTTACTCTATTTCTCATCAATCCGTCCTTTGTGTGTGACCCTGTAGGTTTTCGCGACGTTGACAATTATATTAAATCGCGCATTTAACATAATAAACAGTGAGCGGTATCTAGCAACACATCACTGCTACCCAAGACACGAAAATGTCATGTGATCTGACAAAACCTCCTGTGATAATAATTATGTGTATAATTACCCCTTTGCCCTTATGTCTATATTGAACACAAGGTATAGACTGTGTCACCCTTGTCCAGTTCAATATTGGACCCATAGACATTTATCCTGTTACGCAGGATGAGAAAATTCCATCTAGGACACTCATGTCCCTTAGCATGCTTTGTGGAGTACCCATCAACTGTCTTTATGGTTATCCAGTTACGGACAACGTTGGATCAGCAATAAAGCACTCGACTCTACATCTAGGATCCATAGTGGTTTCAGGTCGAAGAGTGGTATACACTATTATCACCATGAGAATAACTTATGACACTTTGCATAACTTTCTATATAGTATTCTCATAGCGGGTCAATCCGGTATAAATATTACTCCTAATATTCATACCTATGTTTAAGACTTGATAACTCTTTATCCATGATCCATGAGATGTGATCATCAGTCTACAAACATAATAGTCTTAATGCTTTAATGTTATCCCACTTCACACTAAAGCTCGACTACGGATACTTTAAGAATAGTGTCCTTACGTTTAATGTGTTCTCATGATTAAGTCACACTTAATACATTAAACAGACTATCTATTCCAGGGACTTTATTAATCAACCATAATAAAGAAAATGCCTTTTATTATTAATAAATAATTCAATACAAGTACCAAAAGTATTGGTCTCTAGGGCTTACACCAACACCAACTTCCTCCCACTCCTGAAAAGACTGTTACTATTGTTTCAACGTCAGATCTATACTTTGTCCAGAATCTCCCTTAGGGGGATAAGATGAAAATGACATATGCGATTTCTTACAACATGTTCAAAGATGATTTTATCTTTTTTCTTGTCTCTGTTGGCGGAGGCATGTCTTAGTCTCGGGCAGTCCCTTCAAGGAACATGATAATTGGAAAGGGAAGATCAATGTTATGGATTTGAGGTGCACTAATCTCCAAAAAGGGCTTGTTACACTGTGAAAGGAGATTAACGTTTCTAGCTTTTTGCAAGAGGAGACAAAAACACAGGGCTCTCCTTCTAATTTGGCTACTCGTGTGACCAAGCAGGAGAATTCTCTTGCAGATACGGAGAAACGGTATAAGGTTACCTCTGATTCTATTGAGGAGAAGACTTGTCAGGTGGAGGAGCATTGAACAACCTTTCTTCAGGAAATCGAGGCTCATATAAGGGCCTCAAAAGCTATTTAAGACGAGGTGGACGATATGAAGCAGGCGCTCTATGACACTCTTCAGCAAACTATACGAGATGTACCTAAAATCCTTGAGCGAGTTGTGGAACAGGCTAGAAAGTTCTGCGCTGATGCCACAATTTCTACTAAGACACTGGACCTATTCAAGTTTGTTCCTATGATGGGTCACAAAGGCATTCCCGGTACCTCGACTTCAGATGCTCTGACTTGATTATATTTTTGTTTTGTACTGCTCTGGAAGGTAGGTTTCTTCTGGACCCGGTGTGACAATCAGATGCAGATGATCTCTCCTAGGAGATCTAATTCCTTGACCTACATAGGGAAGGTCGAATAACCCCCCTCTTCTAGTCTTTTCTTTGGGTCAACAATGCATAACGGAGATCGGAGGATGCTACCGACTGGTCTCCTTACTGCCAGCGTCAAGATTGTCTTCTCTTTGATTGCATGGTCGATGGGCCTCGTTCCTCTTTGCTATTTTGACCATATTCGGGTCTGGAGTTCAGGTTCTCCTCCCCGACTTACTGGTCATGGCCTCTTGAGGGTCTGGTGCCGATCTGAGATCCGTTGGTACCCATAGAGGGTGCCTCGAAACTTGACCCATGCCCAACATTAACTACGAGCTTGTGCTAGCTCCTAATGTCACCCATTTAAGCACCCCGACGACAGTGGGAAGTACAGGCGATGTTAAGTTGAAGGGTTGGCAGCGAATTTCTGACCTGACCTTCATGAAATTTTCCTTCAGATCCCGATGTAAACATAAGTCTAGATCAGAGATCCTTTCTTCTGCTCGTTTGTGGAGTTCTCGAGAGAACCCCAAATCTGGAATTTCGAGAAATCGAAGCGGAAACGATGATTAACCGAATCGACCATGATGGATCTCGATGCTCGCTCATGTGTGCTCCTTGATTCTTACATCTAGAGAGGTCGTGAACGGTGAAGATGGAAAATGACTGAAAGACAATTGTGGATTAATTGAAAATGGAGAATTTGGAAGTTGATGTGTTCTTGATTTGGTAACCTTAAGAGGTTACAAACTAGTAAATTGGAGATTTAGATCTAAAATTGCAAAAATCCATATCTTGAACTTCTGAGTTTGATTAGTGGTGTTTGTGAACTGAATATGATTTTCGTGGAAAGCGTAGGAATCATAATTCGATTCCATCAGATAGAGTCATTGTTCCATTTGGGAACTAGAAATGAATGTTCTAACTCCGCTTAGGAACCAAAAATGAAGATAGTTGGATAATTGGTGAACGGTGGCTCCGATATGCTTTATGGTAGCACGGGATGGATCTTCATGGTTAACACTTCAACGCCTAAGTCAGTTCAAAAATCAAAATAAATATATTAAAAGTCGAGATCAGATAATGTACCTTACTCTTAGCGTGTGAATTGATTTATTTTTTGGTCAAATAGATGGAGTTTTAAATAGATTGAACATTCATCAATTGAATATTTGACTGTTCCATAATAGATAACATGACCATTCACCATCGTCTTGCATTTATAAGTTGTTTTGTAGTTGTTTTACGGTGATTTTGTGAAGTTACTATTTCTAGTATCTTTTTCTCTGTAATTTACTAACATAATTTCTTTTTTCACCAAATATACATTTACTATGGAGCCAAAAAATATGAATATATATATATATATATATATATATATATATATATATATATATATATATATATATATATATATATATATATATATATATATATATTTGTGCAAAGCAAGATAGGCCACGCTCCCCTTTACATTATCACACGCAATATCGTCACTTCATTTTTCCACCTGTCTTGGATCCCACCAATTTCCCAATCATCCATTTGTTTAAACACATAAAAAAACAAAACATTTTCTTTAAGCTTCGATTGTCTTTAACCCTATGAAGAGTATATGAAATGGATGCTTCACCATAACTATCGACACATGGATAAAGAAGACAACATCATATATTTACTTGTTTGTTTATACACACAGGAAATCCAACATATCTTTACTATGCTTTTAATAGCCGACGTGGTCTCACAAATTTTGTTAGTGACTCATCAATTCCAAAAATGTTGCTTTCTTTCCCTTAATATTATAAAATTAATTAATATTTAAACCAAACTGTTAGGTTAACTAAAACAACAAGCGGTTACACACTATCTATGTTCGTTCACTAGAAAAATTACATTGATGACTTCACGTACATTTGCTTTGATGGAACAACAATACGAATAAGTATAAGAAAAGCATATTCTAAGTTATATACACGTATTGTAGGACTACGTGTATGAATCACAATCATTCATGTGCCTTATTTTTAAAATAGTTTTGATTAAAATTAATAATATATTTCTTGTTACACTTTATATTATAAAACATAACATTCCTAAAAAAAAATATTAATGGGAAAGATGAGTATATTTAGCAGCTCTAAGTCTATTTATAATATAAGTCCTAACAAACTAATAATCAATTCTAATTAAAATATTTTTTATATTTCTAATAATTTTTCGTAAATTGAAAAGTGTTCACAACCTTTTTTAACTTGTATTGAAGAAAAATAACACCAAACCAAAATATGTTATAAAAGAAGTCGGAAATACATCCATCAAAATTAAAGTCATAGACACAAGAACTTAACCATTAACTAGAAGTTATAATGAAGGTCTAGTCAATTAATAGAACTAACAAAACTTAACTACCATAAGGTATATATATATATATATATATATATATATATATATATATATATATATATATATATATATATATATATATATATATATATATATATATATATATATATATATATATATATATATATATATATATATATATATATATATATATATATATATATATATATATATATATATATATATATATATATATATATAATCCGTTTCTTTTAACCACTTGGTAGAAGCACAAACAACAAAATCATTATAGACTAAACACTTGCATAAAACAAGACAAAAGAACAAATAAACATATCCATGTATGTATTTTCAAATCATAGACTAAAAATCAAAAGCTTTCAATAGTGAACCAAAATCCTAGACAAAGAAACATATTATGTCACAAACGGGTAGAGATTATGAATTTTGTTTGTGACCCATGTATTGAGAGGAGAAAAGATTGTGTCACAAATGGATAAAGATTATAAAATATTTTTATAAATTTGTTAAATGAATTTCTTATAACTCATTTGTAATTGATTGTTGAGACTCTTGATCGATAGTGAATTAGAGAGTTGTTCTCTTCCATAATAGATCATTTTAGATTGAAATGTGTAAACAATTTTTCTGTGTTTGATTCTCTAATTTTGTCTATTGGGTCATCACGAGGAGCATCCACATTTGATCAAGAGAAATATACAAGTGATAGAGACACCACATATTCACCAAAAACCTTAAGATGATAGGTATATGAGTCATCTCACTTATAAAGTGTCCAACCTTCTCTTTTCTAAGAAATATGAAATTTTTAACTCACACTTGTACATAACAATCTCACCCTTAAGTGTGAGTCTATCCACTATACTCCTCCTCAAGTGAAAGCTTTTTCATTCACATACTACACTACAACATAACACATCGTCTGACCACCACATTGTCAGGAAGACTTTCGATACAAGGAGTTGGTCACTTATTTGAACCACCATCGGCTCTAGTACCACTGTTGAATCATTATGAGGAACATCCACATTGAGTCAAGAGCACCACACAACTGAGAGAGACACCACATATTCACCAAAAACCTTAAGATGATACATGTATGGATCATCTCACTTATAAGGTGTTCAACCTCCTTTTTTCTAAACATTGTGGGATTTCCAACTCACACTTGTACACAACATTATCTTTATTCCTGTTAGCATGTGATTTTGCTTTCACATTATATAGTAGGTTATTATTTATTGAGTTTGTGGTTGTTTTTATTTTTTTGTCTCATACATGATTTTTTATGTGTTTGAATCCTTCATTTCAAAATAAGTGGAGCCCACCATGGGTCAGTTGGTCTAAGTTTACAAGAGAACACCATAAATTATAAATGAGATATCAAGAGGTTTTCCAAAGAATAGTTTTGGATTTTGAAAAATGAAGATGGATCTCGATGCTCGCTCATGTGTGCTCCTTGATTCTTACATCTAGAGAGGTCGTGAACGGTGAAGATGGAAAATGACTGAAAGACAATTGTGGATTAATTGAAAATGGAGAATTTGGAAGTTGATGTGTTCTTGATTTGGTAACCTTAAGAGGTTACAAACTAGTAAATTGGAGATTTAGATCTAAAATTGCAAAAATCCATATCTTGAACTTCTGAGTTTGATTAGTGGTGTTTGTGAACTGAATATGATTTTCGTGGAAAGCGTAGGAATCATAATTCGATTCCATCAGATAGAGTCATTGTTCCATTTGGGAACTAGAAATGAATGTTCTAACTCCGCTTAGGAACCAAAAATGAAGATAGTTGGATAATTGGTGAACGGTGGCTCCGATATGCTTTATGGTAGCACGGGATGGATCTTCATGGTTAACACTTCAACGCCTAAGTCAGTTCAAAAATCAAAATAAATATATTAAAAGTCGAGATCAGATAATGTACCTTACTCTTAGCGTGTGAATTGATTTATTTTTTGGTCAAATAGATGGAGTTTTAAATAGATTGAACATTCATCAATTGAATATTTGACTGTTCCATAATAGATAACATGACCATTCACCATCGTCTTGCATTTATAAGTTGTTTTGTAGTTGTTTTACGGTGATTTTGTGAAGTTACTATTTCTAGTATCTTTTTCTCTGTAATTTACTAACATAATTTCTTTTTTCACCAAATATACATTTACTATGGAGCCAAAAAATATGAATATATATATATATATATATATATATATATATATATATATATATATATATATATATATATATATATATATATATATATATATATATATATTTGTGCAAAGCAAGATAGGCCACGCTCCCCTTTACATTATCACACGCAATATCGTCACTTCATTTTTCCACCTGTCTTGGATCCCACCAATTTCCCAATCATCCATTTGTTTAAACACATAAAAAAACAAAACATTTTCTTTAAGCTTCGATTGTCTTTAACCCTATGAAGAGTATATGAAATGGATGCTTCACCATAACTATCGACACATGGATAAAGAAGACAACATCATATATTTACTTGTTTGTTTATACACACAGGAAATCCAACATATCTTTACTATGCTTTTAATAGCCGACGTGGTCTCACAAATTTTGTTAGTGACTCATCAATTCCAAAAATGTTGCTTTCTTTCCCTTAATATTATAAAATTAATTAATATTTAAACCAAACTGTTAGGTTAACTAAAACAACAAGCGGTTACACACTATCTATGTTCGTTCACTAGAAAAATTACATTGATGACTTCACGTACATTTGCTTTGATGGAACAACAATACGAATAAGTATAAGAAAAGCATATTCTAAGTTATATACACGTATTGTAGGACTACGTGTATGAATCACAATCATTCATGTGCCTTATTTTTAAAATAGTTTTGATTAAAATTAATAATATATTTCTTGTTACACTTTATATTATAAAACATAACATTCCTAAAAAAAAATATTAATGGGAAAGATGAGTATATTTAGCAGCTCTAAGTCTATTTATAATATAAGTCCTAACAAACTAATAATCAATTCTAATTAAAATATTTTTTATATTTCTAATAATTTTTCGTAAATTGAAAAGTGTTCACAACCTTTTTTAACTTGTATTGAAGAAAAATAACACCAAACCAAAATATGTTATAAAAGAAGTCGGAAATACATCCATCAAAATTAAAGTCATAGACACAAGAACTTAACCATTAACTAGAAGTTATAATGAAGGTCTAGTCAATTAATAGAACTAACAAAACTTAACTACCATAAGGTATATATATATATATATATATATATATATATATATATATATATATATATATATATATATATATATATATATATATATATATATATATATATATATATATATAATCCGTTTCTTTTAACCACTTGGTAGAAGCACAAACAACAAAATCATTATAGACTAAACACTTGCATAAAACAAGACAAAAGAACAAATAAACATATCCATGTATGTATTTTCAAATCATAGACTAAAAATCAAAAGCTTTCAATAGTGAACCAAAATCCTAGACAAAGAAACATATTATGTCACAAACGGGTAGAGATTATGAATTTTGTTTGTGACCCATGTATTGAGAGGAGAAAAGATTGTGTCACAAATGGATAAAGATTATAAAATATTTTTATAAATTTGTTAAATGAATTTCTTATAACTCATTTGTAATTGATTGTTGAGACTCTTGATCGATAGTGAATTAGAGAGTTGTTCTCTTCCATAATAGATCATTTTAGATTGAAATGTGTAAACAATTTTTCTGTGTTTGATTCTCTAATTTTGTCTATTGGGTCATCACGAGGAGCATCCACATTTGATCAAGAGAAATATACAAGTGATAGAGACACCACATATTCACCAAAAACCTTAAGATGATAGGTATATGAGTCATCTCACTTATAAAGTGTCCAACCTTCTCTTTTCTAAGAAATATGAAATTTTTAACTCACACTTGTACATAACAATCTCACCCTTAAGTGTGAGTCTATCCACTATACTCCTCCTCAAGTGAAAGCTTTTTCATTCACATACTACACTACAACATAACACATCGTCTGACCACCACATTGTCAGGAAGACTTTCGATACAAGGAGTTGGTCACTTATTTGAACCACCATCGGCTCTAGTACCACTGTTGAATCATTATGAGGAACATCCACATTGAGTCAAGAGCACCACACAACTGAGAGAGACACCACATATTCACCAAAAACCTTAAGATGATACATGTATGGATCATCTCACTTATAAGGTGTTCAACCTCCTTTTTTCTAAACATTGTGGGATTTCCAACTCACACTTGTACACAACATTATCTTTATTCCTGTTAGCATGTGATTTTGCTTTCACATTATATAGTAGGTTATTATTTATTGAGTTTGTGGTTGTTTTTATTTTTTTGTCTCATACATGATTTTTTATGTGTTTGAATCCTTCATTTCAAAATAAGTGGAGCCCACCATGGGTCAGTTGGTCTAAGTTTACAAGAGAACACCATAAATTATAAATGAGATATCAAGAGGTTTTCCAAAGAATAGTTTTGGATTTGAAGCCTTCATTTGAGAACATCATATTATGCCAAACCCTTCATTTGAGAACATTTTATTATGCCAAACATTTATTCATATGGTGATTCCCCTAAAATCCCTTCCAATAACCAACCAAGCATGATAACAAAAACAGCTCATTCTATCTTCTGTACATGAAGGAAACACAACCACCACTCCCTCAAAACACAGTCATATCACTCATACCTTACAGAGAGTGAGGCATCTTAACATTTAGAATACAACATAACAAAATAAAATACATGGCTCAGAAATAGAACAGAAGCAAGATTATCCATTACTGAATAAAATAGCATTCATTTTACAACATTTGATAGGGATTCTTCCTCACACACACAAAAATAACAGCAACTAGCAACTAATAATCAAGGTTCTGCAATTCTTGCAAGGCTCTACAGTTTTTGATATTCGCGGTTATATGCAGCGCGATCAGAGACAGACATCAAAACCCTTGATGTTATATGTGACTGATCATCAGAGACATCAAAACCCTTGATGTTATTATATGCGACGATCATAGACATCAATCGCAGCAAACCTATTTTGAAACCATACTAAGACTAATAACTCTTCGGGCTTAAAATTTCCCTAATACTAGCAAGGCATGGATCCAAAAAACCATAAATCCAAATGCCTTGGAGGAATACACACTATGTGACTTGATCTTCAAAGATATATCTTCATTCTCACAAGTATATATACTGCTTCATCATATTACACCAGACCTACACTGTACAAGGATGAAGTCAGAAGATGCGGTTGCATACAAACACTGCCGCATCATCTCCCAGCACCGGTTAGGGTTCTCTCCAACACTTCAGAATTCGATGTCAATGAAGGTAGAGGAATCGACTCCGAACTCGCAGGTGCAGCTTCGGTCCCCAACTCTTCATTTACAGGCAGTGGTTGAGGCGAGTATGTAAAGGAAAGATCTTTGTTTTCGGATAGAGCTATGAGCTCTTTCTCCTCTAACCCTTTGGTTGGCCCCAAGCTGCACCTTTCTGGAGTGTGTTTGGCCAATGCATCTCTAAACTTCTTGATCTGTGTCATGTATTCAAAAATCTATCAGTTATCTTCAAATTCAATGTTGTAACTAATAACAAATTGAATATTAGACCAAAATATGAAGACTAACCGTGGCATTGGTGCAGCTAAAGCTGCATACTCGACCCTGAGCGCCTCTATAGAACCGGAAAAACGGAAGGACATGAACATTAAGACTGTAACACATAGATTTATGCTCCTCATAGTTCACAGAAAGGAACTCAACATCAGGATTCATCTCTGCAAATTGACATATCTGACATAATACCAGAAACAAGAAAATCAGAACCTTAACAATGAAATTCATCTGTGAAATAGTTTATAGCTTAGGTGTTAAGGTTAAAAATAGTACCTTAGGATGAAGGGCTTTGCAGCCACCACAACCAGGAGAGAAAAAATCAACAATCACAAGTTTGTCCCCTGCGTTTAAAAGTGAATCTACAAGATCTTGTGCTGAAGTCACCTCCCTCATGTTAGGTTGAAGACCCTTTTCCCACCATTTTTGAGCTTTCCCTATTCTAAGTGTCATCTGCAAAATTCACAACAGAAACAACATCAATAAACAAATTCCAGAAAACCCTCAAGAAAATCACAAATCAGGTAAAAAAAAATTTGAAATTAGGGTTTTCACTTTTGCAAAAAATCAAAATAAAATAAAATCAGATTAGTATGATTAACATAACTTTATGAACTAAAAGGGTCTTAATTATTGGGGGGAAAACAAATCAAACATAATAAAACATGATTAAACATAATAAAACATGATCAACATGTTAAAATCAAAAGGGTATTTATTAGTATGATTTAAGAACCAACCTTAGGAGCAGCTGAAACTGAAAACTGTGAATTGATCCTTTTGGATGGTATTGATCTAGTTACACGAAAGAGAGGCTTTTTGCCATGAAACTCAGATGAAAAAGAAGATCTGAGAAACTGAGATTTCAGCTTCAAAGATGGAAAACTTCCGACACCAGTCTTGGGAACCATGGAAGCCCTTTGAAGCTGTTGATTTTTGTTTCCATGCCAAGAAGAAACCAAGCTTGTCTTGATCAAAGTTTCAGCCATTAAATATAAATTTTTCTTCACAAAAAAAAAAAGCTATTCGGTTACGTTTTGTTTCAGATTTTCTCGAGAATAGAAATTGATAAGATGAGAGAAAGAAAATGAAGACTTTTTTGTTCTGAAGACAGAGCGCAGAAAAAGAGGATTTATCCACAAGCAAAGTGGGACAAGGTTGCGGTTCTGAAAAGGAAACGGAAAAACAGAAAAATAAATTAAATTTTAAGAAAAAACAATTTATGTTACATTAGTTTAAAACTAGATAAAGTTGAAATATTCTATGGATGGTGTGAGATTCGTATTGGACGGATGAGATGAGTTTTGATTAGGTCGTCGGTTGGATCGGACGGTTGTGAAGGAGAGAAGAGGTACACGTGGTTACACGTTGTGGTGGTGTAGGAAGTAACAAATGGATAAGAGACATTTAAGGTATTGTGGGGTCCACATATTCGGTGAAGTACTATAACGTTGCGGTTTTTGTGATATTTGTAAATGGTTTTTGGATAATGGGGCACTATGGTTTTGCTTTTCTTTTTCTTTCTTTTTGCCACCTCATTGCCATTCAATTCAATTTCGTCTTTTTCTTAGTTTGAAATTTGAATGAGTTGTGGTGATAATTGTTGGAATCAAATCAATTTCTATCACAAAAAAATTTGAATAAAGTTATGGTTGATGAATTTTTTCGTTGAAAAAAAATTAATTATGGAAGTCGGCATGTACTATAATTTAAAATATATATATATATATATATATATATATATATATATATATATATATATATATATATATATATATATATATATATATATATATATATATATATATATATATGATTTTTAGAAATTTATTTTATAATTTTTTTATAAAAATACATTTACTCACTTCATTTATGATTTTTTTTTTAAAATAACCATGTTTTTGAAATAAAATACGATAATAACCAAGATTTCAAAAAATTTCCCAAAATAACCATGTTTTTTAAGGGATGCGCCAACTCCTCCGGCGCATCCCTTAAAAATTTTAGGGAGCCTTAAGGCAGGCGCCCACGGGGTAGGCGCCCCAGTTGAACCCCCCATAAGGGAGGCGCCCCTAGGGTTGCCGCCCTTGTGTGTCCCTAAAGGGAGGCGCCCCTAGGGTTGGCGCCTTAGCCTTCCACTAAGGGAGGCGCCCCTAGGGTTGGCGCCTTAGCCTCCCACTAAGGGAGGCGCCCTTAGGGTTGGCGCCTCTGTCTAATTTATTTTTTTTAATTATAATTATTTATAATATTTTTTTTAATATTTCATATTAATTATTTAATACGTAATAAATAAAAATAAAAATAAAATGACTTCATTAAATATATAATAAATGATTACATTAGAATGACCAAAACCCCAATGACCCGCCCGATTATAACGTCCCCCCGTTCCACATCCCGGTGCGTTAGGTTGTCTCCGAGGTCTCCCACGATTTTCTTGAGGTGTTTGTGGTCTTTGGGTGCTGACCTGATCGAGCGATGGCTGGTTGGAAGGTCTGGCAGAGGTTCCGGCGGTATTCGAAAGATGTGTCATCATTTGCTCCCAATACCCGGAGGGGCTGTGGCCAACGGCGCTTCCGTAATGGAGTTCGGTGCCCATGTCATCGTAGTTAGGGCGTTGGGGTTGGGTGAATTGGGGACGGTATAGTTGCCCAAATTGGGTCATTGAGTCGTTTTGAAAACGAAGCAATGGTTCTTGGGGCGTACTATAGTTAAACAGTGGTTGGGTGTTAAATGGTGGGGGGCTACGATGACGTGACCCATATGAATCATCGGTGCTATAGACGGTTGTGGTTGTGGGGTTTGGTTCTTGGTTTTGTGTTTGGGTGGGTGGTATGAAGGGATTGCGACGTTGGATGGTTCGTTGTTGGGTGGTTGGCATGAACGGGTTGCGATGTTGGGTGTTGTGTTGGTTTGAGTATGTGGTCGGTTGATGTTGTGTGGTTGGTTGTTGGATTTGGGTGGGTTCACATTGGTGTTGGGTGGTGAATTGATGTGGGACATACGATGACGAAGCAAGTTGGCGCGGATCCATCAAATACCGCGGCTCAGATACGAATTGCTGAGTTGTTACAGACCTAAACCATGCCATATATTGTTGAGTCGGTCTTACACCTTGGATGACTGGTTCGTTCAGGATGTGTTGTCGTCGATTTCTCCATTGACGACACATGTCTTTTGCAAAGTCTCTCCAGTCCGAATAATCCCACTGTGCATCGACCCTTTTTTTATGCCAATTCCCCAAACACGTGGGAGACTTTGGGATATGTTGTACCATTCCGAACTGCAGTTTGACCCTGTCACTTTGGTGCATTTCAACTGTAGTGAATCAGATAATTGGTGTCTTCGCTGTCCAAACTGCAGCATCGTCATGGTTCACATCATGATCCAGACCCAGATATGGTCTCCATACAAACTGGAAAAAAATAACAAATCGTTAGATGAGAAATAATTTGAGAACTATTTTAAGATTAACTATAGTTTGGTAGGAGTATTACATCATCATGTCCAATGTGATCCAATAGATTTCGATAGACTACAATAGCGTGTTTCGGACACCTATTGTAGTTCATTCCCCTTACTGACCACCTAAGATAAAAAAAAGGAGTGAAAAATATTATTTACTGTTAATTTAAATAATAGATATAATTAACAAAATGGTAAATAGTAAAGTGGTAGACTTACTTGGTTGCAAAGGGGAACGCGAATGGACGCTCATTTTCTGGGGCGAGCGACGGCATCCTAGACCACCCCCAAGCTTGAAGCAAATAAGCACATGAAAAAAAAGTACAGGTATTCTTTTTTGCATTTTTACACAATGCACTATATAGATGGGCCAACACAGCTGAACCCCAACTATAAGTGTTTACCTTATTGATGTTGCGTAATAAAGGTAAATACATTATATTCACAGAATTACCTGTACTTTCTGGAAACAAAAAGTTACCAAATAAAATCATAATATAACACCGAGCTTTTATTATCTTCTCATACTCGGTTGAATCTTCAGACAGTACTATACTGTTATAATATTGTCTAAGGTATTTTAAATTTATACCTTGCCCCCTTGCTTGACTGGATGTGTCTCCCTCAGGTTCGTCGTCTAACAAAGGGGCACCCAGTAATTCATTGCATATGTCCTTGACATGGTTAACTTTCCCATTGACTGCCTTTCCATCTATACGAAGACCCAACAACATGTACACGTCCTCAAGTGTGACGGTACACTCACCAATCGGAAGGTGAAATGTGTGGGTCTCGGGTCTCCACCTCTCCAACAAAGCTAGGATGAACTTGTAGTCCACCGAGTACGAAACAATGTTTAGGAGATTTCCAAATCCACATCCTCTAATATATGGTTCTATTAAAGGATCGTGGGGTACATATTCATGTACACGACATCTAAACCGCTTCGGATCCTAATAACAAAAAAACAAAAATACAATTAGTAGAAGAAATACATTCTCAAGAAATATGTACAAGATGTAATCCATAAATAGAAACTAAAAAGAAAGAGATTTGAAAGGTATAACACAAAGAACATATGTATTACAAGTAATCCATAAATAGTAACTAAAAGAGAGAGATAACATACAAATGTCGAGATATTCTCGATTGTGCCTCTGTGTTCATCGCCCATAGTTAACAAAGACATGATTCGATTTTGCAAAGCTTAAGTTTGTTAGATGAAAGAAATGTGGTAGAAGGAAAGAGTGTGATGAAGATGGTTTGATAATGTTGATATGGGAGGGTATTTATAGATGAATAAATGAGTAGGTTTAGAAACTATAAAGAATTATGATTGGTTGCATGCAAAGGCATATGAGGTTAAAAAACAAGTGAATGACAAAAGACAAATGAATGACACAAAGTGAATGACAAAAGTAGTATAGCATGGAAGGGAATCACACAAAGTGAATGACAAAAGTAGCATAGCATGGAAGGGAATCACACAAAGTGAATGACAAAAGTAGCATAGCATGGAAGGGAATCTAGTAGGCGCATGTGAAGAAATCACATGCAATAGGAAGAGGAGCCATTATCTTTGGCGCCTACATGTGATTTTTCACATGCAAGGAAGGGGCGCCCTTCCTCTAGGCGCCTTAGTGTAAGGCTTACGAAGAGGCGCCCTTCCTAATGGCGCCTATTGTAACACCCTTCTAAAATACCCCAAATATTTAATTAATAATAATAAACATATAACAATTCAGAGTAATTATGCCATTCAAGGGTGTCACACAATTATTCACACCATTCAACAATATAACGGTCATGCTCTTTTATTAATTCAAAACATAAACATTTGCATAAAACGCAGCGGATAGAGATCTACTCAATCATGTAAAACATGTAACATTCACATGTAAGTTATTCAACAACATAAAACATCCCATCCCGATGTTACATCTATCAGAGCACGACCCACTAAGGAGACTACACTAGACTCCAAGCATTCGCTTCTACTCAACTCATTTCTCGTTACCTGAAAAATAGTTGTAAGGGTGAGTTCCTCAATCAATATAATAAGCATTATAGAATATAATGTCATGTTAAGTAATTTAACACATTAATCACCCTAATCGCAACATACAATCAGTAACAGCACATCAGCTCAACATCAACATCAAGCACAAGTATAATCTCAAATCATACTCCACAACAACTCAAACACACGTATAATATTGGAATACATCCATTCATATTATACGCCATACATACATTATGCAATGAGACTCCACACATGCGGTACCGACTATTCTTGAACATATAGTTCAAGCTCACCGATCCCTCTAGATACGGCTACTAAGCTCACTAGTCCCACTCATTTGAGACCTAGTGACTCACTCACTAATTCCTCACCATGGGAATTAGCTACAGCCCCGAAGGCTAGACTATGCACACTAATCATCTAGCATGCAAACATCAACCACAAATCCACAATGATTCACTCACTAATTCCTCACCATGGGAATTAGCTACAGCCCCGAAGGCTATGCTATGCACGCTAATCATCTAGCAATGCAGCATCAACAACAATTCACAATGGACATATGCTCACACTCTAAGCCATACAACAGTCCATTTACCAATACATGCATAATACATACATTAACATCATTATGCATACCATCATACATCATCAACACATGTATCAACACATCATTATCATGTAAATCAATTAAACACAGTATTAGCACACTCTACTAATACCTATACTGCTCAAAACAGCGGGAATAATCCCTATTACATCATACGCCAACATAGGCCAACTCTCAATTATGTACACAACATTAAAAAGCCAATTTTTTTCCACTCTGCAACAGTGTTAACCGGTTAACGCCCTGGGTTAACCGGTTAACGCAGGCAAAAACACAGTTCCTGGCAAAACGCAACAGTGTTAACCGGTTAACGCCCTGGGTTAACCGGTTAACGCAGGCAAAACAGCACATTTTCACAAATTATAACAGTGTTAACCGGTTAACACCCTGGGTTAACCGGTTAACGCAGACAAAACAGCAGTTCCTGCGCTAACACAAGGCAGAATGCAGAATTCTCCGCACTTTCCGCCGTTGGAGGACTTCCGGACCTCCGATTCCGATTCCGTAAAAAGCTACACTATCGGAAAATCACGACACATACAATCACGGATTCAATTTCAGTTTTTAACACAGTTTAACCAACGTAATTCCAGCATTCACCAATCCCAATTAGGGTCAAATAACGGCTTATCACTACCCATCACATATTATCCCATAATACCCATTAATCGACGATAAACCCCCCTTACCTGATTAATCCGGCAAATCTTTGAGCTCCAAGCTTTTCTCTCTTCAACCTTCAGCCCTTGCTCTGTCTCTTTGCCCTTTTCCTCTTTCACGATCGTCTCTCTGTTTTCACGTGAAACTTTCTTTTTACCAAATGGGATTCTTTCTCTTATTTCCAAAATATATATATTTTCCGAATAATAATAATAATCCAAAAATAATAATAATAAAATTTCCAATTATTTAATTAAATTAATAAATAAATTATTAACTTAATTTAAATAATTATTTTATTATTATCGGGGTGTTACACCTATGCATAATTTAAGGAAGAGGCGCCCAAACCTTTGGCGCCTATGTTTTGCCAAGGGAATGGGCGCCTATGTTCAGTCTTAGGGCACAGAGATTCTTGATTCCCTCTGTATTGAGTATTCTTTTCACTCTGCCCTCTGTGTAATCTTTTCACTCTTCCCTATGCAATCTTTTCACTCTTCCCTCTGCGTGGAAGTACAGTCAAGTCTGTTTTCAGTCTTTTCTTTGCGTGCAAGTATAGTCAAGTCTGTACAGACTATTATGAATTTATTAATGCATTGGCCAACTATTTATGTTATGCGGTTGAACAAGATTTACAAATCATTTAGTTCAATTCCATTCAACACAATGTCTTCCACACAACAATATATGATCAGTGCACATGTTGACGGTGAAATATTTGATCATCAGTTGTTCCGTTTTTGTTTTCGAGACACACAGGTGACTCGTTTTACAATAAATCGGCGATCAAATTTTTCACACCTAAAACAAAGAATAGAAAAGAAGTTGCAGTCCAATAATGTCGGTCAGATCATCTATAAAAATCCAGTTTGTTTTGCAGATAACCAGGTAAACTTTTATCAGAGGAAGATTCGAGATGATGATGATGTTCAACATATGTTTGGCAGTCACGAACAATCCGGTTATAACGATATAGAGTTGTATATATTACCACATCAACAACAGGAGTCCCAGTACATTAATCAGTCACAAGTGTTTTGTGAGACTGATGACGAACAAGTTGAGGTGAATGTTCCAGACGATGAAGAAGAGGAACCTGAGATCATCGTTGATTCGATGGTGAACGCTGAAGAGGAAGAGGAGGCAATACCAGTAGGTCATGTATATTGCCCACCCCAACACATAACAAGGTTAAATTTGAGTTCGGATGAACCTTCGGGAGATGTATGGTACAATCCTTACGTGCAAATGCAAGGATCTCTAAAACAAGGAGACACATTTCGCACAAAAGAGGAATGTGTAAAAGCCATAAAAAAATTCCACATGGAACTATCAGCAGATTTCAGAGTTGACAGAACTGACGCATTGAGGTATAAAATTTATTGTCCGAATGAGCACTGTCTTTTTAAGTTGTCAGCTTCGTACAAGAAGAGGAAGGAGTCTTGGGAGATTGGATCAATGGGTCCAGATCACACATGCATCCTGACCAACCCAATGCAGGATCATCGTAAATTAAGCTCCCAACTAATATGCGATGAAATATTGTTTGTCATTGCCGATAATCCGTCTTTAAAGGTGAGTACAATAATCTCGCATATTAGGGCAGAGTACAACTACACACCATCATATGGGAAGGCATGGATAGCTAGAACAAAAGCTGTTGAAAAAGTGTTTGGCAATTGGGAGGAATCTTACAAACAACTTCCAAAATACATGTTCGCTCTAAAACACTATGCTCTCGGTACAATTTTCAAGATGGAAACATTGCCCGCATATACACCAAATGGTACATGTGCTGTTGGAAATAGAATATTTCACCGTCTATTTTGGGCGTATCAACCGTGTATCACAGGTTTTTCTTTCTGTAAACCAATTATACAAATTGATGGTACATGGTTGTATGGAAAATACAAAGGAACGTTATTGATGGCAGTGGCACAAGATGGGAACAACAATATTTTTCCGATCGCCTTTGCCTTAGTTGAAGGGGAGACAGCTGAGGGATGGAGTTTTTTCCTAAGAAATCTCCGATTGCACGTAGCACCTCAACCTAACTTGTGTTTGATCTCTGATAGACACCCCTCAATCATCAGTGCATATAATAACATTGACAATGGTTGGCAAAATCCTCTTTCGACGCATGTGTTTTGTATTAGACATATTGCTCAGAATTTCATGCGAGAAATCAAAGATAAGACGTTGCGTAAGAAGGTTGTCAATGCAGGTTACGCATTGACGGAACCTTCTTTCAAACACTACCGCGACGAAATAAGATTGTCGAACGAAGATGCGGTTCGGTGGATCGATAGTATTCCGTTGGAGAAGTGGACTAGGGCATACGACGGCGGACAACGTTGGGCCCACATGACAACAAATCTTGTGGAATCAATGAACTCTGTCTTCAAAGGAATTCGTAACCTACCAATAACCGCTTTGGTGCAAGCTACATATTTCAGGCTTGGGGCGTTGTTTGAAACCAGACGCTCAAAATGGAGTTCCGTGTTGCAATCTGAACAATTGTTTAGTGATGCTTCAATGAAATTCATCAGACATGAAGCTGCCAAAGCAAACACACACGTGGTTACGGTATTTGACCGAACAAAAGGTTGGTTTAGTGTTGCCGAGTCCATGGATCACAATGAGGGCATGCCAATGGGACAGTACAGAGTTGAATTAGATAGAGGTTGGTGCGACTACGGAAGGTTCCAAGCCTTCCGTACCCCCTACTCCCATGTCATAGCGACGTGCTCAAAGGTTCGAAGAGATCCATCCTACTTGCTATCTGAAGTTTACAAAGTCGCCATCCTTTCAAATGTTTATAAAATTAGTTTTTCAGTAGTGGCAAAAGAGGATTATTGGCCAGAATATCAAGGGGACATCATCTGGCACAACAAAGTTATGCGAAGGAAGAAAAAGGGTCGCCCTAACAACACCCGAATTCGAACCGAAATGGATATGGCGAACAAAATGGTTAGACTATGTAGTTCATGCCGTCAACCAGGTCACAATCGTAATAACTGTCCTAGGGTTAGAACGAGCACAACCAGATAAATTCAGATGTACGTCTATTGCTATATATGGAAACTTAAATTTATTTCAAAGTACCTCTGTTGCAATATATGGAAAATTAATTTTACTTCATAGTAGACGGCTGTGACGAAAAGACAGTTGTTCATAAAAAATAACACAAACAATTAAAACAACTAGAATACAAAAACTATGCGATTACAACCATCAAAACAATTTTGAACATGTACTGCATCATCCTACGAGCGTCTTGGTCGGTCTTAATATCCACCCATTCACGCACTTCTCCGCTTTGGTTGAACGTGGACACAAGCCATTGTATTCTTCTAATCCGTTCACCCTCTCCAATTTCTTCCTCTAACCAACTATACAACGTCCGATTAAGACGTTCAAACGTATCTGTGTTCCAAAGTCGAACCTGTATCGGAGCCGCAACGGCAGAAAATATTACATCAGCATTTCGTTTTTGAATATATCTAGACATTGTTAAAACAAAGAAAATTAAAAATGGTGGTTGCACTAGACTAGAAGATGAGTTTGAGTGAAAATATAGACTGAGAGATGAATTTGACTGAAAATTTGTATACAAGGTGATCGTATTTATAGAGGCGATAAATCCGACAACAGACACACAAGACACACAGAAGGGGCACCTAAAAAAGACACACAGAAGGGGCACCTAAAAAAAACACACACAGGCGCCAACCCTAGGGCAAACACACACATGCGCCAACCCTAAGGGCGCCTCCCTTAGTGGGACGCTAAGGTGCCAACCCTAGGGGCGCCTCCCTTATGGGGGGTTCAATTGGGGCGCCTACCCCATGGGCGCCTGCCTTAAGGCTCCCTAAAATTTTTAAGGGATGCGCCAACTCCTCCGGCGCATCCCTTAAAAAACATGGTTATTTTGGGAAATTTTTTGAAATCTTGGTTATTATCGTATTTTATTTCAAAAACATGGTTATTTTTAAAAAAAAATCCCTCATTTATAGTCGAAAAGATATAAGAAATATCATTGAATTATTTTATATTTTAAAAAGTTTTTTTTTCAATTAATACAATGAAAAGAATAGAGTGTTAGAATGCAAAGAGAATAGAGATGGAGATTTTTTTTAAAAAAATAATCATAAATTTCAAATTAAATGCCTAAATAACTTTAAAAAAATAAATTAATTAAAATAATCATATTTTATAACTGATGCGCCAAAGTTTTAAAGGAGATGTCAGTATCTTTGGCGCATGCTTCCAATGGTGGACAACCTAGACGCCACATGCATTGGCGCATGCACACGCTACATAGTGTGTGTTTTAGTGCATGTGGCGCATGCACTTGATTAGTTTTTTTTTAAAATTTAAATGTTAATATTAAAAATAAAAAAAATGCTGAAAATAAAAATTATATATATAAAAATAAAAAATTACACGGAATTAACAAGAAACTCAATGACCAGTCCGATTGAAACGCCCCCCCTGTTCCATATCCAGGTGTGTTAGTCTGTCTTCGAGTACGCCCACGATTTTTCTGAGGTGTTTGGGGTCTTTGAGTGCTGACATGATCCAATGGTGGCTGGTGTGAAAGTTCGGTGGAAGGTCCAGCGGTATTTGATAGATGTGTCATCATTTGGAGAAGTGGACTAAGGCATACGACAGCGGTCAACGTTAGGGCCACATGACAACAAATTTTATGGAATCAATGAACTCTGTCTTCAAATGCATCTGAAATCTACCTATAACCACTTTAGTGCAGGCAACATATTTCAGGCTAGGGGCGTTGTTTGAGACCAGATATTCCAAATGGAGTTCGTTGCAATCTGAGCAGTTGTTCAGTGATGCTTCAATGAAATTCATTAGACACGAAGCTTCCAAAGCAAACACAGACGTGGTCACGATGTTTGACCGTACTAAAGGTTGGTACAATATTGTTGAATTCATGGATCACAATGAAGGCATGCCGATGGGACAATACAGAGTGGAAATAGATAGAGGTTGGTGCGACGGTGGGAAGTTCCAAGCATTTCGTACGCCATGCTCCCATGTCATTGCGAAATGTTCAAAAGTTCAAAGGGATTCATCCTACTTGCTATCTGATGTTTACAAAGTCATAAGCATATCTAATGTTTACAAAATTAGTTTTTCAGTTGTTGCAAAAGAGGATTACTAGCCAGAATATCAATGGGACATTCTCTGACACAATGAAGTCATACGAAGAAAGAAAAAGGGGCGCCCAAACAGCACCTGTATTCAAACCAAAATGGATACGATGAACAAAATGGTTCGATTATGTAGTTTATGTCGTCATCCAGGTCACAATCGTACTAACTTCCTAGTGTTGGAACGAGCACAACAAGATAATTTTACATGTACCTCTTTTGCAATAGATAAAAAACAAAATTTATTTCATATGATAACTTCGTGAGGAAATACCAACACAAACAAATATAACACATTCAACACACAAGCAACACATAAACAACAACACAAACAACTACAACAATTAAAATATCATTACTATAACTAAGCGATTACAACCATTAAAACAATTTTGAACATACTATGCATCATCATGCGAATGTCTCTGTCAGTTTTAATATCCACTCATTCACGCACTTCTCCATTTTGGTTAAACGTGGACTCAAGCCATTGAATCCTTCTAATCTTTTCACCATCTGTAATTTCTCCTTTTAACCAACGGTTCAACATCCGATTAAGACGTTCAAAGGAATCTATATTCCAAAGTCGAATTTTTATCGGAGACGTGACTGCTGAAAAAGTTAAATCGGCATTTCTCTTGTGAACGTATTCAAACATGGTTAAAGAACAAAAAATTGAAGGAGATTAAAGTAGAATAAAAGAAAATATTATTTACATACTCAAACAAACTGGTAAATTCAATAAAGCTTAATTCAAGAGTATAATTTATATAAAAAATATGGAATGGATAGAATTATGTCTAAGTGTGTGTTATTTTATAATATTACAAGAAATGCAAAGGTTACGAAAAATTCAAATGTTCAAGTTCTTGTTTGATAATATAGTTTGATCACCTTCAACATTTGAATTTAATTCCTTTATATAACCCTTGAATATTTGATTTGTTGATCATTTGTCATTTACAATCATTTGTTTGTTGGGAATGTGGTCGTTAAAATTTTATTATTTGTGCGGGCCATCCTTTCATTCCTTGTACTGGTATATGTGTCATGGTGTGGTCGCTAAACTTTATTATCCATACGGGTCATATCCTTTCATTCGTTATACTAACACATGTGTCATGATGTGATCGTTCAGAGAACATTTTATGCAACTTAAATGAATGAATGATGATTTAACATATAAGGTCTTTCGTCATTTAGGCACATGTGGTCACTTAGCGTTGAGTACAAATGATCATGTTCTTTAGAATATAAATGATCATGTTGTGCACATAATGAATCCAAATACAAAAAACTAGGTGAAGTGTGATTTTTTTTTTAAAATTGAAAGCATAAAGATTAAAATAATTTTTTAAGATAACTTTTAATAAAAATGTATAAGAAAAAGAAGATAACAAATACAAAGTTAAGTGAATAAAAAGTATAGAGATGAAGGAAAGCACATACCAAATTTATTCTAGTTCAGTCTAAAACTGTGAGGCCTAGTCCAGTCCCCAAAGATATTATCTTGATATTTTCTAATAACAATCAAGCTTAAGTTCAACTTACAACCTTTACATCGAATTTTTTCATGGGTTTAACTTACACCCATTTACAACAAGTTTTTATCACATGTTCAAGTTGCAACCTTTATATCGTATAATATTAAAGATAAAATATTTACTATTGGTTTTACAATATAATTAGAATGGAAAACAATTAAAGAATATTCTATACAGGGGTTTCTCTCTCAACACTAAAAAAATATATGTGACCCAAGAGCACTTGAATGAGATGGTAAGGGATCTCTTCCAGCTTAACGAGAGGTCATGGGTTCGAACTCAACCCTGAATACATAACAGTGTTAAATTCTCCTGAGGGAGATATTTGCCACCCATTATGGTCTTACCCGCCTCGAGGGATTAGTCTCAGCAATTGCGCGCAGAGGCAACCTGATTTCCACTCAAAATCGATTAATTCATAGCCTATTATGCTTAATTCATAATCGATTAATCAGGAAGACATGTGTCATAATCGATTATACCACAATCATAGTCGATTTGAAGGAAAAAACTCTTCATAATCAACTATTCTTTAGTTAAAAATATTTTTGACTTTTCAAAGAGTTCTTCAGAAGAGTTTAAAAAATATGAACTTTGAAAATAATTTTTGTGAGTGTGTGTATAGTTTAGCACTACAATAACTACACACTATATTACAATATGTTCATAAATAAAGTAAAAATACATAAGATTTGGATCAAAGATGTTCTTTATGATTCAAGTCTATTCTTTTATGATGTTCATAGTATTTGATCTTTGTTGAGTCAATCACCAGAAATTTTATTTCACGCATTTTTATTCAATTTCAGTTTTTGATAATGTTCATAATGATTAATTTTGTTTAATCAATCATCAAAATTTTGTTTAAACATAGAACCATACATGTTTCTTTGAGGTATAGATGGTCAGCCTTATTGACTTGCATACATGTGATCACTCTCTTTACGTAGGGGCAAATAATCATTCTTTGACTTGACACAAATGGTCATGACCTTTTTCCTAGAGATGATTAAAAATTGTTTTACATATGAAAACATACAATAGAGTACCAATTATTCTTAATTATTTTATTATCATCAAAACTCTATCGGCGGAGGTTATTGTTCTTTAAACCATTTTTTATACAACATACTACACTCAAAATTCAAAGATTTGAAGGAACTTTTTAAATAAGATGAGATGATAATTTGAAGATAATAGAGTAAGTTGGATTCGAAGTGAGAAATTGTTAGTTTTAAAGGAATTCACGTTTAAAAAGGACATGAACGAAGATTGGATAATGCATAATTAAAATATAACATCAACCGCCTCAAAGATTTGTATTAGTATTAGAGATTAACCTAACTCATTCCTAAAAAATCGACTAGTAGGGTGAGAGATATCATTTTATATAAAATAATTTCAAGCTCTATCTTTAATCAACGTGAGACTTGAGATAATTTCAATACACTCCATCACGGTCGACCTTGTGCAAGTGCTGCAGCACAGGGCCCCAAATTTTGAAATATTTTTTTTATAAATATTATCAAAAATAAATAAAATGTTATAAAAAAACTCAATAATTAAAAAAAATATTATGATAAAAACTCAATACATACAAAAATCAAGATGGATCAAAACTCAAAATAATTATAATTAAATTAATTTTTGATTAATATATAATTGTATTTTTGATATATTTTTTTAAATTATTATAATTGTATTTTTTTTTAAATTTGGCCCATTTTTGAAATTAGAACGGGACCTCCAAAATGATTGGACTAGTCCTGACTTCATCACACCCAACACTCTATTAGGCTTTGATGCATAAATATAAATGATGGACGGTGATCGATAGACTCTTAACCAAATTGATAAATGGTGGGTGTGCAAAAAAAACTAGTTCCTCGTAACCAATTGATAACAAAATTGTTCCACTTTTTAAAATTCAACTCAAATGCTAAAATCTAACATTCATGGCTAATTTATGATTCAAATAATGAATTGACACCATAAAAATAGTTTAGTTTGCCTATTGAATACTCAAATTTATTTGTCTCATATATATACTCATAAATAAAGTGATGATTAAAAAAGGTGATAATTCATTTCAAATCATTAATATTAAGTGATATAGGAATATGTCCGCAAATTTTGACTCAATCGATAGAAATTGATATTGATAGGTTAGACATTATGATCAAAATTTGAACCTTCGTACTCACGATTGTGTGTGTGAAATTCTAATAATTATTATCACTTCGTCTATATACTTAAAATAAAACTGATTCGGTATATATATAAAATGATGATTCAATAATGTGATGATTCATTTCAAATAATTAATTATTAAGTGGAAAGTGAAAATGTTTAATCGTAGTGCAAACATTTTTCAAATTTTCATTTAATCACAATTATAATATTAATCTCAATATCTCCTTTATTTTAATGGAAAACTTTCTTCTTGTTCTCACCGTTGTCTTCATTTTTTACAAGTATTTCATTTATAAATTAATTTGGGATTGTTGAATTATTTTAAGAATAATTTCAAGGGGTTTATTTTGTTTTTGAAAAATGGTGATGTTTCTAATTTCTCGATGTATATTCATTTTGGTGTCATAGATTTTGTAATCATTCCACTTAAAAATCGATTTAAAATTAAAATTAAATTATGTCCGATTTGAAAGTGGTTTGAAAGTAATTATAACTCGGAAACCGATAATTATGATAAATGTTTTGGTTCATAAAGTATAACCATAAATATGGATTGAATCAATATTGTCATTCATGATCAATAGGTCTGACAATGAACCGAAACAAATCGAACATAGTTTGAAACTTGATTCGACAATTAAATTGTTGAATTTGATTTATAAATTAAATGATTTGAATATAAGCAAGAAAAATTAAGTTAATCAACTAAATAATCTGAACTTTAACTATGTATAGTTTGGCTTGTTATATATATATATATATATATATATATATATATATATATATATATATATATATATATATATATATATATATATATATATATATATATATATATATATATTCTTCACGTCATTTCCTCTTATCATATCCCTCGCGACTCGTTATATATATATATATATATATATATTCTTCACATCATTTTCTCTTATCATATCCCTCAGATAGATTCTGAAGACATCAGCCATTACTACAAAATATAATTTTGGCAACATTATATTACTACGATCATTCGGTCCACCGTTGTAATATCTCAAATTAGAAGCGTCTGTTTTTTGCTTTATTTACATTTTATTACGGTTGTGTGAAACAACTCTGGTGATAAATTAAGTGTTACAAGCTTCGAGCTCCAGCAACAATATTTTTCCATTTTTTTCCTATTAAAAAAATGTGTGTCCCTTAATTCATAAGTTAAACAAAAATTAAAAAAATATTAAACTACGGTTCTATTTATCCACCATAGTAACATGTTTTGTATTTCACTTTGGTTGTTCTTATCAACCATGGTGAAATGCCTTCCTGTCAAATTAAAACAAAATAGATTCTTTATTTCCTTTATAACATGCCCTAAGCGAACGAGATGATGGTAGTAGAGAAATATCCATCTTCATTCATTTGGAACGAAAATTTTCACCATCTTTATTTTTTGTTCACCATCTTCATTCATTTTTTGGTCTCTTCCTCCTCTTTGAAGTAGAATACGTTACTTTTCATGACTAATGTTCATTGCTTTTATTCCCTTTTTGTTGATTTTATCATTTTATTTTTTGTGTACATGATTCATGATTTATAGTTCATTGCGTTTTTGAAACCTTGTGTTCATATTGCTCATGGTTCATAGTTCGTTGCATTTTTTGTTGTTAAATATTATATTGTTGTGATGGATATGCATATGCTTTAGGTTTAGTGTTATATTATTATTATTATTATGAATATGCATTAGGTTTATATATGCTTTAGGTTTAGATATGCTTTAGGTTTAGGTTTTTGTGCGCCATTCATATTATTCTTTTGATATAAGTTTCAGAATTTATTATGGATCGTAGTTGGATGAAAGCTGAAAGAAAATGTGATGGAAACATTCGTCATGTAGCTTATTCTTTACAATAAAAGAAAATTGATTCGTTGTTTCCAGATTTTGGCATTGAGCCAAGAAACCTTAGGCTTAGGCTTGCCACCGATTGAATGAACCCCTTTGGTAATCTGAGTATTAACCATTCTTCGTAGTTTATTCTTCTCACGATTTACAACCTATCTACTTGTTTGTGCATGAAGCCCAAATATATATTGTTAAGTATGATGATTTATCGACCACAACAACCTAGAAACGACATAGATGTTTATCTAAGTCCATTAGTTGAAGATTTAAAACTTCTGTGGGAGGAAGGCGTTAAAGTTGATGATGCATATTTTGGTGAAAATTTTAAGATGCGTAAAATATTATTTTGCACAATCAACGACTTTCCTACATATGGTAATTTGGATAGATATAGTGTCAAAATACATAAAGTGTGTCCTATATGTGAATCTAATACCTGTTATCACAAACTTTAGTTTGGAAAAAGACCGTTTACCTTGGGCATAAATTTTTTATAAAACTTGGTCAACCTTATCGTAGATTGAGGAAAACTTTTAATAGAGAGCGGGAGTTTGATATGGTTCCTAAAACTTTAACTATGGATGAAGTTTATCAATGATAAAAACAAATTAATATTGTCTTTGGAAAGAGAGAAAAAGAAAAGGGGTCAGTTGAGAAAAATATATGGAAAAAGAGGTATGTGTTCTTTGATCTTCCATATTGGTCAAGTCTCGATGTAAGACATTTTCTTGATGTGATGCATGTGGAGAAAAATGTGTGCGATAGTTTGATTGGAATACTTCTAAACATTCCAGGCAAGACTAAAGATAATAAGAATTTACGTCTCGGTGTGGAGGCTATGGGTATACGAAAACAATTGGCTTCAATAGAATCAGGAAAAAGAACTTATCTGCTTCCGACATGTCACACTCTATCTAAAAAGGAAAATAATTTTTTTACGAATGTTTTCATGATATCAAATTTACCCAAGGTTACTCATCAAACATCAAGAAACTTGTATCAATGAAATATCTCAAGTTAATTGGTTTAAAATCTCATAATTGTCATGTCTTGATGCAACAACTTATACCAGTGGTATCCATGGCATCCTACCCAAAAATGTGAGAGTAACTATAACCAGATTATGCTTATTCTTAAATGCTATATGTAATAAAGTTCTTGATTTTAAAAAAATAGATTAATTAGAATATGAGACTGTCATAATCTTGTGCCAATTAGAGATGTATTTTCCTCCATCATTTTTTGACATTATGGTTCACTTACTTGTTCATCTAGTCAGAGAAAATAGTTTATGTGGTCCAATTTATGTAAGGTGGATGTATCTAATAGAGCGATATAAGATCTTTAAAGGATATACGAAGAATCATCATTGACCGGAAGCTTCGATTGTTGAAATGTTCATCACACAAGAAGTTGTTGAGTTTTGTACAAACTGTTTGTCATAAGTCGGGTCTATAGGAGTTCCAAAGTCTCGTCATGCTGACAGCTATGAAGGTAGAAGTACCAAGGTTTAAATGTTAAGTCAATGGCTTGGGATATAGTTATTCAAGCACATTTCTATATATTGAATAATCTTGATGAAGTTCAACCTTACATAGCTACTCACAAAACACTTGCGAAGAAAAAAATCCCTTAATGAGTGACAAGTTATTGTTAATAGAGCATAACAAGAAATTCATAAATTGGTTTATTGAATAAATATCTAAGGATGATAGTGTATCCGAGACAATTAAATGATTGTTGTACATGCCAAAATTTAATGTGATAACTTAGACTACATTGGACATTGGTCATTTTTCCTTTTACACAAAATCAAAAAACGGTCGTAGTACAATGCAAAATAGTGGGGTTATAGTTGAGATCAAATCTATGTATTTCTCTAGTTCAAAAGATAAGAATCATATATTGACATCTAGAGCATTTTATGGTGTCATTGAGGATATCTGGGAGATTGATTATGTTATTTTCAAAGAGCCTTTATTTAAATACAAGTGGATTCTAAATAATAATGGTGTATAAATTGATGACCTCATATTCACCCGCATTGACTTTGGCAAGGAATCTTATATGATCAAAGCATTCATCATGACTTCTCAAGCAAAACAATTTTTCTATGTGATTGACCATTCAAACATATCGGGGAGATGGCCAATCGTTCTCCAAGGAAAATACATTACTCGTAGTGATGAAATTTTTGATATCCCTTCCATTCTTTCTTACACAACACAAGTGCCTACCTCATATGATGAAGTTGATAGAGATGATGTGCGTGTTATTTGTAACGATCATAAAGAAGACATATGAGAAAATTAAAAAGTAAGTATATTATTCTTTATTCATATTTTATTATAAGTTATAATTTCTATATTTACTAACAATTATGATTATTTGAAATTATAGTTTTTAAAGTCAAGACACTAAGAGACAAGACACTAAGAGACAAGAAACTAAAACACCAACATACAATTATTTGATGTAATGATGTGTAAATTATAGGTTGTTTTGTGCCATTTTAGTTTTGATGTAATATACAATTTTTGGATTTGATGTAATACAATTTTTGGTATAATATGATTCACAAATGCGTGTTGTTGTTTCTGGTCTGATATAATTCACAAAAATACAAGTTAAAAAATGGAAAAATGTATAAAAAGCATAAATATATATAAAAAAGCAAGTAATTTCGCCACAGTTGATAAATCCAACAGTGGTTATATGTTGAACACTATCCAAAATAACTTAAATCCTAAAAAGGGAGTTTATGGAAATCGAATCAAGGACCTTTAAACTTTTCACAACATTTGCGTATCACAACTGTGGTGATAGGTAGCGTGCATTCCAGTTTTCTACAACGGGCACTAGGCCGTGATTGTAAATAACACATATACAACCACTCGCCACTTTAAAACGGCTGGTCCTCCGTGATTATATATCTTTATCAACCATAATTATATGTATTTTTCGTAGTAGTGAGAGTCTGGTCTCATGAGATCTCTGGTTGCTTGTCGCTCAAAGTTGTTTACAAGTTTGTTTCAAAGCATGAACCTAAGGTATCTTGCCATAGGCAGGGTTTAAACTAAAACTTACCTCCTTCCAAATCTCTTATTTTTTGGCGTTGTATCCATAACAAGCTTGCTATTGACGAGGATATTTTTTCTCAAGCTTGTTTCCTCCCCTCTGTATGTAGTCTGTGTTATAGTTAAAATGAATCTACACATCACATTATTTTTAAATGAATCTTTGCTAAGCGCATTTGGAATTGGTTCTCTTCTATTGTTTCAGGTTTTCCAGCAATTAAATATCTTCAGAATTGGTGGTACATCATGAACTAGGACTGGTCCAAGGCCTACAATAATGCCATATCACCAGCTATTATCCAAATTATCAATAAAATATGGTTTGCTCGAAATCAAATCAAATTCAAGGACATCCATATAAATTGGTCATCATGTAGGGACTTTATTCTCTGTAACATATCTCTCACAACTTTTCCTCTTATTGCCAACTCCGATATGTGTGAATTCGTCATTTTAAAGGCCTATATCTGCACCTTAGTCCCTTTGTTCCCTCTTGCATCAAGGATATTTTGTGGCAGCCTCCGCCATTAGGTTGGATTAAATGGAATTCAGATGGTATGCCAGTGGGTACTCCAACTTTTGTAGCGTGCGAGGGAATTATTAGAAATTCAAAGGGTTAATATGTTGGCAGTTTCTCGAATTTCATTGGTAGCGGTAATGCCATTGATGCTGAGTTTATTGGTGCGATGATGGCAATGGACCTTGCTGCAAAGAACAATTGGACTCATTTTTTGCTCAAATCTGATAGTTTGCTTGTAGCGTAAGCTATTTTTGATCATTCCTTTGTCCCTTCTAATTTAAAGACCAAATGGCTTGATTGAACAAATCTCACTTTTTCCAAGCACTTCATTGCCTCTCACATCTTCAGATAAAGAAACGCTTGTGCGGACAAACTTGCTTATATCAGATTCACTCATAGAAATTTCTTTAATTTGATCATCTACATGCTAACATTACAATAGATTTTTTGAGAAATTTGAAAGGAATGCCTTGTTGTAGATATCTTATTTAGTAGGGGTTTTAACTTGTTTCCCCCTCCCTCTCTTTTTATATATATATATATATATATATATATATATATATATATATATATATATATATATATATATATATATATATATATATATATATATATATAAGCTATAAAGATTTAAAAAAAAATGATTTATAATATAAATATTAATTTAATTTAAAAGGTACTAATGTTTTCTTATGATATACAGAGAAATTATGTTAATTGGAATAAGTATCACCTTGTAAAAATAGAGATATTCAAAGAGAAATGTAATATATGGATATATAAAGAATATATATAATATAGATGAGTAAATATGATGAATAATATTAAGACATAAAAATATTTTGGTAAAAATAAAATACTCGAAATATAAATATTATTTTAAATAACTTTTGTGATGAATTAGAAGAAAAAACATCTGGAAAAAAATATTGGTGTATATCCTTATAACAATATTGAGGATGAATAATCACCCATAGTATTTTTCATATATTTAAATAAGTAATTTATAAATTTAATAGATTTATTTTTTATCAATCTTTCAAATTTATCATTTATATTTTAATAAATATAACTTTAATTTGCATATTTTAAGACCAAATTAAAACAGAGCATGAAATTATTAATAAATAATTTAAATCAGATACATCATATTTAATTATAGACGGTAATTTCAAGAATTTAACAATATTTATCCTATTTATTGAATTACCTAATTGACATGGACAATATATTATCTTGGAAGCAAGTTGTCTTAGTATTCAAGAATAATAGATTTTTCATATATATTAATTGAATCCAATAAGTAATAATTTATTATAATAATGTTTAGGGGTATGAATGATTTTCTTTAAATATAATCAATTTATAAAATTAATTTATTAAAATGCTAAATCAAAAGAATGCACTAAATTTTATTTAAATTAGACCATTGATCTTTATTAAGGGATAATTTGTTAGCATAGAATTCTCAATATGTTGAGTTCGACAAAGAAACTATGATGCTGAAACAATACTTAATTAAATATGAGGACATATGGTTATACGTGAGACAAGAGTAGTGTTCAATCATTAATATCGAGTTCAACATTATAATCATGGATTTTAGGCTTAACAGTTTTCTAGAATTATAAGAATATTTCTCCTCATAACTCGAAAAGCTGAACCATCGACCATGACAAGTGAGATAAGATAAAAGGATAAGATTGAATAACTACTTTTGATCTTATCCAAACATCGAAGACATGTGAGAATAAGTTAGAAGATTGGAAGCTACACAAAGGGTTATATGTCAAACGCCGAAGATATATCTCTTCTTAAAGGCGGTTATTTCTATATATATATATATATATATATATATATATATATATATATATATATATATATATATATATATATATATATATATATATATATATATATATATATATATATATATATATATATATATATATATATATATATATATATATATATATATATATATATATATATATATATATATATATAGTGGTTCTAGCGTTAGATATCATGTAGCAATATCATTACAAAATCTCTATAGAACTCAAAGTACCCAAGTCAGAGCGAGAAACGAGTTTGTGAGGAATATATATGATTATGTACACCGACTTTCATTTATTTAATCGAAATAACTCTTACTTTTTTATTTACTTTGTTTTTGTCCTTTATTACTTTTCTCAATTTTTTCCATAGTGGATTTCGACATAGCCGAAACCTTTAATTTCTTTTCACTTTCGAACTTTTTTCTTGTTACTTCATAAAACACTTAACTTTAAACTCACAACGACACTTGGAAACTTTTTTCTTCAGAAATTATGCTCAAAATGTCTTAGGATTTTCTAGTTTGATCATGCAAGTAATTATTTAAAACTAAGTGATTGTTTACCAAAAACATTGGTTAACACATTCGATGTTGAAATAGACAGATGTGACAGTTTTGCGAGATACTGAGATGAAAATTCCAGTCAAGACAAGATTCAAGTCGACATTAAGGAGCCACTAGTGAGTCCAAGGTAGATTGTAGCCCACAGGATGAACCAGGTTCAAATCAGGTGGAATGCAAGATTCATATGGAGTAAAAGATTATACATTTCTGTGTGATAAGGAGTCTCATCGTATTACACCTCCAGTGAGATATGAGTTTGAAGACTTAACATCATATGCTCTTCTTATCAGTTTAGGAGACCCTTCTACTTTTCAAAAGGCTATGACTAGTCAGGAGAAAGATAAGTGGATGGGTGCTATGGTAGAGGAGAGGAAGTCCTTTAAAAGGGAGACATGGAATATTTTTAGCTGCCACATAAAAATAGAGTTATTGGTTGCAAGTGGGTGTACAAGAAAAAGTCAGCACTAACAAAAAAATAAGAGGCTCGCCTAGTTGTAAAGGGATATTCACAATAAAAGGGGATTGATTATGATGATATTTTTAGTTTGGTGGTTAGACACACTGAAAGATACTGCAACAATGAGAGGATATCATAATGATTTATATGCCGAAATTATCTTAGTAAAAGAGAAATTCTTATAACTTGCAATTTCAATCCCTCAAGAACGGCTGGTAAATTTAAAACAGAGAATGAGGTAAAAAGACGGATTTTGGAAGAAAAAACATTACACCAACAAAACGGATCAATTACGGAAGAAATAAAAAAATTATTTAAAAACCATATAATTATTATATTTGGTAATTGACATTAATACAATTGATTTGAAAAGAAAATGCCATTTAGAGACATGTATAATGAAGTTTTAAGACACTAATGGTGATAATTAAATTTTTTATTATTATTATTATTATATTTATAAAGTTCCTAAAGATTTAGATATAAATATGAAATTTTAAGATAAAGTTAAATTTTAATTGAATAATTTTTGAATTAAACCTTCAAATGATTTTTTTTAAAAGTCGTGTAGTTTTTGAAGCTATAGATTTTTTTAGAAGAAGTTAAATTTTAATCTTATATTTTAATTTAATTTATTTTATAATTTGTTTTAAAATATTAATTTAAAATGTTAAATATATTAAAAAATATTAGATTTAAAAAGATAATTTTTAAATCCATAAAAAAACAAATCAAATATAATGAATTGAACTTAATGAGTTAAATTGAATTGGTGATGGATATGAATTGGATTTAAGCTTTAAAAAAATCCATGTCAATTTGAATCAAATTTTAAGCTAAAGTAACTTTTATCGAATTAAATTGAGTTAAAAATATTTCAAATCGACTTTATTCATTTTAGTAATCTATATTTTATTTGTTGTTGTTCTTCTATTTGCATGGTCTTTATGAGAGGTACATGCAATTATTTTGTGAAGGAATTTCTAGTCAAAACAAAAAGGCTAAAAAAAACTGGGTAACAAAAATCAGATAAAGTGTCAATGTCCATATGAAGCAATGCACTGGTAAGACAAGATGTAGTAATGTTCATATGAAGTAATGAAATCAAGATTCATTCAAGAAGAAGAAGAAACAATAATAGAAAGTTGTTATGAAAGCTGATTGAAGGAAGCAGAAAATGGTTGGTGCTTCTTGTATATTACAAATATCCATATACAAAAGAATCAATAATTATTAGTACATATGATAGGCTATATATATATATATGCTAACATCCCCCTCAAGTTGGGCAGTGAATGGTACAAACTCCCAACTTGTCCAAACTATTCTTCAAGGATGGTGAATGAAGGGGTTTAGTAAAAATGTTTGTCAACTGGTTATGTGTAGAGATAGGAAGAAGATGAATAAGTTTTGAATTGATCTTTTCCCATATCAAGTGACAGTCCAATTCAATGTGTTTGCTACGTTCATGAAACGTAGGATTATGCACTAAGTAAATTGCAGACTTGCTGTCACAAAACACATATACAGGCTGCTCAAATTGAACTAGGAAATCTCGAAACAGAAAATGTAACCATTGTAATTCACAAGTGATAGAAGCTAATGCACGATATCCAGCATAGTAAAGAGGAGCCTAACATTACACAATACCCAATGACTGATTTCCTGGTATCAGGGCATCTAGCCCAGTCAGAATTAGCAAAGCCAAAAAGCTGTAATTTGTTGTTGGAGGAAAAGAAAATGCCTTTAGTTAGGACATATTTGAGGTACCTGAGAATTTAAATGGCATTCTGATAATGAGGAGCACGTGGTTTGGATACATATTGACTCATATGCTGTACTGCAAATGCAATGTCAGGGCGTGAGTTGGTGAGATAAATCAACCTGCCAATTAACCTTCTATTTTGAGAAGGATCCTCTAAAACATTGCCTTCATCAGCTGACAGTTTCAGGGTTGGATTGAAGGGAACTGCAAATGGTTTTGCTACCAAGAGACCAACATCCTCCAAGAGTTCAAGAGCATATTTTCTTTGATTAAGAAAAATGCCAGTAGAAGATCTAGCAATCTCAAATCCTAAGAAGAAACGTAGCTGCCCAAGTTCTTTGATTAGAAACTTTTGATTCAAGAGATGTTTGACCTGTTGAATCTCAGACAAAGAATTACCTGTCAATACCACATCATTTACATAAACAAGTAGTGTAGTGAATTCATGTTTGACCTTCTTAACATAAAGTTAATGGTCAGCCTGGGATTGTGTGTATCCAAGTGAGAGAAGGAAGGTGAATAGTTTTGACTACCATTGCCTGTTGGCCTGTTTGAGGCCATATAAAGATTTCTGCAGTTTGCACACCTTAGATTCACCATAACCAGATAAGCCAGGAGGGAGAGTCATATATACCTCTTCATGTAAATCACCATGAAGGAAAGCATTGTTCACATCTAGCTGTTCTAAGTGCCAACCTTTAACAACAGCTAATGATAAAAGGACTATGACTGTAGTAATTTTGGCTACAGGAGAGAATGTCTCAAAGTAGTCAATACCTTCCATTTGTGTATATCCCTTTGCCACTAGCCTGACTTTAAATCTTTCAATGGAGCCATCTGCCTTATGCTTGATTTTATAAACCAATATGCAACCTATGGGTGTTTTTCCAAGAGGTAGATCAACAATCTGCCAAGTATGATTTTCCTCAAGAGCAATCAACTGTACATTCATTGCCTTCTTCCAATAGTCATGTTTATTGGCTTGGTTAAATGTCTTTGGTTCAACATGAGAGGATATAAAAAGGCAATAGTGTTTATAAGAAGGAGAACAATGATCATAGGTCAACACAGAGGATAAGGGATATGCAACAGTGGAAGGCTTTAGTTTGGTGTTAAGAGAGATAGGAGAATGATGTATGGTGTTATAGCAATGGTAAACTGCAAGATAAATTGGAGGATGAGATACTCTAGTAGAATTTCGATTATGTAAAATTTATGCATTATTTGCTGGCTCTGGTTCAGGTAAAGGGACATGTGATTGTTCAGTTGTAGCAGGCTGTTGTGTAGTGGTGGGTACATCAGGGGAAACAGTTGTAGCAGGCTGTTGTGTAGTGGTGGGTACAGCAGGGCAAACATGGGATTGCCCATTAGGTAATGGTAAAGGTGTTAAAGAGGTTCTGATAGGAATAGTTTGAGTAGCAGACCTATGTGCATCCAACAAAGGACTAGAGTGGGACATTTGTGTAGAGTCATTCATGACAGGTTGTAAAGTTAGACTGAGGTGGGAATGGTCATTAATGACCAACTGATGAGGTGTACCAACATCAGGCTGAATATGAGATTGAGGTGAAATCCTGTCATGAGTTATGGAAGAGGGAATAGGTTGAATAGGTGGATCATCATAGGTGGGATAAGACATGAGAGTGGGGTTTTCAGGTTCAGGTGCAGATGTGTTAGGAGTTTTAAAGGGAAAGTAAGTTTCATAAAAAAACTACATTCCTAGACACAAAGATATTATGATGTTGTAAATCATAGAGAATATATCCCTTAGTCCCTTCCTTGAAACCAAGAAAAACAACTCTTCTAGCTCTAGGTGCAAACTTAGTTTTGTGGGCTTGTAATAAGGTAGCATAGCTCAAACATCCAAAGGTTTTTAAGTGGATGAGAATAGGAGGATGTTTATGTAGCAATTCATAAGGACTTTTGAGTTTCAGTAGGGGAGTAGGGAGTCGATTTATGAGGTGTATGGCATGTATGCAGAAGTTCCACATGTTTAATGGAATTGAAGAGTGAAATAAAAGGGTTCTAGCTACATTCAATATGTGTTGATGTTTCCTCTCTACTACCCCATTCTGTTGGGGTGTTTCAACGCAGGACTTTTGGTGAATGATACCTTTAGATAGGAGGAAATTACTAAGGGCAACAAACTCACTTCCATTGTTAGATCTAAGGCATTTCAAAGAGGTTTTGAATTGAGTCTCAATGTATGCTACAAACTGTATTAAACTATTCTTTGTTTGATCTTTGGTTTTGAGGAATATAATCCATTTATACCTAGTATAATCATCAACCAAAGTAAAAAAATATCTATGGCCCAATGTAGAAGTGGTGACAAATGGCCCCCATAAGTCAGCATGTAGTATTTCAAAAGGAAGAGAAGAAACAGTAATACTGTTATGAAATGAAAGTTTCTTTTGTTTTCCAAAATGACAAGAATCACAAGGAATATTATTGTGTACATAAGGAATAAAAGGGAAAGCTTTGGAAATGTATTTCAAACCATCATTAGAGATGTGGCCTAATCTTATATGCCAAAGATTACAAGAGGAAGCAGAATTGGAATGAAGGGCTTGTGATTGAGGAGTAGCATCAAGCACATATAATCCTCTTTGTAGGTTAGTTGTACCAATCACTACCTTGGAATGGTTCTGCAGAATGGTACAAGAATTAGCAATGAAGTTAACATGGCAGTCATTGCTATTGACAAGTTTAGCAATAGAGAGTAAGTTAACATGGAAAGTGGGAATGCATAGGACATTATGAAGAGGGAGGGTGGGAGATAAAACTATGCTACCAGACATAGAAGCAACAATTTGAGAACTATCTGGTAAACTAACATGTACTGGAATTATGTCTTTATATGATTCAAATGAGGCTAAGTCATATGCAATATGGCATGTTGCACCAGTATCAAATATCCATAGATTAGGGTTCTTACCATGATTATTGTAAGCATGAGAATTTAGGCCAAAGGGTGATGAGGATATGGAATTGGCTTGAGGTGTAAGCTCGGACTGTTGAATTAAGACCAAAATGTTGTTGTATTGATCTTGTGTAAAACCAAAACTTGGTTGAGATTCATCTAACCCTGCATGAACAGATGCAATAACAGTCTGATTTGAAGTATTGGAAGATTGGGTTTTACCTTTACCTTTGAAGCCAGGTGGATAACCATGCTTGAGGAAACAAGTCTCAACTGTGTGATTAGTTCTCCCACAATGAGTGCAAACATGGTTGTGTCCTCGAGCTCCACCTTGTGGCTTGCCTCTGAAAGTCTGACCATTCTTGCCATTAGCATGTCCTGAATAAGAGCCGCGAAGCTGAAATGCAGTTACTTCTTCGTTGGCTGAAGCAGTAGGAATTACCATGGATGACCCTGCATAGTTTATCTCTCTTTCTTATTGAATCACCAATGAAAAGGCTTTGTTAATGGTGGGAAGGGACTGCATCATCATTATTTGAGATTTGGAATGTGTAAACTTTTCATTCAATCCTTTAAGAAACCTGATAACATAGTCTTGCTCTTTGTATTTGCGAATTGAACTAATGGCACCACAAGAGCACGGTATGGCGCAAGAACAAGCTGGTACGGGAAAATAATTCTCGAGTTCATCCCACATTACCTTCAATTGGGTGAAATAGTTCGAAACATCAAGAGAACCTTGACGGAATTTGTATAAATCTTCTTGAATATCTGAAATGCAGAAAATATCACCTTACGAAAAACGGAGCTGCAAATTCTTTCATACGCCATCTGCGCTTTCGATCCACAACACAGACTTAGCAATAGATTCAGAAATAGAACGATGAATCCACGCCAGAACCATTGTGTTACACCGAATCCATGGGGCGTATAAGGGATCAGAAACGGGAGGTTTTGTGAGTGTACCGTCAACGAACTTGTCCTTGTTCTTGGAGATTAACGCAATGTGCATCGATCTCGCCCAAGTATGGTAATTTTTGTCATCAAGAAGAGGTGAAACGAGGATGATTGAAGGATTTTCATTCAGATGCAGGTAATACGGATTCGAGGAATTTGTGAAAAAATCGGTGAAGCTCTGGTTAGCCATGAAAACAGAGATGAAGAGATAGTAAGAATTTGCAAAAAGGAACAGAAATGCAGTCGATTGGAGAAGGGAAAGGAAGAACAATGGCTACCAGAGCTAGTGAAGCTCTGATACCATGTCAATGTCCATATGAAGCAATGTAGTGGTAAGACAAGATGCATTAATGTTCATATGAAGTAATGAAATCAAGATTCATTCAAGAAGAAGAAGAAACAATAATAGAAAGTTGTTATGAAAGCTGATTGAAGGAAACAGAAAATGGTTGGTGCTTCTTGTATATTACAAATATCTACATACAAAAGAATCAATAATTATACATATATATATATATATATATATATATATATATATATATATATATATATATATATATATATATATATATATATATATATATATATTTGAGATTAATTGTTATGCACTGTCGGTGTAAATTTTTTTACACTGTCAATACATCACAATCATCCGATTTCAATTAAAACAATTTCTGAAAATAAAATTAGATTTCAAATTTGTTCTAAGAAATATCCGATTTCAAACTGATTTAAACAAAAAAAAACAATTATTAATATTGAATCAATTTTGAACAGAACTGAGCCAAATAAAAACCACTTTTGAAAAATAAACTAACTTTAAGAACAAAATTGTATCATATATTTGATTCAGTTTAAAAAACCACGCACAATCCTATATACTCCCATATTTATATTAAAGTATATGAATTGAAATTAACTTAACATTATAAAACCTTACAATGTGAGATATCATTTTATGTAAAGTATTTTTAAATTTGATCTCTAATTAATTCGGAAGTTAAAATCTTTTAATTATTTTTTATAAAAATTTAGGCCATTAAAATAGTTTTTGGATAATGGGGTAGTATGGTTTTGCTTCTTTTTTTTTCCCTTTCTTTTTGCCACCTCATTGCCATTCAATTCAATTTCGTCTTTTTCTTACTTTGAAATTTGAATGAGTCGGTAGTAATAATTGTTGGGAATCAGTTCAATTTCTATCACACAAAAATTAAAATAAAGTTATGGCTGATAAATTTCTTCACTAAAATCAGTTATGGAAGTCGGCAGTTACTGTAATTAAAAAATTAAAATAATAATTAAATGAGAGATTGAATATTCGGACTATAAATTAGTTAAATTGAAAAACTAAACATTGTAAATTTCTATTTTTTAGTTAGTAAGAGGACAAAATTCTTACATATATTTATTTTAGTTAGTAAGCAGGCAAAAATTAGTTAAATGATTTATTAAAATTGTTAGATTAATAAAAATAGAGTTAAAATTTAGAGTAAATTAAAAAAAAAATTGAAGTAAAAATATCATATATATATATATATATATATATATATATATATATATATATATATATATATATATATATATATATGTATATATATATTGAGATCAAGTTATTTCAAAAATAATTTTTTTAGTTTACTCTAAATCATAATATTAAATTCGATTAAAATTCGATTTAGTCGAATGGTTAATTAAGAAAAATATTAATTTAACTCTTAGATTATATTCAATTTAAAGGATCCTAGTGGTATAAGAGTCTAGTTAATTCAGTGAGAGCGGAAGTGGATCCTAGTGTTGATCAAGGCTAGTGATGTGGGTGACTCACACTTGTGAGAGATTTTGTTGGTTTTTAAGTGTGAAAGTGTTGAAGTCCCACACCGACTGAGAATGGAGGAAATATTGTATTTATAAGAGGGATGACTCATACTCTTATTGCTTTAAGGTTTTTGGTGGACATGTGGCGTTAATGTCTCTTGGATCATGAAAATTTAGCCAATTGAAACTTCCAACGCTCCCTAGTCTCCCTAACAATTGGTATCAAATGAGTTTAATCTTATATGTGCGAAGTTCGAAGTGACTCGGTTCGACGAAAAAGGGAATTTTTGTTTATGACAAAGGTGGGTTAGGGATTTGTTGGCTCAACAAGGTTTACAAAAGGTATTTCATGATGAGAAACCGACGGATATCGCAACCATTGATTGAAACGAGATGAAGGAGAAGTCTGTAGGTTTGATAAGACTTTGCATTTTTGATGAAGTAATGAATCATATCCTTGATCTCACAACTCCGAAGGATGTTTGAGATAATTAGAAAATCACTACATGTCCAAGACGTTCATGAACAAATTGTTCGTGAAGCATCGTATCTATAGTCTGAAGATGCAGAAAAGAGGCGATTTGCAGGCTCAAGTCAATGCTTTCAACAACATCCTTGCTGATTTGACACAACTTGGTGTGAAGGGTGATGATGAGGATAAAGTCGTTATTTTGTTGTACTATTTACCAAGATCTTATGATCACTTGGTGACCACTCTCACATACGGAAAGGAATCAATCACAATGGATTCTATTTCATCTACCGTTTTGCAACACTCACAACATCGTCAAAATGTAGAGGAAGGTGAGGGAAGTTCGGGTGAATGTTTGTTTGCGAAGGGAGGTCACAACCATCGCAGAGTCAAGGGTAAGGTAGTGGATTCTGGAAAGAAAAATAGGTTCAAGTTCAATGTTAAGTGGGAAAAAAAGAGGGTCAAGACTATGAGTGCACCTTCCTATTAGAAATATTTTGTATGATGTAAAAACTAGGACAATTTAGCATTTATGTATATTGGACGATATTCTCTGAGTCTAAATGCGCATCTTAGTATTAGAAAACTTATGAGTGGTTTAGAAAAGGTTTTGCGCATTAAAAACAAGTTTTTATGTGTAAAACAGATTTATGTGTCGACACATACATGCTATGAGTCGACAAATGTAGATCATTTTCAAAGATTCTAGCTTTTGTCATGCATGAGTCGACACATAAAGCATTTTAGGTTGACACAGAAGAAAAATTCTTATATGAGTCGACACATATAGTTCAATTTTAAAGCATGTAGCTTCTGTTTGATGTGTCGATTGTGGATGGGTTTTAAGTCGACACATAAAAGAAAATTTTCTTCTATGAGTCGACACATACATTGAATGTGTCAACACATGACCTACAGAAGTCGACACATGCATTAATAATCTTGAAAACTTTGCATTCTTTCTAAACCTTTTGCATTCCTTTTTGCCTCTAACTTGCACCCCCCCCCCAACACACACACACACACACATATATATATATAGGAATATACAAAGAGTTCTCTTCAGGAATATACAAAGAGTTCTCTTCATCTTCAACCTATGTACTATGCATACACACAAATAAATTAAACATAATCATTCTTTGTTTGGGTGTCATCTAGAATCAGTGTTGATAACATCCGATTTAGGTTGTTGAATTGTAAACTGGGTTAAGAATCTTTGGGGGTTTCAAATAAGAAAATCAAGTCAGGGTTTTCCTTCAAGAATAATTGGTTACTTGAAGGTTTTGGAAAAAATTATGCAAGTTAAATTGGATCGAGTGAAAGCTTTGAAGAACAAAGTTTCTTACAAAGGAGTAACGTGAGACGATGGATCATGTTGGTAAATCTTGGGTGACAATAATTTGAAGTTTTGATTCGATCGAGTGAAAGTTGTGAAGAACGAGGTTTCTTGCAAAGGAGAAGCATGAGATGGTAGATCAAATTGGTATTCTTCGGTTACTTGATCGAGCTTTGATCAAGGGAAGAAAATAAGATAGGATCAACATCAAACATAGGGTTTAGATGGTTGAATTGCTATTTCTTTTCTTGTAAACTACAATTGCAAAGGTTAATTTTCATTATCTCAATTCGAGTTCGAATTGAGGGAAGACATACCGATAGCGAGGTCGATTTAATAACTTCCTAAACAAATCCTTGTGTAATCCTCTCTCTCTCTCTCTCTCTCTATCTATCTATCTCTTTTACTTTCATTTGTTAATTGTTGAATTCGCCGATTATGCAATCAATACGTTTGGTTAAAATTTTTGATAACCTTTTGAAAAAGATTTTGTTGAGTTGATCACAATCTATTAGATTGTGGTTGGATTTGAAAATCAACAAAATCATACAGAATTCTAAACGAAATTGGTTGCACACAAGATGTTCGATAATTTGTCTCAATTGCGTTTTTGTGTATTTTTTCATTGGAAATAGACTTTACTTTTATTGTAGTATTCAAGTGATTATCGTTAAAATTATTTTGATCAATTGTTCTCATTATCATAAATTGATTCTATATATGCATATTCGTGATTTTCGATAGCGGTTCGGTTTAGACGATTCGATTCGGGTCACTTCCGCTAGCCGTTAAATTTTTCAAAACAACTTTGTAAAGTTGTTTAACTTGGGATCCATTCACCCCCCCTTCTAGATAAGTCGCCTTCGTATAACAAGTGGTATCAAGAGCTTCGGTTAATTATGTGCTTCAATATTCACTTATTAGAAAATGGCTAGTGAACCTAAAGGGGCGTACAATAGAGCGCCCATATTTACGAGTGAAAACTATGGCTATTGGAAAGATTATATGTGCATCCATATCAACTCAGTTGATAAGGGTGTATGGGACGTCATCACTAATTGTCATAATCAAATTACAATGACCAATGGTGAAGATGTTGTTGTACCAAAACCATAAGCACAATGGAGTGATAATGATAGGAAATTATGGTCACATGATTGGAAGGCACAAAATATTATCATATCCGCACTTGGTGTTAATGAATATTATCATGTTTCCCGTTGTGAAGCCGCCAAAGCTATGTGCGATGCATTATAAGTTAGCCATGAGGGAACTCATGAAGTAAAACTAGCTAGGATCAATACCTTAACTCAATAGTTTAAACTATTTTGCATGAAGCATGGTGAAACCATTGTCGACATGCAAAAGAGGTTCACGTGTCTTATAAATCATTTGAATGCTCTAGCTAAGCCTATTTCCAATTATATTTCTACTAATAAAGTTTTGAGGTGTCTTAATAAGGAATGACAACCTAAGGTCACCGCTATCAAAGAAGTGAATGATCTTAGAACACTTGATCTCACAACTTTATTTGGCAAGCTAGAAGAAGTTGAGCAAGAACTCGTTTGCTTGGGAAAACATTAGAAAAAGCACGAGAAGAAGATAAAGAAGGAGAAAGGAAAGAAAAATGAGGTAGGAAATAAGTTTATTGCTCTAAAGGCTTCAAGTTCAAAGTCCTTAACCAATGAGCAAAGTGATTGTGAAACAAGTGATGGCGAGAATTTCGATGATAGAGAAATGAGGTTGTTCGTCAAAAGGTACAATAGGTACATAAGGAAAAATGGAGTCAAGCACTCCAACGAGAACCTAATAAACTTTAGAAGGCTATTGAACTCCTCAAAGAAAGATGATAATAAGAAGAGTAAACATAGAGGTTCATGCTACTATTATGGAAAAGTTGGTGATTATAAGCCAAATTGTCCATTGATCATGAAAGACAAAGAGAAAGGTCATCACAAGAAATATATCAAGTCTAGAAGAGCCTATATTGCTTGGGAGAGTCAATGTGTTTCTTCAAGTAATGAAAGCTCAAGTTCAAGTGACGAATCAGCCAAGCTTTAATTCATGGCCAACAAAAAAGAAGAAGAATGTGAGTCGTTCTAAACTTGAATCTATTAATGAGTTGTCTTATTCTCAATTACAAAAAGCTTTTGAAAATCTACATAGAGAAGCCGTATACGCTTTTAAAAAGTTAGCTTGAAACAAAAGAATCTTTTCACATTTAGAAGCTAAAGTTTTAGAAACTGAAAAGAATATGGAAGCTCTTAAGTAATCTATGGTAGATATTCAAAAATATAAGAATGGGGATGAAGAACTTTCATGGTTCATTATGAAACTTGTCACATTTGACAAAAAGAGGTAAATACTCTTAAAGCTAAATTGGACAAGGCATTACACCCAAAGGTTACATTTTCTATTGATCCATCAAAGTCTAAGCGGTCTTTGAACCCTTCATATAAAAAGTGTAAATATGTTCAAATAGCAAAAGTACATCTCATCACAACTTATCTTGTCACTATTGTTGCAAAAAAGGTCACACTATTGAAAAATGCAAGTTTAGGAGACTCTTTGTTCCTAAAGGTGTTTTTCAATGGTTTCCCAAATGCAATCTTGATTTCACTCATCCTCAAGGACCCAATGAAAATTGGATAACTAGCATTTTTTGTTGATCCTTCTGGATAAATGTCTTGCCTCTATGAAGAGAATATGAGTTATAGTTTGTGGATGCTCAAGACATATGACGGGTGACATCTCCCTATTTCATTGACTTTGTGGCAAGGAAGAAGGATTATGTGACCAAGGAAGACAATAGTGTTCATTAATTGGTAAAAGATGTGTAGATTAATTTTAATGCTTCCTATCTGAGAAATTTTGGAAAAGGTATTTTGTTTCATGATGCCAGTCTATCTTTAAAAGACATACTCAAGGACATCGAATAAGAGATTGATCAACCTAAGACGATGAAACATGAGGAGGAGTAAGATAACTATCATGAAAAGGACAAGAATGAAAGTCCAACCAAAAAGGATAATCATCAAATCAATAACTTTCTATGATTCATTACAAATCACGTTATATGATACTTTGACAAAGAGAAAAGTGGTAAGAGCGTTAATGTCAAAAGATTTTGTGTCACGTTTTGCATCAGTTCCAACTTTCGTTCGGGAGTTCCTCATGAAATGCATGTGCATCCTCTATCATTCATACAGTGAGGTAATATTGTTTCAATTTTCGCTTTGTAAGTGAGTCCTTTCTTTTACCTATTTATTCTTTAAAGGTATATGATATAATTTGTGTATGATACATGTTATGAGTGTTCATTTTTAAAAATTACAATTGATAACCATGATGCGTTTCAATTTATTTGTTTATGGTGACCTCATCTTAATATCCTCACATGTATTCTATATTGTTAATATTTTATGCTTACATATGTGTGTTTGCATGTTAATTACTACCAAACCATGAAAAATTATCATTTCCACGTGTCTTTCAAAAACTCTTCATGCTCTTTCAAGGTCAACCCAAAATCTTATGTTTCAAAATTTTCACTTGTTGCACCTCATATGTCGACTCATGTTTCGTATAGGTCGACTCATTAAATCAATTTTCAGAATTTTTAAAATTTGATTCAGTATGTGTAGACACATGTGTCAAGTGTGTCGCTTCATGACCTATTTAGGTCGACACATGCATCCAACAGGTTGGCTCATAACATGTTTTACAAAGAAAAAATGCATTCCTCATTATCTCTTCATACAAGCATCCAACACCACACCTCTTCATTTCTACTTGGGTCTTGATACATTTCATTTGTCATTGTCTCATCCACTTTACCTATTAAATTCTTTCACCATAACTCATCCATCACTCCTTTTTCCAACATATCATTAAGCCTCTTCGTTCTATCATCACACCCATTCATTATCCTCATATTTCCTCTTTTAAAACCCTCATCCTCACATCTTTCAAATCACACCCAAGCCCTCCAAACTCCAAATTTACATTCATTTTTAGGTTTCATTGTCATCTTAGTGTGTTTAAGCATCTCCACCTCTGGTTTGGGTTTGTAGGTACTCATATATCCCTCAAACAACTTCATTCCTCTTTCACACATTCTGTCAAACACTTACCGTGAGAACTCATTTTGAAAAATTCTCCATGGCACCAAAGATTTCAAGAAACAAGAGTGATATCAAGGGTAAGGGTAAAGCTACCACATCCTCTACCATTCCAGAAACTGCCTTTTCGTTGGTTTCTTCTACGTGTGTTGAGGAATTTGAAGAGAAACACCAAAATCGCCTTGTTATGAAGCAACATGTTTGGAACCTGTTATTGTTGGCTTTTTGGACATTCCAGAGGTTGTTCGTCTTGTTGAGCATCAACAAATCAACCACTTCTTGAATCTTTCACAAGATTACAATAAAGATCATTCATGTGTTTTACTTCGGGCTCCATGATAGACGTGGCTCCACCTTCAAGTTCATAACAGGTAATGAGGTTTATGATTTTACTGATGATCTTTGGAAGTCGTTGTTTGGAACTATTATTGTTAGTGCTGATGTTTAATTCTTGTTGAAATATATCAACCTTCATTAAGATTTTAAATGGAGCATTCACATGAATGAGTTGCTTAAGGCTCCACGGTCTGATGACTGCATCGAAATCATAATAACCAGTCAGTTGAAAATGGTTCCTCCATTTTGCTCTGGCGTGTTTCTCACGTGTTATACCCAAAAAATGGTGGTTACTCAAGGATTTACAATGTTGGAATCCACCTTGTCTACATTCTTCTGAACAAAACTCGGATAAATTGGGCAAACTACTTCGTGTCTCGGATGTTTGCCATCAAATAATGTAACAAAGGAACTTCCTTTTGTTATGTTTCTATGATTGCCAAAATCTTAAACTACTTTAAGATAGGCATTTGAAATCTTCAGTATAGATCACCTATAATGGTTCAAGAGTTCTCCCAACGCACTTTAACCAACATGGGATGCTTTTCGGATGAAGACCGCAGGTGTATTAATTCTGTGTTAGCAAGAATGGTAAGAAAATTTATAACTTTGATGGCTCCGCTAAGTTTGTTGATGTTGTATCTGAGCCATATGTTGTTGATGATTAACCTATTGGTGTTCCTCATGGTGTTCATCAACATGATGCAATTTTGCAAGATGTTGATCACGAGGATGGTCAAGGTAGCATAAATGGTGTTGAATATGGAAATCAATCTTCCATTATCACTATGCTTCAAAACATACAGGTTAAGATAGATGAGCGCTACGAGGAGGATTGTCGGAGGCGATATGCTTTTGAGGTAGCTCAAGTGGAACGATTTCGTCTCATTCATGAGCACGTGACAACATAAGACACTAACTTTGAAGATTTTTCCTCTTATGTGACTGAAAAGCTTGTCTCTATGCGCAATGAGATGGATTATAATAATGCTACTATAATTTCCAGGATAAATCACATGATTTATATTCAAAATGAGAATGACTACCAATATGCACAATTCTACCGAGAGATGTGCGATTTCTTGGATCATCACTTTGGAAATGATAGACAAGGTTGGCATCATGGTGTGAGGCAAATTCCTAGAGGTTGTGGAGGATGTTGAAGTGATGAGATTTTGTGTCTTTGGGTTAAACCTCTTTTAGAGCATTTCTATCATGCATTTCATGTTTTGATTCGTCGTGCATTTTGTGTTTTCTTTTGGTTTATTTTGTCTTTAAGCTTATGTATTAACAATTTTATCACTTGTTTGAAGTGAGACAATGGTTATGTTATGTGTATTGGCTTTCAGATGACATTATTATAATGTTGTTTAAATTTCCTTTCTATTTATGTTTAAGTAATTCAATTTGTGTAACTTCGCGCATGTAGTGTATGTGAGTGCACACTCTTTCTTTGCAAACGCCTATGTGTAATCTTGGTATATGATATAGGTGATATGTTGAATCTATGTGATATTTCTAATGACTTGTTTTGTCTCTTTTTGATATTATCAAAGGGGGAGAAGCATATGAAATCTATGAATCTAGGATGCACACATTCAGGGGGAGCCTTCATGAAGACATCAAATGCATTATCACAAGTTTTGCCATCATAAGAAAGGGGGAGTATGTGAGTGAACCTTCCTATTAGAAATGTTTTGTATGATGTCAAAACTAGGACAATTTAGCATTTATGTATATTGGCGATATTCTATGAGTCTAAATGCGCATCTTAGTATTAGGAAACTTGGGAATGGTTTAGAAAATGTTTCATGCATTAAAAATAGGTTTTTATGTGTAAAACAGGTTTATGTGTCGACACATACATGCTATGAGTCGACACATGTGGATCATTTTAAATATTGTAACTTATGTAATGTATGGGTCGACATATAAATCATTTAAGGTCGACACATAAAATAAAAATGCTTCTATAAGTCGACACATACGAATTATGAGTCGACACTTGTAGTTCAATTTTAAAGCATGTAACTTCTATTTGATGTGCCAACTATGGAGGGATTTTAGGTCGACACATAGAAGAAAATTTTATTCTATGAGTTGACACATGATCTATACAAGTCAAAACATGCATCGAACGTGTCGACACATGACCTGCAGAGGTCGACACATACATTAAAAAACTTGAAAAATGTGCATTCTTTCTAAACCTATTGCATTCCTTTTTGCCTCCAACTTGCACACTGACATATATATACTTCATACATGCATCATTTCAAAGGGTTGAGAAAATCAAATATGAAACCAGGAATATACAAAGAGTTCCCTCCATCTTCAACTCATGTTCTATGCATACACACAAACAAATTACACATAATCATTTTTTGTTTGGGTGTTATCTAGAATCAGTGTTGATAACGTCCAATTTAGTCTCTCTCTCTCTCTCTCTCTCTCTCTCTCTCTCTCTCTCTCTCTCTCTCTCTCTCTCTCTCTCTCTCTCTCTCTCTCTCTCTCTCTCTCTCTCTCTCTCTCTCTCTCTCTCTCTCTCTCTCTCTCTCTCTCTGTGTGTGTGTGTGTGTGTGTGTGTTACTTTTCATTTGTTAATTGTCGAGTTCATCAATTATGCGATCAATACGTTTGGTTAAACTTTTTGATAACCTTTTGAAAAAGGTTTTGTTAATTTGATCACAATCTATTAGATTATGGTTGGATTTGTAAATCAACAAAATCATATAAAATTCTAAACGAAATTGATTGCACACAAGATGTTCGATAATTTATCTCAATTGCATTTTTGTGTATTTTGTCATTGGAAATAGACTTTACTTTTATTGTAGAATTCAAGTGATTGTTGTTAAAATTATTTTGATCAATTTTTTCTCATTAACATAACTTGATTCTATATATGCATTTCCGGGTTTTTCAATAGCGGTTCGGTTTAGACGATTCGATCCAGGTCACTTCCGCTAGCCGTTAAAATTTTCAAAATAATTTTTGTAAAGTTTTTTAACTTGGGATCTATTCACCTCCCTCTAGATAAGTCGATTTCGTCTTGCAAAGACTGGGAAAATTAAATATTAAGTGGGGAAAAGAAAAAATGGTGAAATATGGGATATTTATAGTCATATGAGAAAGACTTTTCATTTGTCCTTTTCTCTCTCTTGAAAGTAAACGCGACACTCTTTAGTGTCCAAATTTATTTTCATTCAGAGATGGAATGGAAAAGGTTATTTAATGTGTAGCCCATGCTCTTCCTGGGAAAACATAGCCATTATGAAAATCTTTTAGGTGCACATCTCGAAAATACATTTTGATAAAGTGGTTATGCTGACGATGACATCAGCGCACTACTACGAATAATGTTGGAATTTTAAAAAAAGCCACTTGTCTCTCAGATGGTTGAAAGTAGCATTTTTAAGGGACAATTTGTTAGCATATAATTCTTGATGTGCTAAGTTCGACAAATAAATTATGATGCTTAAATAATACTTAGTTAAATATAATGACATATGGTTATATGTGAAACAAGAGTAGTGTTCAACCATTGATATCGAGTTCAACATACTGACCATGGATTTCAGACTTAGCTTTTTTCTAGAATTATGAGAATATTTCTCCTCATAACTCGACAAGTTGAACTATCGACCATGAAAGTTGAGATAAGATAAAAGGATAAGATTGAATAACTATTTTTTGATCTTATCCAAACATTGAAGACACGTGGGAATAAGTTGGAGGACTGGAAGTTACACAAAGGGTTACGTGTTGAACGTTGAAGATATATTTGTTATAAGCGGTTATTTCTATATTAAAATATATAGTGATTCTAGCATTAGATATTAGGTGGAAATATCATTACAAAATCTCTATAGAGCTCAAAGTAACCAAGTCAGAGCGAGAAATGAGTTTGTGCGGAATATGTATGATTATGTACACCAACTTTCATTTATTTAATCGAAATAACTCTTACTTTTTTCTTTACATTATTTTTGCCCTTTATTACTTTTCCCAATTTTTTGATAGTGATTTTCGACATAGTCGAAACCTTTAATTTCTTTTCACTTTCAAACTTTTTTCTTGTTACTTTATAAGACACTTATCTTTAAACTCACAACGACACTTGGAAAAAAAATTCTCCAAAAATTATGCATAAAATCTCTTAGGATTTTCTAGTTTGATCCTGCAAGTAATTATTCAAAACTAAGTGATTATTTACCAAAAATATCAGTTAACACATTTGATGTTGAAATAGACAAATGTGACAGTTTTGTAAGAGAATGAGGTAGAAAATTCGAGTCAGGATAAGATTCAAGTGAGCATTAAGGAGCCACAAGTGAGTCCAAGGTAGATTGTAGCCCACCGGCAGGATGAACCAGGTTCAAATAAGGTGCAATACAAGATTTAGATGGAGTAAAATACTATACACTTATGTGTGATAAGGAGTCTCAACGTATTACACCTCCAGTGAGATATGGGTTTTAAGACTTAACATCATATGCTCTTCTTATCAGTTCAGGAAACCCTTATACTTTTCAAGAGGCTATGGCTAGCCAGGAGAAAGATAAGTGATGGGTGTTATGGTAGAGGAGATGAAGTCCTTTAAAAAGAATAAGACATGGGATATGATTTAGCTACCACATGGAAATAGAGATATTTGTTGCAAGTGGGTGTACAAGAAAAAGCCAACAGTAACAAAAAAATCAGGGGAAAAGTTTAAGGCTCGCCTAGTTGCAAAGGGGTATTCACGACAAAAGAGGATTGATTATGATGATATTTTTAGTCTGGTGGTTAGACACACTTCTATCAGAGTAGTATTGTCCCTGATAGCCAGCAGGAATATGCATTTAGAGCAGATGGATGTGAAAATAACTTTCCTCCATGGTAATCTAGAGGAGAAAATCTACATGGAGCAACCAGAGGGATTCAGTGATATTGGACATGGAAGTCTTGTTTGCAAGCTCCAAGGATGTGGTGCATGTGCTTTGATTCATACATGCTCCAGATTGGCTATAAAAGGTGTGATTATGATCGTTGTGTTTATGCAAGGAGCCTTGATGATGGTTCTTTTATTTTCTTGTTACTTTATGTTGATGATATTTTAATTGATGCCAACCAATTTCATGATGTAAATGAGTTAAAGACTAGGTTGGGTAAGAAGTTTGATATGAAGGATCTGGGTGCTACAAAGAAGATCCATGGGATGGAAATTCACATGGACAAAGGAGCTAATCAAATATGGTTGTTTCAAAAAAGCTATGTTGAAGGTGTTTTGAGCAGATTTGACATGAGCAAAGCAAAGTCTGTAAGTACTCCATTGGCGAATTATTTTAAGCTCTCTTTGGAACAATGTCCAAAGACGGACTCAGAGATTAAAGGCATGTCTAAGATTCCTTATTCTAGTGTAGTTGTTCGTTTGGTGTATATTATGGTTTGCACTAGACCAAATTTAACACAAGCAGTTAGTCAAGTGTGCAAGTTCATGTCCAAGCCAGGGAAGCAACATTGGGAAGTAATAAAATGAATCCTAAGGCACGTGAAGGGTATAATGGATTATGGTATCATGTTTAGCATGAAGCAGGGTGTTCCATTAGTTGTGGGATATGTGGATTATGACTATGCAGGTGATCTAGATGATATAAGGTTTACAATAGGGTATTGTCTTTACTCTTGCGGGGGGAAGGAGGACTATATGCTGAAATTCACCAGTTCAATATATAATAGCTATGTCTACAACTGAGGTAGAATAGATGGCACTAGCTAAAGCTGCCAAAGAAGCATTGGGGCTTACAGAGTTAGTGAAAGAGTTGTGTGTTGAGCCAGGTGGAGTTCAGTTGCATTGTGATGGTCAGAATGCTATTTATTTGGTGAACAATCAGGTGTATCATGTCAAGACCAAACATATTGATGTGATGTTCCACCAGATTAGGGAGTTGTTGGCGTCCATAAAAATATTACTTCAGAAGGTTCAAACTTCAGAGAATGAAACTGATATGTTAACTAAGCCAATGACAAGTTTAAACACTGTTTAGACTTGTTACATGTTTCTCAATGTTAAGCAGGAGGTGTATCCCCCTAGTTTCCAGGATGAATCATTATTCAAGAAATCCTCATAGGGGTTTGATATTTGCCAAGGTGGAGAATTTTTTTATATGGCTCATATTGTTGAGATAACAATGAGTTATTGAGATAACTATGGGTTCTTAAGAGTATAGCTCGTATTTTTGAGATAATTATGGGTTGTTGAGATAACTATAGGTTGTTGAGAGAATATCTCATATTGTTGAGATAATTATGGGCATGGATAATTATTTCTAGAGGGAAACTAGGGATTAGAGTTTTAGATAAACTAAAAACTGATATTATATATATGACTTGTAACACTATAATCTAATCACTTTACAAGACATACATAAAGGGAACTATAGCTGCTATATAATCGTAGAGGTAGGCAATAAGCATCACTGGCCGAATTGCATAAGCAAAACTATTGTGTGGTTCTCTCTATTCTGGTATGTATTCATGTTTCTGTTCTAACATGTGGTATCATAGTCTGGTTGACTCGATGGGGGAGCGGATGTGGATCCTAGTATGGATTAAGGCTAGTGATGTGGGTGACTCACAATTGTGAGGTGATTGTTGGGTTTTAAATGTGAAAGTGTTAAACTCTCACATCGACTAAGAATGGAGTAAATATTGGGTTTATTAGAGAGGGGAGTCATACCCCAATTGCCTTAAGGTTTTTGGTGGATATGTGACGTCAAGGTCTCTTCAAGGTCTCTTGGATCATGAACATATACGCCATTAACTCTTCTGGCGCTCCCTGGAGTTCTCAAACACACACACACACACACACACACACACACACACACACACACACACACACACACACACACACACACACACATATATATATATATATATAATTTATTAATTGTGTATATGGGTGTGGGTCGATCACAAACTCATCGATGAAAAACAAACTAAACCATTAATTATCTGATTATGTTCATTTACAGGTAGATCCAAGCCAGCCGAAAATTACTCGCATAGCTTTTAAAAGTCTTAGGCAAAAAAAACCTCTTAAAAACCCACAAGAATACTTCACTTCAAGAGCCAAGACACTTAACATGCTATCAAGTCAAACAAAAAATAGAATTCTCTAGCTAAACAGAGAAAACACAAGAGTTTTACGTAGTTTAACCAAAAACTATTTTCAAGTCAAAATAATATTATTGTCTTCGACATCTTTTACGTTAGTAAAAGAATTAGAAAAAACAATATCATTTCGGAATTTCAAATCAAGTAAACTGCGTAATACAAATCCTAGATAAACCACCCATAAATATAGACTTACCATATAACGATCTAAACACTTGAAAAATAATCGAAAGATCTAAAAGTCATATACTTGACGGATGCCGCCAAATCACATGTCACAAATAAATGAATTGTCGACTCATATGAACCACATCAAAGTAGGCAAAATAATACTCTCAGGATCCAAGAGCGTTGATCGCTTAAGTAGATTTACATGAAGAATGACAATTTTAATAAAACTGTCGCATCTTATGTGTCACAAAATATATATTTTTTCTTGTAGTGTTTGTTCATAGAAACTAGCCGGAGCACAACTATCAAATTGTACCTAGAAATATCCACTGACATCTTTTCGGTCTTACAAATGTCAAATGAATAAAGTTCTAAAGCGGCATCATGTAAATGTACACATTATTCTAATTATAAATACCTCAATTTCAAATGTCGCTGACTTAGATGTTTGAGTTCTTGCGAATACCTCTTTTTTCGATCGAACAAAAATATCAAGACATCCAATCAATCAACAAATTTCACCATCTAATTTTAGTTTACTTTCTCACTTGTGAATTAAATAGATTTTTTAAAAACAAATCCTTTCAATGTATAAATGTTTAAGCTGTTAACTTTGTAAACACATCTATTAAAAAAAATGAACGTGTTCACAATTTACATTAGAAGCATCGTACTAGTATTTAGTACATTTACAAACAAGAAAGTTTATGACTGATCAACATGTATTCTCTCTAGATTCATCAAAAACATATTTATGATGTAAAATTTAATTCTCCTCCTGGGGAATATAATGGAAAATGATCTCATCAAAGCAGGTGAACAATTTTCGGACAGGGTCTCGGTACCGGATTAGCTTGGAATTATGAGTCCCCCATTCTCCTTTGATTTGGTTGATGACAAGAGCGAAATCTCCATATACTTCTAAGATCTTGATTCTTAGGTCAATGGTTTCATCTATCCCTAGGATGCATACCTAGTACTCTGTCATGTTATTAGTACAAGTGAAGCATAACCTATCTGTGAAAGGAATATGGAAACCTGTTGGAGAAGTTATGACAACCCTGATTCCATGTCCTTCTGCGTTTGAGGCACCGTCTAGTATAAGTTTCCATCGTGATCCTAATTTAGGTCCTTCGTCTAGACTTGGGATCTCACAATATTTTACGACCATAATATCTTCGTCGGGGAAGTCAAACTGTATAGGTTGATAGTCTTCCATTGGCTGATGATCAAGATGATATGCTAACACACTTCCTTTGATAGCTTTTTGTCTGACATATTAGATGTCGTACTCAGTCAATAGCATCTGCCACCGGGCTATTCTTCCAGTTACTGCCGTATTTTTAAAAATATATTTGATAGGATCCATCATGGATATCGGTAGAGTAGTATGACTTACCATGTATTGTCTCAGAAGCCGAGCAACCCAGACTAGAGCACAATAAGTTTTCTCCAAGAGCGAATATCGGTATTTGCAATCAGTGAATTTCTTGTTCAGTTAGTAGATTGCATGTTCCTTCCTTTCGGTCTTATTTTGTTGCCCCAACATATAGCCCATTGAATCATCAAGTACTGTTAGATACATTATGAGTGGTATTCTAGGAATTGGTGGTATTAGTATAGGTGGCTCTCACAAATATTCTTTGATTCTGTCAAAGGCATTTTGACAACCTTCATTCCACTTGATGACTTGATCTTTCTGGAGCAACTTGAAGATTGGTTCAAAAGTGGCTGTAAGATGCGAGATGAACCTAGCAATGTAGTTTAATCTCCCTAGGAATCCACAAACCTCTTTTTCTGTCCTCGAGACTGGCATATCTTGGATGGCCTTGACTTTGTCAATATCAACTTCGATCCTTCTCTAGCTGACTATGAACCCTAATAATTTCCCTGATCTGACTCCAAAGGTGCATTTATTAAGTGTGTATAGTGGTGTGGGTCGATCACAAACTCATCGATGAAAAACAAACTAATCATTAATTATCTGAATATGTTCATTTACAGGTAGATCCAACCCAGCCTGAAATTATTCCGTAGCTTAAAAAAGTTTTAGGAAAAAAAAAACCTCTTGAAAACCCGCAGGAATACTTCACTTCAAGAGCCAAGACACTTAACATGCTATCAAGTCAGACAAAAAATAGAATTCTCTAGCTAAACAGAGAAAACACAAGATTTTACGTAGTTCAACCAAAAACTATTTTCAAGTCAAAATAATACTATTATTTTCGACATCTTTTACGTTAGTAGAAGAATTAGAAGAAACAATATCATTTCGGAATTTCAAATTAAGTAAACTACACAATACCAAATCATATATAATCCACCCATAAATAAAGACTTACCATATAACGATCTAAACACTTGAAAAATAATCGAAAGGTCCCTAGAAAGAACTAAGCATCGATCAAACCATCTAAAAATCATATGATGGACGCCGCCAAATCATATGTCCGAAATAGATGAGTTATCGACTCATGTGAACCACATCAAAGTAGGCAAATAATACTCTCAGGATCCAAGAGCATTGACCGTTTAAACAAATTTTTATATAGAGAATGACGATTTTAATAAAACCGTCGCATCTTATGTGTCACCATTTTTTTTTCTTATAGTGTCTAATCATAGCAACTAGCAGGCTATCAAATTGTACATAGAAATATCCACTGACATCTTTTCAGTCTTACAGATGTCAAGTGCATAAAATTCTAAAGCGACATCACGTAAATGTACACATTATTCTAATTATAAATACCTCACACTTTCGAATGTCATTGATTTGGATGTCTGAATACTCGTGAATACCTCTTTTTTTTATCGAACAGAAATATCAAAAACATATTAATGACGTAAAAGTTAATAATAAACTAAGGTGTCAACTTATATACTAGTATTCTTTTTATAAGATGAGCTAAAACATATCTGATTAAATCAAATACTATAAATAACTTGCACATTATTTTTTTTTTTGGACAAAATTTAATATATTAATAACTTGCAATTTTACAAGCATATAAGGCTAACTTATTAAATCAGAGAAAGAAGATATTTGGCATAAATAAATATTTTATTATTGAGTAGGCATTCTCAAAAGAATTAGGTGAACAATAAACAATAAAACTATGAACTTTAAACTAAACCGTGTCTGGCATTCATACTTCATCATAATAGACTCAATGAAAGAAAAAATACTAATAATAACTAGACAATATGACGTTGGTTTGACCCACAAATTCAAAATCCTTGGGCAGAAAAGAAGCCCATGGTATTGTGAGACTTTTCTGTGTTCTCCATTAATCTCAAACCTTCTAGATGCTCCTACTTCTAATTACATTATTGACCTTGCTTAGGTGTATTGAATTTTTTATATCCTCTTCAATTTGAAATGCATGTGATTGGGACATAGTATACATTTGCATCAGGAATTTCCTACTATTATAGAATATTGCTTAGGTGTATTCTTGACGTTTGTATAGTTGAAGACAGTCAAGGTAATTTTTTTCTGTTTTATCCTTTGCTTTTTTTCTCTTTCAACTTATTGTTTAACTAAAACAAGTATTTGATTTATATGTTTGCTTTGGAAATGTGAGGAAAACAAATAGTATAAGATAAACTTTCTTATAGAACACAAGTTCAGGTATTGATCATCAACATAGATTTCATCTGAATAAAAAAAAACTTAATAGAAGCTATAAGTAAAGAGATCTTTTTTTTTCATCACTTTATTTTGAAGAGGTGATATATTGCCTAATTGATTGTTTTGCTCATGACTTGTAAGTTATAGTAATGTTTATATGGAACCATAATTGTTGGTGACAGTGATCATTTTTGTTTTAATGCATTTTACTTTTATTTTCTTTATAATTAAGAGACATTGTTACATTGTTGGGATAACTAACTTGCAATGAGAAGATTTTGTATGGCAATAAAGAGAGATGAGAGAATAAAATATATTGATTAATTCTCTTGAAGCATTGTAACTGAAATAAAGATTGCAAACTTAACATGGGTAAAAATTCGGCGTAAAAATTGTTAGGAGCATAAAATTGAAGATGAAGAAGACGATGAAAGAGAGAAAAGAAATTTATAATTAGCTTTCTAACAAAATTGAAAAATTAATTATGATTCAGAATCTGTTAGAATTGAAATGTGATTTATAATTTATATCATCAGAACCACTCTAAATAAAATTTAAATTAATCTAAATTATAACTAATATGAATTTGTATTACACTTTAACATCATCTTTAATCCATATTCAAGGCTAAAATCAACAACACAAATTTCATCCATCAAATGGATAAAGTGTGCAGTCTTGATTATTTTGATCAACATATCTATAAGTTGCTTCTGAGTGCTATAGTGAACAGCTTCAAGCACTTCACTCTGAACTTGATTTCTCAGAAAATGAAATTTTGTGTCAATGTGCTTGCTCCTTCCATGCATCACTAGATTCTTGGTAAGACTTATAGATGATTTGTTGTCAATATTAACTTCACAGGCTTGCTCATATTGATCTTCAGATCCTGCAACAAATTCAGAATCCAAACAGTTTGACAAGCTGACAAAACACTTGCAATGTACTCAGCTTCACAGGTTACAATACAAACACTGGTTGCTTCTTGGAGCACAAATAAATAAGACCTCCTGGATACTTGAAAAAATATCCAAAAGTACTTCTTATGTCAACTTTGTCTCCACACCAATCAGAGTATGAATAACATATCAGCTCTGAATCAGATTCAACACCAAAAGGAAACAAAACTCCATAATTCAGAGTCCCCTTAATATACTTAAGTATCCTGACAACAACTTGGTAATGTGACCACTTTGATTTGTTCATAAACCTACTCACAATTCTAATTGCATAACAAATGTCAGGTATGGTATTGTAGAGACATCTCAATGAGTCAACCAAGAGTTTAAAAGTTGTAGCATCTACATCATCACTCTCAACATTAAAACCCAACTTATGATTTACTTCAGTAGGTGTGATTGCGGACTTGCAATTTATTAGCTTAAATCTCTTAAGAAGCTCAAATTCATATTCAGCCTATGGAAAATTATACCCTTATCAGAGTAAAGAATCTTCATCCTTAGAAAGTATACCATATTTCCTAGACCAGTCATCTCAAACTCATTCATCAACACCTCATTGAACTTAGATATGTCATATGAACAACTCATAGTTAGAAATATGTCATCAACATAGAGATACTCCATAATTATAGTGATATCATATGTATGTCGAACTTAAACAACATACTCCGTCTCACATTTTCAGAATCCTTGAAGCTTGAAAAATGAATCAGTTTTCAAATTCTAAGCTCTATGGGTTTGTTTCAGTCCATACAAGGATTTCTGCAACTTGTACACCATTCCTCCCGAATTATTTTTCATAAATCTAGGAGGTTATGACATATAAACTTCCTCTTGTAAAGAACCACTCAGAAATGCAGATTTCACATCTAAAGGTATCATAGACCAATTTCTATTATCAGCCATAACAATCACCAATCTGATTGTTTCATGTCTAGCTAGAGGTGCAAACACCTCAAAGTAATATAATCCATATTTTTGTAGAAATCCTCTAGCTATTAACCTTGCTTTGTGTTTTCCAGTTGATCCATCTGGCTTCAGTTTCAACTTTTAAACCCATCTTACATTGATGCCTTTCTTGTTCTTTGGAAGCTCAGTCAACTCTCAGGTCTTGTTTCTTTCTATATCCTCAAGTTCTTCTTTCATGACCTTTAGCCACACTTTCTTCTTGAGAGCTTCTTCAGTACTAACTGATCCAGAGTCTACTAACATGGCACACTGAATGACTTCCCCTTCAGAGTCTATCTCAATATCTTGCAACATGTAACTCTGCAAATCTTCTTGGTATTTGTCTGATTCTTTGTGGTATCTGAACTTGTTTAGAATCTTCTTCAGATGTTGGAACAATATCAAATGTTAGATTACCTTCAGAGGCTGGACCGCCTTTATAGGATGAACCACCTTTAGAGGCATGATTACCACCAAAGTCTGGATCATCATCAAAATCTAGATCAGAATCAGATTCACCTTCAGACTCGACTTCAGTATTAGTGTCACCTTCAGACTCTGACTCATCTTCAGGAGAAGATTCTCCTTCAGAGGCAGATTCTCCTTCAAAGTCTGGAATATCTTTAGAAGTTTACTTAGGTGTTAACACTGCACCATAGTTTGATTGACACTTGTTCCGATCCCACACTTCTGATTCTTTCATAATGATATCTCTGCTGAATTTAACTTTGTTGGTGACAGAACAATAGAGCTTATAAGCACATGTAATATGGTACCGATAATGTCGCAGTAATAAAAAAAATTGAATCCACAGGGACTGCTAATTTAACAAGACAATATTGTACAATACATAGAAAATAGTAAATTGGATGGGTGAGTGGGTGGGTGGGGGGGATGGGGGGTTGATTTGAATTGCGAAAGGAAAATAAAGTGTTATAACAAATTCACTAAAGTGGTCAGGTTGTGTATAGAATCTCTTATTTCTCTATTTTTATTGATGTTTGATACCTTACTTGAATAGTCTCATCACTACAATCCCTCGACGAATTAACAAAACCGCTATAACCAATCCCTTGCGGTATAACTCATTAATCACTACTCAGAGCTTTCTATCCCTAGTCGACTAGCGTAAGCATGATTATGCGATGCAACAAAACGTTAATTCACTAACCATTATGATCGGCCACCATTTACACTCAGTTTTCATCATCTATCCAGCATGAAATCTTCATGAATCGGTAACTTCTGCGTCTTATTTTTGTGATTTCTTCCGCTTATTGCAGTTTTTGAATTTCCGTTTGTTTTATGTTTCATTAGTAGTTTTCCGCATTTTGGCGCATTTTATGCGTTTCTGTGTAGAATGTTGGTTTCCAGGTTTGATTAAAAGTCCGCAAGTATGTACCGGAAGAAGGGATGTTAGAGGCTGAAGAAAAAGCGAAAAACGGATAAAACAGTGGGCTGACACAGGTGCCCGTGTCACCTGACACGACCCGTGTTAGCATGTGCACACCAGCCAGCAAAGAATCCATAAAACAGTGGGCTGACACGGGTGCCCGTGTCACCTGACACGGCCCGTGTCAGCAGGACGTGTCTTCTCCTTCTACAGAGGAGCCAACACGGGCAACAGTGTCGCTTGACACGGCCCGTGTTGGCCATTTCGTTAAAAATTCTGATTCTTCTAAGTTTTACTCCTGTGGATATCCAGAGGGAATTTTGGGCATTTGGCATTACTTTTAGTTGTCTGGAAACTATTTAGTTGGATGGGAAGCACTGAAAGAGGGACTTTTTGGATCGTGAAAAGAAAAGAGACGAAAAGAGGAAGCAAGGTGTGGAGAAGAGAATAGATCTTCAAGATCGGAAGAAATTGAAGATCAACGTTCATCAACAACAACTTGTAATGTCTTTGATTTGTAATCTTTTATCTTTAAATATTATGAGAGGCTAAACCCCCTATGCTAGGGGGGTGTCCCTGAATTGCTACTGTATGAATATTTGATCCATGTTCTTATAATCATTGATGTTTTCGTAATTCAAATTATTATACAACGTGCTTAATGCTTAATTTTATCGGACAAATGAAATTCTGATTTCTTGTTAAGGTTTAGGTCGGACAAACCCCCTTATCACGTGTTGTATAATAAAACCCGCGTTTAATCACTTAGGAATGAGGATCAAACTCTGGTTACCGTAAATTCTTGATAACATAAATAATTCTTAACAGCAATTTGATTGACTAAGGAATTAGGAGTGAAATTGCCTGTTAAATGGTTTTTGCTAAGGAATTAGAGAAAACTACTCTAGAGAAACTGTTTTGAATTATAATAACATCGATGTTATATGATATGGAAAAAGTGGAATACACAGCAATTCATACACCTGACCTTAGCATTATTTCTCATATTGGTCAAACTGTTTTTATACGCTTTATATTTTTATTTCTTATCAGTTGTGAAAACTATCATCAAACCCCATATGAACTTTTGTTCAATTGAATTATTCTAAAAATTGATACTTTCTACGCAGTCCTCGAGATCGATACTCGGGATAACTCCCTTTTTATTACTACATTGGTGCGAATAGTACACTTGCTATTTTACCGATCACATTACTTGGGGTTTCTTATCCCTAGTTAACCATCGTAAGCATGGCAATTTACCTAGGTCTAACATATAGATTAATGGTTAGTATTCCCTATGTGCCCAAAATCAGATTAAAAGAGTATCTCACATAAAAAGTATTACGAACAAGAAACAATTGAATAGAATTATAGATTAAAGAATTCATAAAAAGTCAAATCAACATATTGCACTACAATATTGTAATTGGTTCATCAAAATATAACCTAACATAGAGAGAACTAGATACTGATAATTGAAATTACAATACCAAATATTAATAAGAGGTTTGCATAAGAATTCCCTAGAAGAATTGGCCTAAAATGGCTTCAAATGCTCTCCAAATATGTCTTACGGTGTTGTAAATCGTTACTTTTCATGTAAAGTTACAGAACCCTTGAAAAAGTACCAAAATTCCCCTTTTGAAGCAGTCAAAACGCGTCAGAAACGCCCTGAAAACAGTCCATCGCGCGCGTGATACTTTTCCATCGCGCGCATGATTTTGAACATGTTGTATTGCACGCGCGGTCCTTTTCATCATGCGCATGATTATTCCAAAATGTAGATATTCATTCTAGCTTCATTTAAATAAGCGCGTCAAAATGAGTTACGAAACTCCAGATATGATCAATTTACTTGATAGATGTCAAGATGTAAATTATGCTGAAAATTGCTCGTTTCTTCTCAATTTCTTCTCGATTTTTTGACTTTGCTCTATTTCTTTGACCTCTTCATTTTATTCACACTTATTCATATTTATCTCATCTTTAACTTGAGATTTCATCGAATTCATCGCAAATACTCATAAAAATCATGTAATGACAAAATTGTCATCACCGAACCAATATAAATCTTCGTATGATTTTTCTATTTATTTTTATATGTACATCTTATTTCTTAAAATGACTAACCTTAAATTTAAATTTTTAATATTTTTTTAAAACCCAAATAACCCAATTCACCTTTATTTTGTGTTTAAAATCGTTTGATCGACAAGTGACATCGGTGTTTAACTCTTATTATAAAGCTAATTGTTTCAATAGGTAGGATGATTTCAAACGATTCATTAAAACAAACCCTTATTTTCTAATGAGAGTGGTATATTTATTGTAAAAAGAATATGTAAATATTTATAGAGGAGGATGTATTATGACATATGTATCTTTGTGGAAAACAAACCTAGTGATCTTTAGGCCAAAGAGGATAAAGAAAATGTGTGATATAGTTTGAAAGCTAAAATGATTATCACTAGTACTAATGCTCTCATTATTTATGAGTTTTTTTCCCACTTTCTCACTTTAATTATGCAAAAAAATATGGAACATCCTTCAAGTTACCCATAAAAGTATAACCAAAGTAAAAAGAGGTAGAATGAACACATTGATCCATGAGTATGAATTGTTTATGATGAAACTTGAGGAAAATATCTTGGAGATGGAAAAATAATTTATTCACATTTTTAATCATTTAAAAATTATGGACAATTTTTTGAATGAAGATTTAATTAACAAAGTTTTTAGATGATGTATTGGTCAAACAATACAGATGTGCATGTTCCCCCTGCAAGGGCAAGGAGACTTAGAGGTCTTAGTAGGCGTATAACACATTTTAGTGGTGAAAGTTTTCTCATGGAGGCGATAATACTTGTACGGTGGTATTTGAGGTTGTTTAGGGGTCCAACTCACGTGAGGTGAGAGACATTGTTGGAGGTCAGCGCTACTTGATTGCAGGCGGGTAGTTAGGTTTGTCTTGTGTTATGGTTGTAGAGAGTGTGGTGCTATTTTAAGTGGTAAAGGATGTGTATGACTTAGATTATGTCCCATCCCCTAAGGATCTCTGATGGCTTGTCCATCGAATATATTCTCTCTTAAACCTGAAAGCACATGGTTTTTTATGTTAAAAGTGACAAGGTTAGGAGGTTGAAACCCCAATGAAATTTGTCCAACATCAGTCCTTCGACAATAATCTCCCATTGTTTGTCTCGATGGGGTTGTCATATCCAATATATCTTCTTTTAGTTCCACTTTAGCTTGTTTTGTTTCTCTTTTGGCTTTCCAGATTGCTCTTAAGGTATTTTTGATTTTTCTGAATCCAACGATATCAATGTTGAACTCGAACCTCACATAAACACAAACAAGATACCTCAATAGCACTATAACAAACAACAACTAAAGCCAATAAAGATTTAAAATAAACTTCTAAAACAAATCAAATAAAATAATAAAAATAAAAAATAATAATAAAATTAAATGTAGCAAAAATCAAATTGTCTTATTAAAATTATCAACAATCTCCGACAATGGCGTCAAAAATTTGATGACAAATTTAGCAAATGTACTATTTGAAAAGTAAAATTAGGGTTTGCTTGAGAGTTATATTGAAAATACGAAAACCTTGAATAAGATATCAAATGAGAAAACGATATGCTCTTATTCGAATCCCTTAATTCTCACTGTTGATGACTGCGCTTATTTGTCTCGAAAAGCAATACATTAAGTGTAAAAGAGAGATACATGAAAAAATATGAAAATGATGGCCTCCAATGGTGGAGAACCTAATTTACTTAGCTCTCATAGTTCCTTTTCATCACTTCAATCTCCAAAGTTGCCAACCCTCATAAAATCCACTTTATGACCTTTTAAATAGTAAAAACACATGATTTCTAAGCACCATCTAGCACACGGTAGATTTATTAACATCCACGATTGGACATTAACGTCATCATGGTGCACACAATGCTTTCCATTACGCACACGGTTCTTCCTTCGCGCCTCACCGTGTACACGATGCTAGAGGCCGCACATACCATTTTTTCAGTAGCCTTTTTACCTTTTGCTTGTTGAATTTACAAATTATCATCTTTGTTCCTCTATCCTTAACTTATTTAAGTATTCACTCCTTCTTCTACGATTTTCACTCAATTAACTCAAAAACAACTCCAAATGATAAAAATAATGCCTGTAAAAATTGTATGATGACAGAGTGTCATAAGTTCCCCATGATATGTCGTCAGGAGAAAGTTTCTGCCATTTCACTAGGATTTGGTGTTGAATTTCTTCATCAACCAATTCCTCTCTAATGACCAAGATCTCTAAAGGGGTGACCATTGTGATGCATGAGTACTCCATTTTTAGGTAAAGTACCGATACTGGGATCGGGTACCGGTACGCTTACTCGTAAGGTACGTATTGAGTACGCAACACCGTACCTATTTTTTTAAATTTTATTTTAAGTCAATACTCCGACAAGTACATATTGGGTACGCAAACTCAATATTTTTATTCTAATGGTATAATTTTAGACTTTTTTTAATGGGCTTTTCAAGTGTTGATGTAGAGTTTGGCCAATTTGATTTGTTGCAAGATCAATCATCTTGAAACCAAAGGAATGATGGATAACTTATGGATCTTCAATCCCTAAACTTAAATCTATTGCATTTAAACTCCTTGCACAATGAAGTTATTCATCTTCTACTGAGAAAAATCGGAGCACATATGGCTTTATACTTGCGTACCCATATCTTAGTTTTTCTAAAAATGTCATATTCCGTATCAGTACCCGTATCGGGTACATATCCGTACCTTTGCAACACAGCCAAGTTCCATATCTCAAACTCTACTTCACGTCCGTGTGCATAAATGATTCATATGTTTTTGACCCTTCTCCAAATTTTATCAAAGCAATTTTAAAATAGCTTCTCTATCAGCCAACAACATATCACAAGCATTCGTTGAAGAGGATCCAAATGTGTATGAAGGTATTGAGGGAAGAGGCTTTCCAAACATGACCTGAAAGGGCGTAAGACCCGCAGTAGTGTGATAATATATGTTATAATGGTATTCCGCCCATGGTAAGAAACTAAACCAATTGCTTGGCTTGGCCTGGGCCAATGCACACAAGTATTGTTCGATGGTCCCGTTGGTGACCTTCAGTTTAAGGGTGATACAACAATTTGATTCGAAGTAATGTTCCGCTGAATTTGAATAAATTTGTACAACATTTGTGACACATACTGAATCACAATCGTAGACGATGCTCTTTGGGAGACCATGTAATAACGTGTCTTGTTAAATGTTGTTTCTTATTTTCTTTTGTATCATTTCTAACTTATGTATTTTTTGGAAATAACGCGTCTTGTTAAATTTTATACTATTATAAAGTATTATGTCGTGTAGATGAATTTTATTAGATATTATATGATGTGTTTCATTGAACTTGAGTGTTACAAATGAGTACAATTATATTGAGTTATGTTAATTTTTTTTTTAAAACCGATAAAAAGAATCATATATTTTTTTTAAATTCAACCCACGAACCCAATCCAACCCAATCCATTAATAAACGGGTCGGTTCAAGTCGATTTTGACAATGAAATTACGGGTTGGATGACGGACCCAATCCATTGAAGTTTGAACGGATTGGGTAACGGGTTAGGCCAAACCCGATCCAACCCAACCCGCGTACACCGTTAATTGCCTCTATCGCTTAATCGTACTATCTCCATATAGTAGCACTACGCCTATTGCCTTTGCTGAAGCATCAATTTGCACTACAAATGGTTCCTGGAAGTTTGGTAGAATCAAAGCAGGGGTTGTTGGTAAAGCTCGTTTCAATTCTTCAAATGACTGTTGTTCTTCGTTTGACCATATGAGTGCATATTTCTTCAGACAACCTTAAGGCTATGTTTGGATTGATGGAACATAATGGAGCGGAGCGGAATGGAACATGACGAAGCGGAATCGAGCAGAGCGGAATGGAATATAAATCCCACTCCATTGTTTGGTTATTTCATTAAAAATGTCTCATTCCATCACATACACCCCAAATTGGATGGAACAAAAAATAGAGATTTTGATGGAATTAGATGGAATGGATTCCATCATGTTCCATTCCATTCAATTCCATTCCATCCATTATTTGCAAATTCAAACAATGGAATCTAATTAGTTACCACCCCACTCCATTTAATTCCATCCCATACCACCAATCCAAACATACCCTAAAAATCCTCGCAATTCCTTGATGGTTTTAGTAAGGGGCCAGTCAATCATTGCTTGAATCTTCCATAGATCCGCTAACACAAGGCCTGCCATAAAAATGTGGGCCAAGTATGATATATGAGGTTGGGAAAATGAACATTTGGAAACCTTTAAATGAAATTGCTGGTGGAATAGAATTTGGAAATTTTGCTCCAAATGTTTTAAATGAACTTCCATTGTGGGGCTGAACATCAATGTGTCATTGAAGAAGACGATGACCGTCCTTCATAGCAAATTGACTGGGATATCATTAGAGGTAAGGTTTGTGTGATGATCATTGAGCCTTGATGGGGTAAATTTGTGGGTTCAGTGAAGAGGTCATCAACCTGATGGAGTAATTCATGTATTTTGGGGTCTGTGTGAGGTGTCAAGGGAAGGATGAGATGTTCAAAGTTTGGATCATAAATTTTGAGGGAAAAGAGTCAGACTTCATAATTAATCTTGACTACTCTTTATAATATTTGTGAAAATTAAAGGGGGATAGGGTAAGTAGAAGTCTCACCTTCCAATTCAATGCAAGAGCCTTGCTGAAAAAATTTCATTGTGAGAGTTTGGTAATCCATTAGAACTGAGCCTGGCTTCTTAAGCCATTGGGCTTCCAAAACCACTTATGGTCCCCTTAGGCCCAATACATACAATTCTATAGTATACCAAATATCCTGAATTCTGGTTTTCAACCCCAAGTAGACATATGAGCATTTTGGCTCTTGTCCACTCCCAACCGTAACCTGAGTGCTTCGGTGTGCGAGAATTCTTCCTGCCACTGACACCTTCTATAATTTTATAATCTCAAAACTATCTCCTAAAAAAATTTAAAACACGAAATTTTTAGTAGATATATCAGAATTTCGTGTACACACTAAATTTTCGATATTATATTTATAATTTTCAGTAATATCGGAATTTTTAAAATTTACGTGAACTTAAAAAATATTATGATGTTCTATTTTATATCGGAAATTTCAAATAAAATAAAATTTTCAATAATTCATATTTAATTAAATTTTTTTAATTCTACAGAAAATTTACGATATTGTACCTGAAATTTTGAATCTCCGATAGTGTACTTAAAGTTTTGATAATGTAAAATTCATTTTTTTGAAAATTTAAAATCTTTACATATTTTTATCGGAAATATCTTTTTACCTGAAAAATTTCCAGTAAAAAAATTCAAAAATTGAAAAATTTCAAAAAAAAAATTCAAAAAAATTAATTTTTACAAAAGGGTATAATAGTAAAAGTGCTCTAAGGGTATAACAGGAAAAGTGTTATAAATATGGGATGTGAAGTTTAAATGGGGAATGTCAAGGGCACTCGATTGGATAAAGTTGTGGGTAGTTCTCTATCTCAAAACTTTACTTTATACCCGTATATTTATCTATGTATCCCTACATTTTATAAAAAGTATTAATTTTATCCTTATATATTTTTAACTAATTTATTATTTTATTTTTAAATATTTTTTAAATTTTATTTTGCGTACCGGAAGAGTTTGCAAAAGAGTTCCGGTAGTATTTTTTAATTTTTTTTGTGTTTACCGGAAGACTTTGCAAAAGAGTTCCGGTATACAAAAATTGACTCGGAACTCTTTTGTAAAGTCTTCCGGTATACAAAAAAAAAATTAAAAAAATATTTGAAAAATGAGTACCGGAACTATTTTGCAAAATCTTCCGGTACACAAAAATTGACTATCGAAACTCTTTTGCAAAGTCTTCCGGTACACAAAAGAAATATTTAAAAAATGCTTGAAAAATGACTATCGGAACTCTTTTGCAAAGTCTTCCGGTATACAAAAATTGACTTCCGGAACTCTTTTGCAAAGTCTTTCTGATACACAAAAAATATTTTAAAAAATGTTCGAAAAATGACTATCGGAACTCTTTTGCAAAGTCTTCCGGTACACAAAAATTGACTACCGAAACTCTTTTGTAAAGTCTTCCGGTATATAAATTTTTTTTTGAAAAATGACTACCGAAACTCTTTTGTAATACCCTCCGGTACACAATTTTTTTAAAAAAATTAAAAATAAAATAATAAATTAGTTTAAAATATATAAGGATAAAATTGATATTTTTATAAAATGTAAGGGTGTAGGAATAAATGTAGGGGTACGAGATAAAACATCCTCTCTATCTACTAAAATGTGGACCGAATGTTCCATGATTTGGCCCAATAATCTAAGGGTGTATGTGACTTCTGACCCAACTAGAGCATGAAGACTCAACTGGACTTGTGGTGATTCATTTGGGGTGGTGTCAATAGTCTACGTTGACTCCAATTGTCCTTGGTCCACTTCATCTTCCTCAACCTCAGCCAGCAGCAAAAACACTCGTCCTCCACAGCGATGTTGTCGCGACCACTTCTGATTCCAGTTGAAGCAAAGCCCTTTTCACGTCTCTCAGCCAGTTCTGGTGCAGACAAGTGTCGAAATTGGGGTGGTGCTGATAATAGCCCATGAAAAATTCAGAGGGGAGTTAGGTTCAACTGAGGATGTGGTTGACTATGATTCGGGAGCGGTTTTGGTCGCGAAACCTTAACTTGATCGTGGAACTTGCGTGTCCATCATTCTCTTGACTCATAACATAATATCAAAATTGTATGTTTAAAAACTGAATTCATAATTATGTTTATGTCATGTACATACTATAAATCGGTTGTACTCATAATATATATATATATATATGATAAATTACTTATTAAAATGAAACAGATATCAATACATTTGTTGATGTGATTTGCTATATTTTGCTTTCACTTGTTTCCTCTTATAGGCTATTTAGGAAATATGATGCATCATCACAGGTCAACAACTCCAACACGACATTGCTCCTTTCAAGGGTTGATCTTAAAATATTTTGCCTGTAATATGTACATTAATTATGTCGAAATGGTTTGTTTTTATCTTGCAGATATCCTTGGAGTGTAAGCTTAGAGCACCATTATCGATGCTATATCACCCTTCTCACACATTTTCCAAACACATATGGTCAGGAACACTTGGATAATTGAGAGAAAAATACATTCTTTAGTTTATGTATGCTCTCTAATTTGAGAATGTTTTTTCCTTTTCTTATGGGATGAAATTAATAATATAATATAAATGTGAAGTATATTGTGTGGTTTAATGGAACCAATTTTAATTTTTTTGATAAGTTATTTCGATATTTATAAAATTAGATTGAGTTGTTTAAATAATTAAAAAAATGTGTAATAACATAAAAAATTAAATGTGATCTATTTAAAGAACTCATATATATGAGTACAATGGACGTATATGTTCTTATAGGGCTTCTAAAATCAGTAGCTTTAACAACATGCTTTTGAAGGACATGTAACTCTAAGTGCAATGATTTACACTTTTACTCAAATATTGTTTGTATTGGGTCATAAAGCTGAACATCTTACCACTCTGCTTTTTCTCAATTTCTCAAATGAAAATTCTTTTTGTCCATATATCAAAGACTCGTGATACTATTTGTTGGATCATGAAGAAGAATTAAGAGTAATACATAAATGATATAAATATTATATATTCATCTAAAATTGTAGGGTGATAGATATTTGAGTTTTATTATTTATAAATATTCGAGACTTTACATTTATAATCAATGTCGACCTCCAATTTATATTTGACTTATTTGACAAAATTCAAAACGCATTATAAAATAACAATTTTTAACAATTTCCTGAAACTCAAATATTGCTTGAGAAAGTAACCATTTTTTTCCAAGTGACTGTAATTAGTATTTTTTGACCATTACCATAAGCCATGGTATTACCGTTAGCATTTTTTTGGTTTTGTTATGAAACTCATTCTAAGTCGCAATAAATTTGAATTTTTTTGAAAAATATGAGCACAAAATGATTTTAAGAAGTTTAGAGGATAATTTGAATTTTAAAAAAAATATGAGAACAAACTCGCAAATAGGAGCCATGGTACTACCTCATGTATGTTTGTGCTTTGTGCATGCTATTATGAGTGAAGGGTATCGGAAAAATATAGGTGTAGTATGAAACTTCAATATATCATTCAAGTCATTAGCTACAAATAGTTCCTAGTATTCAATCATCACCTCCTACACACACCCTATACTGACATAATATTTAGATGATGATGAAAATTAGAATCAGAGTCATTCACCAAATATATTATTTAGATGATGATGGAAATTAGAATCACGGTCGTTCACTTAACACTGTGTTTTAGATGATGATGGAAATCAGAATCACAGTCGTTCACCAAACACAATGTTTAGATGATGATGGAAATCAGAATCACAGTCATTCACTAAACACATTGTTTAGATGATTGTAACTTATGGGTTATAAGCTAGTGTTGTAGCAAACTCTGTCGAAATCGAAGAACTATGTCGAAGTCGAAGAACTCTATCGAAGAGTTAGTGTAGATGTCAAAATATGTTAGCTTGTTATTTAAGTTAGCATGTCGAATTGGGGCAGTTTGTTGGGTCAATTGTTTACTATGTTAGTTGATAGCTAGAGTTTAGTTTTCTTATAAATAACATACTAGTCAACACTTCTCCATCAATCTCTGATAATCATAATCAGATGGAGAAAATTGTGTGGTTGAGATTCAATTGTAAACATTATTCCCTAATGTGTAATTGAATCAAGAATCATATTTTCATACTACTTTGAATTGTTTTTTCTCTTCTCTTCAATATTTTCCTTTACTTTGTGGTTTTCTTGTTAATAATCGATCATACTTTGTATTTTAGACATAAATTTCACAATAAATTAGTGCAGTGAGCATGGAGAAGAATATATCATCAACAAAGTATGAAATTAAGAAATTCACCGTGTGAATGATTTCAGTTGGTGGCTCTTGAAGATGCAAACCCTACTGGTTCAACATGGTTTGTTAGAAGTGTTGAAAGGATCAGATAAGATGGATGTTGCCCTAAAGGAGAAGGAGAAGATGACGATGACCGAGAAACCCCACAATGCCATCATATTGAGCCTTGGTGATAAGGTTCTTCGATAGGTCTTGAAGGAGAAGACGACATCGGGTGTGTGGAGAAAACTCGAAGGATTGTATATGACCAAATCCTTGGTCAATCATCTCTACCTGAAGTAAGCTTTATATTCATTCAAGATTAGTGAAGACAAAGTTTTGGGTGAGTAACTGGATATGTTCAACAAGTTGATTCTTGATCTTGAAAATATCGAGGTCAAGATTGATGATGAAGATCAAATGTTGTTATTGTTATGTGCTTTACCTAAGTCTCATGCTCATTTCAAAGAAACTGTGTTGTATGGAAGAGATTTGTTGACCTTTGAAGAAGTTAAATTAGCTTTGTACTCTAAGGATTTGAACGAACGAAAGGAGCACAAGCCATCGTATGTCGACGAAGGTTTGTCTGCTAAGAAGTAATCCTCAAAGAAAGATGGTAAGTATGACAGGAACAAGGGTAAAATTCTACATAATTCTTATATTGGTAATGCTCCTGAAATTAGGTGTTATCATTGTAAGAAGGAGGGTCATACAAGAAAGGTGTGCCTTGAACGTATGAATAATCATGGTGGAAAGGATAATTGTAATGCAACCATTGTTCAAGATGATTATGAATCATCTCATGTCTAGGTGGTTTCAAGCAGCGACTCTAGCAAGGAGTGGATTATGGATTCAAGTTGTACTTGACACATTACTCCAAATAAGGGCGTGTTTGAGGAATTATGTGTTTAAGATGGTGGATCAGTGTTGTTGGGAAACAATAAAGCTTGTAAGATTATATGAATTGGATATGTAAGATTCAAGCTCAATGATAAGTCAATAAGGTTATTGACTGATGTCAGGTATGTACTTGATATTAAGAGGAATTTGATTTCTCTTGGTGAATTCGACAAGAAAGGAAATGTTTTTAAAGGAAAACAAAGTATCCTAAGGGTAATGAATGTGTCGAAGGAAGTCTTGAGAGGCATCAAAAGGTAATGCATGTATACCCTTGAGGATGGAGTTGTAAATGGTTTAGCAGAAGTGACATCCACAAAACCTGTGTCGAAGACTGAGCTATAGCACAAGAGACTTGGCCATGTTAGTGAAAGAGACCTGGTTGAATTGTCGGTAAAAAACTCTGTTATGTGGTGACGAGGTCGAAAATCTGGAGTTTTGTGAACCTTATGTATTTGGTAAATCTTGCAGGGTGAAGTTAAACAAAGGTAAATAAAGAATACATGAATCCCTTGATATATCCATGTTGATCATTGGGGGCCTACGAGAAATCCTTCATGCTCAGGTGCAAGATATTTTCTATCCATAGTTGATTACTCACGAAAGTTATGGGTATTCATTCAGAATGCTAAGGATGAAACATTTGAAAATTTCAAAAGTTGGAAGACTTTAGTTGAAAACCAAACTCGCAAGAAGGTCAAGAGGTTGATGACCGTCAATGGTCTTGAATTTTGCAATGAGGATTTCAACAACTATTGTGTTGTGTCTGGTATTGCAAGGCACAAAACTACTGGAGGTACTCCCCAACAAAATAATTTGGTTGAAAGGTTTAATCAAACCATTATGGAAAGAGTAAGGTGCATGTTGGTTAGTGCGAGATTAAATAAGGTTTTTTGGGCTAAGGCAGTCATGACTGCAGCTTACATGATAGATAGGTGTCCCTCGGCTTCCTTGGGGATGAAAACACCTGAAGAAGTATTATCGAAACATCCACCTAATCTCGACAGACTTAGAGTATTTGGTTGTGTAGCCTATGCTCATATTAAGCAAGACAAAGTCGAACCTAGAGCTCTGAGATCTATGTTCCTTTGATACCCTGATAGAGTCAAAGCTTATAGGTTGTGGTGCCTAGAGTCAGGTCACAAGAGGTGTATCATAAGTCGAGATGTAGTTTTCAATGAAGCTGAAACGACTTTCAAGAAAACTGATGATGTTGTTTGAAGTACTAAGATCTCTGTAGAGGAGCTGGAATAGGAAGATATTCATGTTGAGGTGGAGCATAATGATATTGAATTGAAAAACCCAAATGAAGTCGAAGAAGAAGTACAACTTGGTGATGAAGATGAGGAGACTGATAATGACTACCTACTGGCAAGAGATAGGCCGAGAAGAGTCATCAAGCAACCTCAAAGACTTGGTTATGCATATCTCATAACATTCACTTTAATTTCTGCAAGTGAGGTCCTTGATGAAGAACCTAAAGATTACAAGGAAGCTTTGAGGAATCAAAACAAGATTGAATGGATTAACGCCATGGATGATGAGATGAAATATATTCATGATAATAACACTTGGGAGCTGGTCGAGAAACCTGCAGGGGCCAAATTAGTCAATTATGAGTGGACCTTCAAGGTTAAGGAATGAATCGAATGAATGATGTCGAAGCGATTTAAGGCAAGGTTGGTCGCCAGGGGGTTCACTAAAAAAGAATGTGTTGGCTTCAATGACGTGTTATCACCTATTGTAAATCATATATACATTAGAATGTTGTTTGCTATAGGGGCAAAGTTCGACCTAAAACTTGAACAAATGGATGTAAAGACACCCTTCCTGTATTGTGATCTAGATGAAACAATCATGATGAGGCAACCTAAAGGGTATGCAGAAAAAGGAAATGAAGATTATGTGTGCAAGTTGAATAGGCCGTTATATGGCCTGAAACAATCTCCTCGACAATGGAATAGGAAATTTGACAAGTTTATGGTGCACATAAGTTTCTTTAGGATCTAGTTCGACCACTGTATTTACGTCGTATTTCGACCTGGAATTTCCCTTGTTATTTTGTTGCTTTATGTGGATGACATCCTCATAGCAAGCAACTATGTAGAAAATGTTATGAAGGTGAAGGATGAACTAATAAAAAGTTTGATGTGAAGGATCTGGGAGCTGCCTATAGAATTCTTGGGTTTGACATCCAGAGAGATAGAAAGCAGTCGAGATTATGCTTATCTCAAGAGACATATCTACTAAATATTCTCGACAAGTTTTGTATGTCGAATTCAAAGCCTGTTGTAACTCCGAATAATCCTCAGTTCAAGCTAAGTATGACTCAAAGTCCTAGTACTAAAGTCGAAATAGCATATATGAATAACATTTCATCTGTTATTATAGTAGGTTCTTTGATGTATGCTATAGTTTGTACAAGGCCATACATAGCATATGCAGTGTGCATTGTAAACAGGTAAATGGCTAATCTTGGAAAGGTGCACTAGCAAGTATTGTAATGGATTCTAAGGTACATAAATGGGTCTCTGAGCATAGTTCTAATTTATATTGGAGATTGTGGTGATAATAGTAAAGTAGAAATAAAAGGATTTGTCGGCTCAGATTATGCAGATTATATGGATTCCAGAAAATTCTATTTTTGGATACATGTTCACTATGTTTGGCACAACAATTAATTGGAAAGAACACTTTAGAAGGTTGTTTCCTTATGAACCACTGAAGCATATTATATTTCCCTCACTGAAGTTGTTAGGAAACATTGTGGCTTAAAGGTTTTGCTAAGGAGCTGAAACTTCAAGGTCAAACAATCACTGTTAAATGTGATAATCAAAGTGCAATACACCTGTCAAAAAATGAAGTCTATCATGAGCAAACCAAGCACATTGATGTGGGGCTACATTTTGTCAGAAAGAAAATTGAGCATGGAGAAGTCCAAGTGCTGAAGATTTCGACTGATGACAATATTACTGATATGATCACCAAGACATTGCCAAGTTGCAAGTTTTTCCACTGTATGCAGTTGATAGGACTGCATGATGGCAACTAATTGGTTTCGTGGTTCAGAGTTTATGCCAAGGTAAAGATTTATAGCTTATGGGTTATAAGCTAGTATTGTAGCAAACTCTGTCAAAGTCGAAGAACTATGTTGACGTCGAAGAGCTCTATAGAATAGCTAGTGTAGCTGTCGAAATATGTTAGCTTGGTTTTTAAGTTAGCATGTCGAATTAAGTTAGTTTGTTGGGTCAATTATTTAGTATGTTAGTTGAAAGACGGGGTTTAGTTCTTTTTATAAATAACATACTAGTCATCACTTATCCATCAATCCATGATAATCCTAATCAGAGAGAGAAAATGGTGTGGTTGAGACTCAATTGTAAATATTGTTCTATAATGTGTAATTGAATCAAGAATCCAGTTTTATACCAATTTGAATTGTTTTTTTTCTCTTCTTTTCAATCTTTTCCTTTACTTTGTGGTTTTCTTGTCAATCAAGAAATCGACCATACTCTATTTTCTGGGCATCGATTTCACAACAATGATGATGGAAATCAGAATCACGGTCGTTCACAAAACATTGTGTTTTAGATGATGATGGAAATCAGAATCACAATCGTTCACCAAACACAATGTTTAGATGATCATGGAAATTAGAATCACAATCATTCACCAAACACACTATTTTAGATGATGATGGAAATCAAAATCGTAGTCGTACACAATATTTAGATGATGATGGAAATTAGAATATTGGTTGTTCACCAAATAAAGTGTTTAGATGATGATCGAAATTAGAATCATGACCGTTCACCAAACACAATGCTTAGATGATAATGGAAATTAGAATCACAATCGTCCACCAAACATTGTATTTTAAATGGTCACTCATTCATCCAAAATCAAACTAAGGACACAACACCATTTAAACTAACTTTCGCAACTCCTGGGTTACCTTTATGTATGAACTTCCAGCTCAAGTAGACAATTAACAATAATAGTAACTCAATAATAAGAGAAAACCCAATCTCATGTATAATTGAAAACCAAAATAGAGGCAACTTTGATGTGTCTCCGCAAGCCACATGAACCCTTGAAACTGAAGTCTTTTACACCGACTCAACAAAGCAAATGATTGTTGAACAAAGCCAAAATGCCAAAAAAATATTTGGAGTATAAGTTGTAGCGACAAAATGAGGATAAAAGTTATAATCTAACATATTATGAAACCAATGAGACGTGCTTCTTCAGGAATGAAAGTAGGGATGACAATGAGTAGTATTTGGGAAGAATACTATAATACACATCTCCAAATCCGCAGTTAAAAAATCCTTGTACTGAAGCCCATACTCGCGTGGGTACTAATGTTTGTACCCGTACATGTATCCTATAAGTACCTAAGTACCATACCATACCTGTTTACCCATATTTTTAATAAAAAATTATCAATAAATTAGAATTTATCATGTTATTTTAATTTTTTAAACATTTTTTAAAATTTAAAAATGTTATTGTTGAGATAAGGAAAAAAATATTTATATTAAAATGCGTAAAAATTTAATAGTGATGTATTTAATAAAATTATAGAGTAACATGTGTACAAAATAATAAATATATATATATATATATATATATATATATATATATATATATATTACGAATATATATATATATATATATATATATATATATATATATATATATATATATATATATATATATATATTACGAATATAGAGTGGATTGGATACTAAGGTATTTGTACCCGTACACATACTATTTAAAGGGTAATTGATTGTTTCCATATCGGTATCCATTTTATGAATTTTTACTATTTTTTGTGGATGCCCATTAAAGAAGATACAATTGTCTTCCGTAAATGAAAGCATTAAATACTCCCTCGAAGGTATGGTTTTGTTAGATATTTTGGAAAGATTGAATGAATCCAGATCTGAATCGTGGATGAAGTCAATTTCTTTAAAAGTATTTCAAGCACTCTCTTTGTTTTCTTAAAGTTGGAAAGTAAGAATACCCAGGATAATTTAGCATCTTAATCGAGTCTGCACAAGACTGGTGAAGAATTCGAATGCAAGGAAGTATGTCTGAAATATGAAAGAAGATGTATGGTTTTGAGTTAATGATTTTCGAATTCAGAATCATGTACTTATAGTCCATGCACGTCTTCTTTCATAAGTTGTAATGATTCACCTATGATAATACAATGCATCACTTCATGAAGTGTTCAAGTGCTGCCTACAAGTCGTCACTAGTGCCTCTACGCCAACGTCCACGTCCTCGGACCCGGTCCCGGAGCTGGAGCCGGTAGCTACACCGGCGAGGGATTGTTTGGATGTGACATATAACTTAATGATTGGAATCACCACATATATGTTAATGTAATACCTTATCCTCTTTGACTCCTTTAGTGAATTTAATATTTCAAAGTCTTTATAAATATTTTTAATATTAACTCTCAACTTTGTATATAAGACTATTTATCGTATTTATTGTCATTAACTCAATTGTCAATTTTATAAATTTTTTTAACTTTAAAGGATTCAAATCTAGTGGCACAGGTTTTTGTGAGGTAAATTAGGATGGCACCGAATATCAGTAGTAAGAATCCGTACTGTTTTGGAGAAAGATTAAGCACACTCCCAGTCCCAGCTACAAAAGAAATAAAAGACGTCGAGGTATAGAATCATTTTGTTGGACTTCATTAGTTCTTTCATTTTCTTGGAAAAGATCAAGAAATACAATATTAGTGTTGTTTGTATGCACTTTATCTCAAGTATTTAGAGGTCCTTTCTAGATTAATAGCCGTTTATCCAATGATAAAATAAAAAGTTAGATATATTTTTAGACTTTCAAAATATTTTAAATATTGATTTTAATCTTTCAAAATATTTATTTAAAGAATAATTGTCGCAAAATTTATCTATATTTTTGATTTTCAAATATTAAATCTACTGTAAATTCAATCATTAAATAATAATTCGTCGCTAAAATTATTCTTAATTCTATGGTTAAATTTTAACCATCATCATTAAATGGTAAGAGACATCAAATTTTTTAAAATATTTAAGAATATTATTATCACCAACTACTTAACATTGAACACAAGTTAAGATATCAATATAGAAATAAATTTTTAAAAATTATATATAAAATTTATTAAAAATTTATAATTAATAATTTTATTTATTTTTTCAATATAACTTTTTTATTTATGGGTATCCTTGGGATACAAGTTAACATTATTCATAAAATTTCTATTTAATTAAAATTTAATTGTAATAAATATTTTATTTAATTCCGGTCATCACAAGTTTACGATATTAATGGTTGTTGGATCTTGATCAATGGGTTTGGAAAATACACCCTAGAGATTTGTAGAAATCATGGTCAAAGAAAGAAAGATAGTTAATTAGCAGAAGTTTATAAAAGTACCACTTCACCAAAATAGTAAAATATTAGTACTGAATTTCTCTAACGCGTTTTTACTTTAATTCAACCTATTTTTCAATGAAATATTCGTTATACTCTTCACCAAACCTATCCTAGTCATATTAAATCTTAATAACTTAATATTCATCTTTTTAATTATCAACTTAGATGGAGTAACAGGACAATTTTTTACCATTCTATTTTTATTGTTTTGGGATCTAAAAATTAATTTTTTTTTCTTCAAATTTTAAAATATAAAACATACAAATTAAGGATTGGAAGTATTAACAACAAGTTGAAAGAGGTACAATTTTAAAAAATAATTTATGTATATTTAAAATTAATAAAAATGTCCAAATTGCATTTATTTACATAATTTTTTTTACAATATCTAAAATTGAAAATACATTCCATTATATATATATATATATATATATATATATATATATATATATATATATATATATATATATATATATATATATATATATTCTCTATTATGTGTTGATATGGAGAGTATATCCACACACATATCATCTTAAGGTTTTTGGTAAGTATCTGATGTGTCTCTCACAAACGTATGTTGCTCAAAAGAAAAAAGCCCCAAAGTAAAAATGTTTTCTCGTGTTGACCCCGATTTGTAGTCGTAACATTTGACATTAAGAGCTTGGTTCTGATCCACAAACATCTAGTGTGCAACATGAATCATATCTTAAATGAAAGAAGCTTGGCAAACCTACCGATAATTGGTGCAAAGAATTACGACAAATGATGCAAACAAATGAAAGTGTTGTTTGACTATCAAGATGTTCTTGAAATGATCAAGAACGGGGTGAATCCTCTTGTCGAAGGTGCAACGGATGCACAACGTGCAACACATAAGGAAGATAAGAAGAAAGAGTTTAAGGCATTGTTTTTTATCCATCAATGTGTGGATGGTGACAACTTTGAGATAGTTGGTGATTGTGAATCATCAAAGAAAACATGGAAAATCTTAGAGAATGCCTATGCATGTGCTAATAAGGCGAAGGTGGTGAGGTTACAAACTCACAAACGTCAACTTGAACTGATTCAAATGGAGAAAAAGGAGATGATCAATGATTTCACAACAAGAACAACTCGATTAGTGAATCAAGTGAAGGCATGTGGAAAAATAGTCATGGTGAAGTATGTTGTCGCGAAAATCTTGCGTTCTTTAACACAAAGATTTGACAACGTGGTTGTATCAATTAAGAAATTGAAGGAGCTTACGACGATGAGCAAAAGATGGAGGAGAGAAATAATGATAAGGCAAAGGCGGAGGTCGCTTTGCAAGCTCGTTTCAACGAGAAGGACAAGAGATCGAAAGGAAAATGGCCCATGAAAAGTAAAAGGGATTTTCATAATTTTGGTGGAAGAGAGTCACAAAATTCCAAGAATTTGACTTGTCAAAGGGGTGAAAGCAGCTACAACAAATGTGGTGGTCAAGGAAACTTTAGAGGTGAAAGGAAGAGGATTGACAAAAGTCATGTGCAATGCTTTAATTGTCAAAGGTTCAATCATTTTGCAAAAAAAAAAAATGCAATGCAAACATGAAGAAATCCTAAAGAGATGAAGCCAAGATTGCAAGACAAGAGTTTGATGATGAGAATACATTATTGGTCATGATCACAGAAGGGGAATGCAACAGCAACAACAATTTTGAAAATGTTGCAGAAACATGTTGTAATCGATCACGTAAAAGTTGTAACTAATTAAAAGCAGAAGAAAATGTCATGATAAGTATGAAATGTTTAGTTTAGTGCAATGATGAATGGTATTTGGACTCAGATTATTCTACTCATATGACGGGGAGGAAGGATTGGTTTGTTAAAATCAATTGTGTCATGAAGAACATAATGAAGTTTGTGGATAACACCACTCTAGCGGTTGATGGAATCGGTGATATTTTGATCATGAGAAGGGATGGTGGGCATTCCTTGATCAAAAATGTATTGTACATTCCAGGAATCAAGTGTAACCTTGTAAGTATCAACCAATTACTTGAGAAGGGATACAAGATTCACATGGAAAACAAGGGCTTGCGTGTTATGGATGCAAGCAGAGTTTTGGTCCTTAAAGCTCATATGACTGCCAATAAAACCTTCAAGGTTAAACTGAAGGTTATGGAGCATAAATGTTTTGCTACATCATCGAGTCAAGAAGAGTGGATATGACATTATCGTCTTGGGCATCTCAATTTCTGAGGTCTCAAAGACTTGCAAAATAATTGAATGGTAACGAGGTTTCCATTGATCAGTATACCAGCTGAAATTTGTGAATAATGTGTGCAAGCGAAGAAACATAAGGGTATACTCAGCAAGGATGCATGTTATAGGACCCAGAATCACCTTGATGTGGTGTATTCAGACGTGTGTGGGTTGATCTAAGTTGACTCGATTAGTGATAATATATATTTTGTCACATTTGTCGATGATCATAGTAGAAATCTATAGACATACATAATCAAGAGAAAGGATGAGGTATTTGAAGTGTTTAAGAAGTTCAAGTCCATGGTTGAGAGGAAAAGCGGTCACAAGCTCAAAGTGCTCAAAACGGATGGTAGAAGCGAATATGTCTCAGAAGACTTTGGGAGGTTTTGTGATAAAAAGGGATAGTACATGAGTCTGTACCACCTTACACACCATAACAAAACGGTGCCGAAAGGAATAGTCGATCTATTATGAGAATGGTAAAAAGCATGTTAAAGGAGAAGAACTTGTCGAAAGAGTTATGTGTAGAAGCGGTATCCACAACTGTCTATTTGTTAAATATGTGTCCAACAAAGAAGCTTGAGAAGGTAACACCGGAGGAAGAATGGTCGAGATTTAAATCGAATTTGAACCATTTGAGAATTTTTGGTTCCGTAGTGTATCGACATGTTCCAAGGCATCTTAGAAAGAAGTTGGATGGTTAAGAAGAAATGGTGATACTTGTATGGAATCACTCCGCTGGTAGTTATAAGTTGTTTGATGCAGCAAATAAGAGAGTTGTGATTAGCCGAGACATTGTTTTTAATGAGATTACAACAACCTGTAACCGATTAGGTAAAAGCTGTAACTGGTTACAACTTTGAAAGTTCAGATTGTGCAGAATTGGGAAGTGCATAAACGCCTATTGCCGAAGCCCAAATTGAAGAAAATGTGATAAGATCAACAAGGCAAAGAGGTTTGTCTCAAAGGCTTCAAGATTATGAGTTGTTCCGAGACAACAAAGTCAATGATTATTGTTATGTCCGGATCTGAACCTGTTAAAATGGAAGAGGTTTTAAGTGATCCAAAATGGATTTGTGCTATGAAGGAGGATCTGGAATCTATTGAGAAGAACAATACTTGGGAGTTGGTTGATCTACTGAAAGGGAAGAAGCCAATTGGTGTAAGATTGGTGTTCAAAGTGAAGGAAAATCCATAGGGTGAAATAATCAAGCATAAGGTTTGATTAGGTGAAAAGGGATTGTTTTATAATGAGGATGAGCAAGAGGTGAATCCAACTCAGTATAGGAGGCTTATTTGATCATTGTGTTATTTGTGAAATACGCGACCAAACTTGGCATTTAATATCGGTATTGTGAGTAGATTCATGGAGAGGCTGGAGGTTTATCACTTGGCAGTAGTCAAGAGGATCCTAAAATATATCAAAGGATGAATTGGCTGCAAAATTCTTTTTCACGCAGCGGGCACGTGTAGAAAATGCACTTTCTCAGTTTTACTGATTCTAATTGATACGGAGATAAAGATGATTGAAAGTCTACAGCTGGATACATCTTTTATGTTTGGCATAACACCAATCTCATGGTGTTCGAAGAAGAAACCAGTAGTAGAACTCTCGTCTAGTGAGGCTGAATACATTGTCGCTTTGTTATGTGTGTGCCAAGTTGTGTGGCTAATGAATATATTGAAGTAGTTGGCATCAATGAGGGTGAGACTGTTACACTCTTGGTTGATAATGTTTTCACGATTAATCTTGCTAAGAATCCAATTACCCATGGAATGAGCAATCACATTGAGATAAGGTTTCACTACTTAAGGGAACTTTTTAGTGAAGAAGGCTGAGATTAGGCTATTGTCGAAGTGAAGAATAAGTTGTTGATTTATTGACCAAGGGAGTCACAATTGAGGTATTCAAAAGGTTGAAGATGAACATGGGCCTGAAAGACTTGGAGCACTTGAATTAAGGTGGTGTGTTATGAGAAAATCCATAATTCAAGTGTTGTAACTGGTTACCACAGGGGTGTAACCGGTTACAGCGGTGTGAAATAAATCATCATGAAGGCTTAAAAGGGAAATTCTTGTTGGTATAACTGTTTACACATTCTCAATAACCGGTTACCACTATTGTATATTTATAAGTTTTTTCAGTTGTAATCGGTTATAGATTTTGTGTAACCAGATGCATGTACGAGATTTTTAGTTTTCTGTTATTCTAATTATGTAACTTGTGTCCCAATACACTTGTAAAAATTTATATACCTTGGAGGTATTATTTTCAATAATGATAATTCTCACCCTCAATTTCTCTATCCCTCTCCACACTTATTTTCTCCATTATTCACTAATCTCGTGGTTCCAAGTTCTAACATTTGGTATATTAGCCTAGTTCAACTGAAGGGATTGACTCACTCATATCAAATTCCCTATTGGTATAAGGTGGCCCATTATAAAATGTTAACGTCGGTACAAGTGTAAAGAGCTTCCGCTTGAGGGGGGCGTTATGGATAGACTCACACTTGAGGAGAAATGTTGAGAATAACAAGTGTGTGTAGTGTGGGGAAGTCTGACATTGGTTAAAAATGTGGAGACTTGAGCATTTATAAGTGAGAGAACTCACACACCTATCGCCTTAAGATTTTGGATGAGTATGTGGTGTGTCTCTCACAAAGATGTGTTGCTCAAAAAGAAAAAACATCAAAGTAAAAATGCTCCCTCGTGTTGTCCCCCTGATTTGTAGCCCCAACAATACTTTAATGTTTGGTCAGCGACAACTATAAGTGTGAGAATTTAGGTTAGAATTGTTTGTATATGAATCAATGCCCTTGAACGATAATTTGTCTAATCCAATAATTTTGGGTACTTTGGCGACCTCTATCTAGTGCGATGTTAGGGCAAGACCATTTTGTTGAATCAATGCCCTTAGCCATCCTTCAATTACGAATTTCACTAATTGTCGCATATGACTGTTGGATAAATCTAATGATTTTGGGGGTTAGGCTAATACTATATAGTATAAGCAGTTGGAGCTATATGGATTGAGTCTTGGCCTAGATCATAACGGGCAGTCCACTAAGCCATGACAAAAAAAGTTCGGATATGGCCTATTTTAGTTCCAAGGTAGTGAGTATGAGTACGATCTTAACATGACCCTTTTTAGGACACTTCAAAAATGGTCTAATCATTAGTTCAAGACCATGGATCCAAAGTGAGTCTTAAATATCTTGGCTAGGGCTAGACAACAGGTCGAGCTGGGCGGGTTCGGGCCCAAAACCTCCACCCAGCACAAACCGCGGGTAGTAATAATGAACCAATTTTCGTCCAATTTTAAATTCGATTTAGACGGGTTCGGTTTACGCGGGTTAAGGTTATTACTGATGGATATTTTGGGTTATTTGATTAGTTCAGTATTTAGGCCCAAGAATATTTAAATTTATTTAATATTGATTTAATACATACTAATTTATTTAAGAGCCCATAGTATGCACTTTGGCAATTATATATTACTGATTTTATACATAAATTAATCACCACATATTAAGCTTGTGTTTGACAAACTAACCACTGCATAAACTAATTACAACTTTGGCTATTATAGATATTGATTCTGTAATTATTCAAACTACTCTTTCAAAACAACCAAGATGTAATTGTACACAATAATTAAGCAAAACAACCAAGATGTAGTTGTACACAATAATTAATTCTTTGTACATGAAGAATGAAAACTAGTTAATATAGTTCAATACTTACATAATATTTGAACAATCTAGTTTCAACACACATAATATTTGAACATTATTAAATGACTATTTTCCCATGAAAGAACAACACTGTGATATTCCTGTTAGTTGTATCAGCATCTACATGATATCCTACATGATATACAACACAAATATGTTATAAAATTATTAGCACCTAGTTTTTCAGGTCACAATATTAGTATCCAACAAAAATAGAATTAGAACAATAATCACCTTTTAGAATGAGAGAATCAACTACACATTTGATATAATTGAATATGCTACATAAAGAAAATGAGAGAATCAACTACATTTTTTTAGCATTATCTCTATAAAACATGATAAAAATCACACTCAGTTTAGACTTGTGAGAAAAGTGAATGATTTAGAGTCTAATTTAACAAAAAGGTAGAAGAGAATAGGAGAGGTTACCTTCATTATCTTCAATCTTTAATTTGTGGTTTTCTCTTTTTCAACAATGAGACACAATGATGTCAATTTATGTTGAGAAATTCAAGCATAGTTAATAAAAAAATCTTAACAAATGCAATCTTTCAATTTGGAAGTACGACAAGTGGAGCATCACCATCAACATGTATTTCAACAGTCCACTGGAACAACCACAAAAACAACTTCAGCAGAGTTGTCACCGACAAGAACAACATCGTTAACCTACAAGAACATATAGTTGTAACTTTATATGTTGGACATAATTATTTCAAGAATGTAATAAGTTATACTTAGCCTATCTTTTTATGTTAGTAACGACACAATTGAAGCAAAATTCGACGGATTCTGTTACGTAGTAGCCTAGCTAGTTTCTTCAAAATCCAAGGAATAAAATATAAATATATATTCTTCATTCGGCCATGGAGTAGTGATATAGAGTAGTGATATATATATATATATATATATATATATATATATATAATATATATATATATATATATATATATATATATATAAATATATATATATATATAATATATATATATATATATATATATATATATATATATATATATATATATATATATATATATATATATATATATATATATATATATATATATATATATATATATGGAGAGAGAGAGAGAGAGAGAGAGAGAGAGAGAGAGAGAGAGAGAGAGAGAGAGAGAGAGAGAGAGAGAGAGAGAGAGAGAGAGAGAGAGAGAGAGAGAGAGAGAGAGAGAGAGAGAGAGAGAGAGAGAGAGAGAGAGAGAGAGAGAGAGAGAGAGAGAGAGAGAGAGAGGTCATGCATGACTCCAAAAAATCAAAAAACATAGTTGACCTGGAAAATTGGACAACATAAAGATTAGTTATCAAAAAAATAAAGTAATAAATAAATAATGATATACATACATCAATTTCAAGCACAACCTAAAGGTTGTGGCTGAGACTGTGATGATGAGACACCCGATACTCCTTTTGCTACTGAAGACATTTGTTGAAACTCTAAAATAATTAAATAAACAATTTCTTGAAATGCATAATTATACAACATTACAACATATTTATTAGAAATTCAGTAATAAATTTATTTGTTGCAATATCTTCTTAAAGTTCAAAATCTTCCATGACATTCATATATTTGAAATAGGTAAAAGAAAGCCTTAACCAATTCTGGATGCAAATTAAAGCCTTAGACATTTCAGCAGTTAGAGAACTCCTATAGGTTTCTATGACTCTCCCTCCTGTGCTAAATCACTTTCAGAAGCAACAGTAGACACTGGTGTGGCTAAAATATCTTTAGTCGTTGTTGATAAAATAGGATATTCGATTGAATTGCGTTTCTACCACACAAGAATGTCAAAGTTAGGATCCCTTTTGACACACTTACTAGAATTATACACCCCAAGCTCATTTTGTTTATCAATCGAGTCTTGTTCCTCTAAATGTTGCTAAAAAACATTGGTTCTAGCCATAAATGATGAATGGGCAGCAAATGCAATTGTTTCATCATTCGAGACATTGTTTCCACCACTACCAAGAGGTTGTGTGGAATTATGTTCTTGGTCATAAGCTTGCTTATACCAATCATACAATTTCTGTAAATTCTCTTTTATAGATTTTACCAAGTCACTACCAAACTTTAATCCAACTTTATTCATGTCCTTAAACGCACACTCAATGTAACTCAACTTGTATCTTGGATCAAGAATAATATCAAAATATATCATCTTGTTCATCTTATCAGCAGTCCCCCAATATCTATTATACTTTTCCATCATATCTCCACCCACACTTGCAAAAAAGTCATTTAAGTTCAAAGTAGCTTGCTTTAACTCACAATAAATGTCAGACACTTGGTGAAAACAAGTATGCAAACTCACATTTTGAGAGGTGGAAAAAATCTTAGTTGCTTCATAGAATAACTTTATAAAAACTCTAAAAGCCATAGAAATGTCCCAATCATCATTACTAGGGGGATTACCTTTTCTGAATAACTCCCTATAGCTCGACTCTTCATCCTTAAGCTTTTCAAAAGCGAGTTGAAACTTCTCCATAACCTCTAGCATTAAATATGTCGCATTCCAACGAGTTGAAACATCAAGACATACAAATTTTTTTCAAGTTATTCCAGCAAATTCAATGCATTCTTTAAACTTGGCTGCCCTATGAGGTGAGGACTTAACAAATTTAACAACATCCTTAACACTAGTTACATGTAAATGTTTATCTTTCAAACCCTCATTTACCACCAAGTTCAAAATGTGGGTTGAACACCTCATATGAAAACACTTCCCATCCCCCATCAACCAATTCATATTTGCTATTTTTATCTTTAGATATGTCACAGTAACATCATTTGAAGTGGCATTATCAACAGTTATGATTGACACATTCCTAATTCCCCAATCCCTTAACACTTCTTTAATCTTCATACCTACAGTTTCACCCTTGTGGTTTGGAATTACGGCAAAGCTTATAATTCTCTTTTGATACTTCCATTCGTTATCCACAAAGTGTACCGTAAGGGTCAAGTAGTTGATATTTTGTATAGAAGTCCATCAATCAGTAGTAAGTGTTATCCTATTGCAGTCAGACTTAAAAAAGGCCTTTAACTTTTGTTTTTCATCCAAGTATAGCTGAAAACAGTCCCTAGCTACCGTACGCCTAGATGGGATGGTAAATTGGGGATGCATTACTTTAGAATAAAATTTAAACCCTTCACCCTCTACTGCACTAAATGGTTGCTCATCTAGAACTACAAAAACTAACAAAGCACTTCTACAAGCTTTCTTGTCAAATATAGAGCTAACTTGAACCAATTTACCATCTACAGTTGGATATGTTAGAATAGTTTGTGTGGGGTTAGTTGACACAACAAGGGGCTTCTTAGGACATTTTAAAATATTATGGTTCAAATTGGTAGTGTCGTGAGTCTTAGGGTCACACAAGTATTTTTTATGGAAGTGTTTGTAGGCTGCAATGGATGCATCAACTAGGTCATCAGGTAATCTGATAAAGTATTCCCAGAAAGCATATGATTGCCTAGAACCACTTGTACTAGATTTACTCTTCTTTATAGGTTGCGTAGATGAACCTAATTCATTAATTGGTAGATTTTGATTAGGCTCATCAGTCACTAAAATAACGAAGGAGCCAATCAAGAACTATCAATCAACGAATAACAGTTTCAATTCATACACCACTAGATTTAAAGTTATGATTAACAATAAAAACTTTGTAAAAAGAGTAATAATACTAGGTACATAAAGAAGAATTGTAAAGGGACATAACAAAGACAACAATAACCACACCAAAACAAGAACAGTACTTAGAACACTACTGCATTGATATATAAGAACCAAAAAGACAACAATAACAATATAAATTCTTAAAATAACACTATTGTTATTAAAACTATGATTATAATGATTAACAAAAAGAATAATTCTTAGAATAAATTCAGCATCCCAATTAAATAAGTGTCATTCTAAATAGTTATTGGAAAGATATAAAAGTATTGGCTAAATAAGTGATATATATTATTAAAGTATTGGAAAGATATAAAAGTATTGGCTAACCTAGTGATATATATTATTCAAGTTGCAGCTCATGTAGTTTAGAACAGAAACTAAAAAATACAAATTAAATACTAAACCGAGTAAATTGACATTGAAAATTAATATCTAAGTTCAACAATTTTGGAATAATGATTTTGTCTTGATCAAGGATTAAATGTTTTAATTCAACACTGAAAAAACTATAAAATAAATAGAAATAAACATGTTAAATGAGATAAAAAAATGGGATTAAGTATACAACATATTCATGGCATAGAAAATGATCATTAGCATGAGCATACTCGTAATAATTTCAATAATTGTATTCAAATCCTACAACTTTATCCAATATACTGGCTTGTTAATCTATACTTCGAGAATCAATTTAAAATAACCCTGATTCATATGCATGCAACACATACATACAAACCCAATTGACATACATTTTAAACAATCTCATACACTACTAGTTGGTTTTAAATCAATTTGAAAATCAGTTAAAAACAGCCACAATTCAGCCCAAATTCATATGCATACAACACATACAGTCCCAATTAGCATACCTTTCAAAGACATGAAGTCGAATACACTTACAATTGCATTGCTCCTGCTTTAAGACTCTTTCCATGCTACTATGACGTTGATCCATCTGTCCAAATCAAACATCAATAACATCATAAGGTAAAGAATGATACAACATAAGATAAAGAATGACACACCCAAAAAAGTTACTAAGATTCTTTAGACTTTAGACTTTTTAATAATAAAAATAAATAGACTGACTATGGCCCAATTGCAACTACCAAACTTTTGCATTACAACCCATCCTTAAAATTGTTGTTAATGGATAGTCAAACAGATCAAAGTTATGTCAGAACCTCTTACTTGCAATTTTCCAGGTATCAAACTTTCGGATGCTGTGAGAGGAGAGTTGAAGATGAATTAACAAATTTCGCATGATGGACAAAATACGACTTGAAAATCATGCACAAATAAAGAACAAAATCATACACATAAAAAAATAAGATAAAAAGAACAAATGAAGAATCAAACTTACAAAGAATGAAGAACGAACTCAAGCTTTCCAAGTATCAACAATGTTAGATCCTTCGAAACTCATTCCGATGGTGGACCATTGGTGGATGGTGAGAGTTGAAGATAATGTTTTATGGTGTGAGAGGAGATTTGAACGAACACCGCAACTTCGTTTAATGGTGGTTAATGATAATGGATGGTGAGTGATGGTGTATCTATTATGGGTGGTGAGAGTTAAAGTTAGGATTGATGAGTGATGATGGTGTGCAGCTGAGGAGTGAAGGAGAGAACAACAAACATAACGAGAGGAAATAAGTGGAGGTATGAGATTGAGAGTGCTGGTAAACCCTAGTTCAAGACGACATAGTTTTTCCTATGTCTCTCAACCGGGTGGGTCAGGGTACCTGCGATTCACTAAAACCTACTCGGACCCGCCCATTAAGAACTGGTTTAACCCATTAGTTAAACCCGTTTAACCGCTAACCCATCTTAACCCGCCCAATTCTTTTTTTTTTCCGGTTTCCTATGATTTGGGTCGGGCTTCGGATCCTTGTCAATCCCTAATCTTGGTATCCATTTTGAGTTGTGAAAATTTTCCAAATGTACAACATTCCTTGGTAAATGGACACAAGGTTGGCATGTCATGGTCCTTTATACTACATGAAGATGTTCTATTTGGTGTAAAGTAATTGGTCATTGATCTAGTTTGGTAACCTTTGAGGGATTTGGCACAAGACATTTCTATTATCTTCTCTTTGCGAGGAACGATGTTTCTAGCATTGTCACATGCATTTGTTCATTTGTTCCTAGTTATCCTTTATGTCATCTCATGTTAGTTGTTGGATTTGTTCCTTTGGTCTTTCTTGTCGTTGAATATGACTTGTTGGGCTTCAACCAAATGACCACTTGTTACTTGGCTATTATAAAAGGAAGGTTTTTCTCCATTTTCTTTCATTGACTTTCTTAAATTCCCTAACCTCCACATTATATACGCAAAGCTTATTTTAACTTTAAAAAAAATATTTTTCCTTTATATTTTTTAAAATTGATTCTATAAAAATACTTTTTAAAATATTATAAGTTTTTTTAAATTTAATTTTTATAAATTTAAAGACTAATTTTGACATTCTATAACATAAACATACATTATTGAAGATCAAAACATAGTTAAAATTACAATTTTTTAAAAAAAAGTTGTATCTCAAAAATGATTTTTATGAAAAACTATTTGAAATAACTTCAAAATTAAGTGATTTTTAGAAATTTTGATATTCAAAAAAAGTTTCAATAAAATGATTAAATATTTAAAATAACATTTTAAAAATAATTATTCTAACCAAATTTTTATTTGAAGTTTTTATAAAAAATTATTTATAAATTTTTTTACACCAAAATATGTAACACTATAAAAATCATTTTTAAAAAAAGTCAAAACAAACGGGCCCATAATTTCTTTGATTCTTCAAGTAACTTCTCATAAGCTTTGTGCTCTATCGCTGTTCACTTTCAAACTTTGTCTTATCATATTTTTTTCTTCTGCTAAAAGGTTTGCACTGTTTTTAATGGTATTTAACCTCATTTTATGTTTGTGTGACGGGTCGTGGTACCCCAGTTACTGGGTATGGCATTTTATTCATTAGGTGAATCTTATTCATATTGTTGGGCTTCAATTCAGGATTCTAGTTGGTGTGTGTATCTTAGGATCACACCATGTCTTTCCGTTTTCTCAAACCAGGAAGATCTTTTAGGCTTTATCTCTTTCTCCTACTGATTTCAAGTATCATTATGATTATTAGGCCTCTGATACAAGCCTATCATAAGAATGTTTGTGTAAATTCTAAACCTCCTAGTGATTGTGTTATAGGCTCTTCTTGTGATTCAATTTTTTGTTGATGTTGGTTTTGGGATAAGCATGTGTGTATGAAGTAAAGATTTTGCATCACCTAATGTAAGTTAACCGCTTGCAGTTGCTGAATATAATGCATCTTTGACTAAGGATATCTCTGATGGTGATGGACTTAGGAGCGTGATGGAACAACGTCATATAGATGCTTCGAACCTTTTGGTCGTCCTACTGGAGAAAGTCTTCTTTATATTTGGTTGTTTTTTGTGTTGTATCTTCTTATTTTTATTGTTAAGGTATTAATAATGCGTGGAACTATGTTTTGCAGGTTATTGACCAATGAATCTTTAGTATGATTTTGATGATTACAACTTGTGTTTGATGATAACAACTAGCGTGCTACTAAAGTGCAAACACCATAAATGGTTAAAGATGCAAGGAGACTAAATAGGATTAGATGAGTTTGATTCTCTAATGATTGATACCTAAATGCAATATAACTTGAGCTTCATGTTCAAGTAAATTTTAAACAAGTTACAAGATTAAAGTACCTGACAAGTCTTGAAGTGTGTGAAAGTTCGTCCTGACGCGTCTGAGTGAACAATATTGTAAAAACATAAGGGTTTTCTACGGCTAATCACATACGCACACACACACACACTAAAACAAATTTTAAAACTTATTTTTTTACGAAAAATATTTCTAATTTTTTTTAAAGCAATGTCAGTTGAATTGACAGTTGTCAGAAAAGTTATGGGAATTTTTTTGTACTAACCAATTGATTGACACTTATACCCAACCGATTGGGTCAATGCAAAAATGCACCCTAAATGTTTAGGACAATGTCTTAATGAGTCGTAATGACTATATATCTTTTATTTCCTTTTAAAACCTTCTAAACGATTAATTTTAGGTCAATCAATCGATTGGAGTATGATGTCAATCGATTAACTCGTTAATTTTGGCCACAAAAATATATGCATAAAAAGAGAAAACAATAAACAGAAATGAGATAACTTCATGCAATCATCGTAATCACAAGGTTACGATATTATTACAAAATAGATTTTATTTTTTAATTTTATAATACCGAAAATAAAACTTAAATGAGAATCGTCTGATTGTAATCTAAGTTTTATACACACATGATTGAAGAGATTTGCAGAAATCACGACGTAACAAAGAAAATTAATTATTTCTAAAAGTATAATTCTTGTGTCCTCTACCATAATTTTTTTATCTGTTTTTCAAAAATATTCCCAAAGTAACCCACATTTCAAAAATATTCTCAAACTACCCCACTTTCAAACAAAAAAGTTATTTAAAACACATTTGTGGCTCTAGGAAATTGGCGACTGCATCTATATTTTTATCGGTGACGTCAATTGGATTGGTGTTTGCATATGGCGTTGTCAGGCCAATTGACGCTAGTGTACATGATTTTAATGGTAGCGCCAATTCATCTCGGGTCAATGTGTATTGTGTTTTTTTTATAAAAAATATTATATTATATAAAAATGAAATAATATTTAATTTATATTACGATTTCATATGAAAACAAAATTAACACTAACGAGGACGATCAGGTTGGTCATACCAGCCACCAGTTCCATGCCCCCTAGCTATCCTAACTCATTTTAGATTCATATGTATGGATTGACATGTTGTCGTAACTGAGTTCACGACCCATGCCAGAGTAGTTGGGTTATGTTGATGGGGTTATTGGTGTGCGGGCTGGACGATTGAAGGGAGACATTGGTGTGAACGATTCGTTGGAGAAAGGTTGAAATGGTTGTTGTGGTGTTTCATAGCCATATGTTTGTTGCATGTTTTGGTGTTGTGATGTTTGGGCGTTTTGGCTATGGTAAGAGGAAGGGTTAATATTATATATTCCTTGTGTGTTTTGGCTATGGTAGGATGATGTGTTAGGGGCATATGAATTTTGAGTGTCTTTAGAATAATCATCTTGTTTGTGATGGTATGGGGTATGCTTTTGGTATTGTGGTTGGGGGTCTGACATGTTTTAGTTGTGGATTTATGTGTTTGTGGGTCATTTATTTTGTTGAATAGGGGGTTGTGAGTAACTGGTCTAGTAATTTTGTGTGATGTTATATGTTGAAGCTTCTTGTATGTAAGTGGTTTGACGTGGGTCGTATAGATACCTGTCTTATGAGAGAAACCCAGTTGCAACCTTGTACCAAGCCATATAATTATTAGTTGGTTTAGATTTGGTTGTCATCATATCGTCACTTAAGACATGGTCATGACAATGCCTTCATTTACGACACTCATATTTAACGAAGTTTTTCATTAATTTTGCATTGGTGCCATTGTCTGAGGCACGTCAGGGGATATGGATTTGTGTATGCATGTCAAAATGCAGTTTCACACGGTCAGTATAATGCATCTCCACAATGGTGAACTTGGTGATCAGTGTGCATGCAGTCCAAACGACTGCATTTTCTTCTCTACTTTCATGTTGATGTTTTAAGTTTAGATTTGAATGTAAAATAAACTGTAGAGGAAAATAGATTAGATTATAAAATGGGTAGTATTAAAAATAAATTTGTATGAATTGATTAATTTAGTGGCAATACATCTTATGGTCTAAGGTGATCCAAGAGATTGCGATACTGAGTGATACAGTGTCTAGGCATCTGTTATAAGTCATACCACAAGGCGACCATCTAAACTAAAAAAGTTAAAATAAATTATTAATAAATAATAATCGGAAAAGTAAGTAAATGGAAATAATGTTATTAACTTACTTTTGTGCGTACGGGAATCTGAAACAATTGTAGTTAATAGGGGCTAGGGACGACAATTTAAACCAACCCCATGCTTGGAGCAAAGAAACACATCCAAAAAATATAGATATGTATTTCTTTACATTTTTACACAAAGATCCATACAGATAAGACAAACAAGCGAAACCCCAACTATACGTTCCGATTTTATCTAGGTGTTTTAATAAGGGTAAATACATAACATGCATACTAGAACCAATACCTTCAGGAACTAATAATGAACAAAGTAAAAGCATAATATAACACCTAATGTTAAATTGATGTAATATATCTTAAGGCGCGAAAGTAAGAATCTCTGGTCTCTCGGATTATCATCCAACAAGTTGGCACCCAAAAGATCTTCACAAATTAAATTTGCGAAGTTAGTTTTTTCATTGACCGCTTTACCCTCAATAGGCATTCCCGATAACATGTACACATCCTCTAACGTTACGGTACATTCACTGGTTATAAAAAGGAAAGTGTGTATCTTGGGCCGCCATCTTTCTTATAAAGCTAGTATAAACTTAGCATCAACGGAGTAAGACATGATTTTGCTAACATGTCCAAAATCGGCGAGCTCAATATAAGCTTCAAGCAACACGTCGGGAGCAACATATTCGTTGAGACGAATACGAAACCTAGATGGATCCTACAAAAAAATGAACAAAGTTAGTTTTTTTATAAAAATAATGTGTTAGAAAAAATATAGCATATAGTAGCGAAATAAACACTTACATAAGTGTCAATGTTGGTGACGGTTCCTCTGTAAATTTCACTCATAGTCAATAAAGCCATTTTACAATTGAGAATATTGTGAGAGAGTAGTATTTGTTGTTCATGATGAAAATGTTCTGAGTTAGGTTAGGTCTTATTTATAAGGAAGTGTTGAAGTATGTGTGTGTGTGTGTGTGTGTGTGTGTGCGTGTGTGTGTGTGTGTGTGTGAGAGAGAGAGAGAGAGAGAGAGAGAGAGAGATAAAGAGAGAAAGAGAGAGAGTATACTTTGCATGCACGCGCAAAGTCAATTGGCAAATTCATTCAAAATGAAGTGTTAGCGCCAATAGGACTGACGACTATGTAGCCTTTTTAGGATTGCAGGTTGCGCGGGCTGCATGTAGACTAGGCATGCAGGATTTGCATGCATGCACGCAAGTTACTCAGGTTTGCAGGTTGCAGGATTCCCATGTAATCACTGTTGTCTCCAAGTCATGTATATTGTCAGCAACAACATATGACAAGCTTGAACTTGGGTGATGGTGAGTCATCCTCTGATATTTTTTACAACCTGTATATGCGGCCAGAGGGCAAATTAAAAGTGAGAGATAGTTTCCTCACAAAAGAAGACTATGTGCGAGCTATCAAAAAATTTCACATGGAAAATTCTACTGATTATACCACATATATGTTATTTGGGATTTTCAACAAAAGAAAAACCTCAGCAAACAATGGCAGAGTCGAAGACGTCTTGGTTCAACCAGGATAAAAAATTTCGGATGTTATAAGAGATATTTCGACCATGTGGAAATATCGACCACTCAGTCCTTGCGACAGCGGCGAAGTGGTCAATATGGTGATTATTTAGGCGTGCAATGTTACATTCAAATATCAATAACTTCCTGTAGGTTTCCTTCTGAAGAGACACGTGGGGAAAGCACAGAAACGTGCTGCATACAGGAGTTTACATGACGTATTCTGAAGATAGAAACATTAGGAGTAGTTATTTCATACTTGTATATATAGGAGTTCATTATGTTGAATTCGGGGGGTGTTCATTTATTTTACAGAAATCTCACTAAAAACTCAAAGTATCAGCGTATAGATAAATAAGCGAATTGCTGAGAGAATGTAAGATCAAATGAATTACCATTATTTACTTTCAATGCAAAGTTTCTAAGTTTTACCTTCTCGATTCTTGTTTCATTTAATTTAATTTCATTGTCATTTAAATCACATTATTCAGCATTTCCAGTTGTTTTTTCTATTAATTCCTTTAAAAATTCTTGTTAGTCTAAGTATTATAATTTTGGAGACACTGCCGACATATACGTCAGACAAAACTTGTGTTAGTGGAAATAGAATATTTCATCGACTCTTTTGGTCGTTTCAACCATGCATTAAAGGTTTTACGTTCTGTAAACCTATTCTATAAATTTATGGAATATGGCTTTACGGGAAATGCAATGGCACATAACTTATGGCAGTGGCATAAGACATCAACATTAATATCTTTTCAATTGCCTCCGCTTTGGCTGAAGGTGAGACTTTTAGTGGTTGGAGTTTCTTTGTCAAGAATCTTAAAACACATGTTGCTCCACAACCTAACCTCTGTTTGGTTTTAGACATACATGCATCTATTGAGAGTGCGTACAATAGTCCTGAGAACGGATGGCAAAATCCTCCTTCTAGCCATGTCTGATGCATTAGACATATTGTACAAAATTTCATGCGGGAAATGAAAGACAAGAACCTTCAGAAAAAAATTGTGAATGTAGGGTATGCTTTAACTCAACCATCATTCTGACACTACCGTGAGAAAATTAGATTGTCAAATGCGGATGCATTAAGGTGGATGGATAACATTCCATTGGAGAAACAGATAAGGGAATTTGATGAAGGACGTCGATAGGCACACATGAAAACAAACCTTGTTGAATCCATGAACGATGTCTTCAAAGGAATTATAAACCTACCAATAACCGCGTTGGTGAGATTGACCTATTTTAGATTGGGATCACTTTTCGCAACCAGAGGCGAAAAATGGAGTTCAGTGTTACGGTAAGGGCAATTATTCAGTGAAAGATGCATGAAAGTGGTGAAGGAGGAAACTATTAAATCTAGCACACATGCGATTACAGTCTTTGACCGCCATAGACACACTTTAAGTGTAAAGGAAACAATGGACCACAATAAGGGGATGCCGAATGCTGACTATCAGATCCAACTAAATAGAGGTTGGTGTGACTATGACAAGTTTCAAGCCTTCCGTAGGCCTTGCTCCCATGTCATTGCGACATGTTCATGTGCTCGTGAGGACGCTTCCAAACATCTATCCAATGTTTACAAAATCATAAATGTATTTAATATGGACAATAGTAGTTTCTCGGTGGTAGCAATGAAAGATTATTGACCTACATATCAAGGGGATATAATTTGACACAAGGAAAATATACGACAGAAGAAAAATGATCGGCCCAACAACACGCGTATTAGAACAGAAATGGATATGGTTGATAAAATGGTAAGATTATGTGGTATATTGTCGTCAGCCCAGACACAATCCCAATGTTGGAGCAAGTTCTACATGATCATTTTTTTTCTTTAAATTTTTGTAACCTTGGTATTTAGCAACTTTTGGTTACAACAAAAATAACATAAACACCCATAAAACAAACAACACACGAACATAAACATGCCTAACACAACAACACAAATAACAAATAAAAAAGACTTAGCACCATAACATGTCTAAGAGATTACAACAATCAAAATAATATTATTTGATACAGACATCATATCCCTAACATCATTGTCATATGCAATTGAGATGTATAAAACAAGCCTCTCGATACTTCTAATTCTTTCCTTGTCATTAATCTCTTTGTCTAACCAGCTTTTCAAACTCCTTTCAAGATACTCAAAACTTTGGATGTTTCAAAAACGCATTTTCATTTGAGGTTTTGTTGTCGAATAACATACATCCACCTCTTTTAACAATCATGATAAATCTAATGAAGAAAAAAAAAGAATATGAAAAGAGATGTGGAGTAAATGGTAGAATACACCTCTATTTATACTAAAAAAAACACAATATGCCCTGACGCTAGATGAATTGGCGTTACCATTGAAATCATGTACACTAGCGTCAATTGAGCTTAGAACGTCATATACAAACGTCAATCAAATTGCCGCCACCACTGAAACTATAGAAATAATCGTTAGTTCAACTGATGTCACCACTGCGTTTCAATTTTTTTTATTTGAAAATAAGATAATTTAATTTTAAAATAATAGATTATTTTATAAATACTTTTATAAAATAGAATTATTTGAGTAAAAAATTCCCTCTACCATTCCACCAAAATAAAATTTTCCTGTAACGCGCTTTTACTTGAATTCCAACTTTTTTTTCTTTCTATTACACATTTCAATAAAATATTCGTTTCCCATTGAGAATTTTCCTTTGTTGTGGAAATTAAAACAATAACTACTCACTCAATTTCATCTTTTACGCTCAAAATGGGTCTTCAAATTCCACATGACAACAAGCTTGAAGACGACGACCAACCGATCTGTACGAACGTCGATTTATCCCTTCACAAAACAGATCCTCATGATGTGCTCTTACATATTCCGGTAACTTATCTTACTTGTATTTGTTTCGTTCCATTCTGAAACTGATTTCGGATTTATATTATTTACATGTTTGTTTCTTGCGATGCAGGAGGTTGATTTTGATTTCCCCAGTGATTTGAACAAATTGTCCTCCCTGTCGGATAATAATGAATCATATGTTGCTCCTCGCTTACACAAATTAATTTCAGAACAGGACTTACGCAAGGATATTCTACGAAGTTGTTCATCTTTTTTAGTCTCAAGTGTTGTTTTTATTGGTCTTCTCTACAATATATGGAGCTGCCTATTTTCCCACCAAAAACAACATATTCACCGCCTTTCCATATGGATGTCCTTGTTGAGCTTGTTTTGTTCTATGGTGTTTGTTTGTTCTGTGGCTGTAATAATTCTCGTTGGTGCAGTATTCACCCCTATGCAGAAAGCTATGCTTATCGTTTGGCTTGTTTTGATGCATCTTCAATCTGCTAACTCAATCCTTGAAATTTGCGTTATATTACTCGCTGGATTTTTTATGGCGTCGTATGCTTTTTGGAAAAAGGAATCACCAAGTGATGAAAGTGATTTCAAATCCTCAAATATATGCTAGCTAATAAGTTGTCAGCTCAAACAATAATATGAATATGCGTGGTTTCTTTTTAATCCCAGTCTTGTGTTTCTTCTAGATTTTGTCTTTGTAATTTGCAGCTCATCTTATGATAAAATCAGCTCTGTGATGTGTTGTCTTGGATTTTACGTTATATTTGATAGTTGTATTGATTACCAAAGTTTCTATTCTTAAATTTTAATTTCGCTAATGTTCTGATTCATATCATCATATGAATTGGCAAATTTGGCATTTCAATCAATCTCCCACTCCTGTATAGATATTTATCAAACTATATATTACAACCAAAATGTTATCAGAAAAGGGAGGTAAATAACACAAGTCCAACGTCTCTAATTCTATGATAAACAAATATGTAAACCTAATGCAATATCCAAGAAATATAGAAAGAAACGATGAAATGGACGGACAAAGTGCTGTAGCAAGTTCCCTACAAAGTACTGCTGCATCAGAAAATGAACTAAGTGCCACCCTATATTTTCTGTACAATCAAGAGAATCAGCATGTTTGTATGATAAAAGTGAATCATTTTTTTTTGGGTGCCAATAAAGACTGCATGCAGCATTCGGCAATAGCAATATCTCCTTCGTAATAAATAAGCTTGGTCTGCATATTCAACCCCACTTGCAAATAATCTGGTTCTGAATTATAGATTCCTATGCAAACTGGTTTTTTTTAATCTGAAGTTCACTATACACCCAAGGAGAATGCACGTGAATATTTGTGAACGTTGATGCCCTAATGGTCTAGGTCTATCACAGAGTCCTTTCCCAGTCATTGAATGAAGAATGCATCATTAACAATTTGGTAGCTATCACGTGATCAAACAGCGAGCACTGGAGAATCACTTGGTTCTTAAAACACCATATGAATACATCCTTTCTATGTCTATAGATTTAAGTTCCTTTGGCAACAGTAGGATTCCGGCCAAACTGAATGATCATTGGCTTGCCTTTAAATACATGTCCATTCACTAGATTCTGCAACCAATGTTCATATGCAATAAAAACAACATTAATAAGACAAAGAAGAAAAATTTGGTGAATTGACTCTTTTCAGCAGAGCTCATGAAAATTATGAATAATAAAATTAGTATCACTTCAAACTGCATATGATGTGGTTATGATCTCCAAAAGAAAGATAGCACATAGACTACTGACTTTCTTATTTTGCAAACTATGCGGAAAAAATTATGCCAACAGAAGAAGATAGACTGATGAGGTCATCCCTCAGCTAGTTAATGAGCAGAGCAAGCTAATAACATTCTCATAATTCTTCCAACTTTGGAGGAGGTTCATCACACGGTTTTCAGTCTAGATAAGGACAGTGCACCTGGCCCTGACGGATTTGGACCTTTTTTCTTCCAAACTTTTTGGAATATCGTTCAGAAGGATGTTCTTGAAGCCACTCTTCAATTCTTCAAGGATAGATGGATGCTACCTACTTACAACTCCAACAAAGTAGTTCTGATTCCTAAACATAACAATGCAGATAGTATTGAGCATTATAACCCATTGCCGTGTCCAACTTCAAGCAGAAGATCATCTCTAAAATCCTTGCTGACAGGCTTGTTAAGGTAATGCCAAGTATTATTTCTAAGGAGCAGAAGGCGTTCATACAGGGCAGATCAATAAGGGACTGCATCAGACTGACCTCGGAGGTTGTCAATCTTTTCAATAAAAAAACTTTTGGAGGGAATGTCGCAAAGAAAATAGATATCACTAAGGCCTTCGATACTCTTAATTGGGATTTTCTGTTTAGAGTCATTGAGAGGTTTGGATTTCTTCCTATTTTCTCCAAGTGGATTAAATGCATTCTAGGGTCTGCTTATATTTCCATTTGTATCAATGGTCAGCTTAGGGGTTACTTCAGCTGCAAGCAAGGTGTTAGGCAGGGAGACCTGCTCTCACCTCTTCTTTTTTGTCTGGCTGAAGAAGTCATGAGCAGGGGTCTCTCTGATTTGGTCTCCAAGAACTGCATCAAGCTCATGAATCAAGTTGTCCCTTCGCACACTTTATATGCAGACGATATTATGGTTTTCTCCAAAGGCAACAAGGCTAGCATTGAGGCAATCAAGGAGTTGTTTAACAGGTACTCTGCTTGCTCTGGGAAGAGGATTAATCACTCTAAGTCTATTATGTATGCAGGTTCCATGACCCCTCAGAGACACAATAGGCTTGCTTCTGTCATGAATTTTAGTATTGGTCATTTGCCATTCCTGTACCTTGGGGCTCCCATATTCAGAGGCAGACCCAAGGTGTCTCATTTCCCGGGCCATCATTGACAGGATCAAGAGTAAGCTGTCATCTTGGAAGGCTCAATTTCTTTCAATTGCAGGAAGAGTGTTACTTGTGAGGACTGTGATACAAAGCATGTTGCTGCATACTGTGATGATATACACTTGGCCAGTTGCCCTGCTCAAGGATATTGAAAGGTGGTCCAGGAACTTCATTTGGTCAGGAGATACCTCTAAGAGGAAGCTAGTTACTGTTGCTTGGAAGGCTTGTTGTCAAAGCATTGAGGTTGGAGGCTTAGGCTTAAGGTCTCTTATTGCTCTTAATGAGGCGGCTGGTTTGAGAACTGCTGGGACCTTGCAAACTCTAAGGATCAATGGGCCTTAATTCTGAGGGCTAGAGTTCACAGAGGTGGAGGGCACATCAAGCACCATGTGTCATCTTCCATCTGGACTGGGGTGAAGCAACAGTTTCATATTTTCAAAGCAAACTCCGCTTGGCTTGTTGGTTCAGGGACTAACATTAATTTTTGGGAAGATAATTGGAGTGGTAAGCCTCTTGTGGAGCACTTACACATCCCGGAACAATTTCATTGCCATTTGAGGACTATGCTTAGCTCTCTTCTTCATAACTCTAAGATAGTCCTGCCTCAAGCTCTTGTGAACATCTTCCCTAGCCTGGACCTGGTTGCTCAGAATGTTGAAGTGGCTAGACAAAGGCAGGAGATGAGGATTTGGTGCCCTGAGAATGATGGTCTGTTTAACCTGAAGAAAGCCTACTTGCATACATCCGACCATTCTCACATTTCCCCGGGGCAAAGTTATTTGGCATAAAGGTATCCCTCCCTCTACCTCTTTAATTTACTGGAGAATTATTCATGGAAAGCTACCTACGGATGAACAAATGGCTCGTAGAGGTGTGCAATCAGTGTCCATGTGCAATCTATGCAGGAAGGCCCCAAATAGTGTGAATCATGTTTTTTCCGACTGTTGCTATGCCAAGAAGAATTGGGCCTAGTTTAGTAATCTCACAAAGTCTGCTCCTATTTCTTCCATCATGGACTGTTGGGTTAGCCTTAACTCCTGTAGCTCGAAAACCTCCAAAGTTATTTTGGAGGCAGGTTATTCAAACATATTCTCTGGTATTTGGAGGGCAAGGAACAACTCTAGGTTTAATGATATTCTGGATAGGTGGGAGATCACGGCTTCAAGGATATATTCGCAAGTAGCTCTCACTGAAAAAGTCCTCAACCCTCTCTCTTTGGTGCATATGGCTGATTTCATGTTGCTTAAAGCTTTCACGCTTAGTATTGTCCCTCCGACTCCCAAGTTGGTTAAAGAGGTGTTGTGGATCCCTCCTCATCGTTATTGGTTTAAAGGAAATTCTGATGGTCCTTCGACTGATAATTTGGCTTCGTGTGGGGGGATTTTTCGTAATCACAATGGTATGCACATGGGAAGTTTTTTATTGTTTCTTAGGTGCTGGTGACGCGTTTTTTGCAGAGATCATGGGTGCGATTCTTTCTCTGGAGGATGCCATTGCTTCTCATTGGCAATGCTTTTGGTTGGAAGTGGATTCAATGCTCGTTATTCAAGCTTTCTCTAATCCTCTCTTGGTGCCTTGGAAAAATCGGAATAGGTGGCACAATTGTCTCCTAGGCATGTCTTCTATCAATTTTTTGGCCTCCCATATTTATCGGGAAGGCAACTATTGTGCAGATATTTTAGTTAGTTTAGGCCTAACTCTTAGAAATTATACGTGGTGGGATAGCATTCACAATGATGTAAGTAATGCCTATAATAGGAACTTACAAGATTTGCCTAACTTTAGAGTTTGCTAGTTTTGAGGTTTTGGCCTAGTCCCCCTCATTTTTGTACCCTTTTCCACTAATATATCTCTAAGGGCCTTGCCCTTTTTGTGCTAAAAAAAATCATATTTTTTATTAAATAAAACCAATAACTTGTGAGAAACATACCAGAGCTCGATGAGCCAGTTCTGTGGAGGGGAATGTTAAAAAAGCTTGACCCTTCATCCTTCCTTCCTGAAATTCAAAACTAGCTATTACTTTTGGGCTCACAAATATGCTGCTACCGTATACAAGACTTTCATGGGACATTAATACTGTTTAGTTGAATAGGCGCTATGGATCAAGTTGCACCAGTTATTATTTAAATGGACCATTTTCAAGCAAGCGACTAAAATTTAAGTATTATCTATGAAGTACAGATACCAGACACTCGTCGACACTGCTAATGTAAAAAACTTAGGACACTAACATCCTTATATATATTATAATATTTGACCGTCATTTATCCATCCCATCTACCATAGAAAAAAGTTTTAAATGTTCTAATAAAATTTAATATCTTTAAGCCTTCATTGATCAACATTGCTTTTACACATCTTTAATATATAAGTTGTGTCGGAGCAAAGAAAAAAAATTGGGACACCTGTCACATGAGTGTCATATAGGTGTTGGACACCGATTTAAAGAGTGTAGGAGCAAAGAAAAAAACTATTTTTCTGGGACACTTGTCTGAGTTTTCCAACACGTGTCGTACGAGTGTCATACAAGTGTCGGATACCGCGACATGCCTAATTCTAGAGGTGTCCGTACCTCATATATTATTTTTGCATACCATAAAAGAGCACAAGTTTATTACGAAATAATCAAAGATTTTACCTGCATCAATTTGACTTGAAGACCAGACTTAGCAGCCTCGGTACTTCCAAAGAAGGACCCTGAAGAAACAAAAGAAATATCAGGTAAGCTGTGGAATTAACACTCAGACAATAACTATATATATACTAAGAAAATCTCAAACCATCTATATTTTTATTAGGTTACCGAGTTATATTTCATTTTTGCATGAGAAAAAAAGTATTAAACAAAGCCTAAATATAAAAGTCTTGAAAACTCACCAAATAAAAAATAGAAATCGTCAGCAATCACATCTTTTGCCAAATTCTTAATATACAACACAGAAGCAGGATTTCCTGCTGTATAGTTCTGCACAATCCATCAGTTCAAAAATGTAAGTCTCATCAACATACAATTGTACACCATGGAAGCTCTCACAAATTCAACAATTTGACCATTATTAAAACATGCACAGTTCCAATGTATTAGTCCTTATTATGAACATGCAGTGCATCAGATGCACTTAAATATTACTAGTAGTCACAAAGATCCATTAGATCAATCATTTCATCATCAAGAACTCAGCGGACGAAACCCTGATGAGAAACAGCAAGAGTGGCAAGGTGGTGCAGTGAACGTGTCAGCAACAAGAGTTCCACTAATGAAACTAAAGTTTATTCCCTCCAGAGTGAATTATAAGCAAAAATAGTTAACTTTACTTAGAATAAAATAAAAACAAATATAAACAATTTTTCTCTTATTGAATGACAGTATCTCTTTAATATAATCATACGCTTCATTTAATTTAACTAATTGTATTTCTAATAATGACTCAATTTATTAGTCTGAGGGTAACTTGGACAATTGACTTTTTTTAATTGAAATTGAACATATTAAATATGATCAACTACCTTTTTCAATAGACGTAATTTAGTCCATTTTTGCTTATATTTCATTCTGAAAGGAGTCTTTTTCTAAGAAAAACTCATCAAGGGAGATTCTAAAGATTAAGACCGGAAAATACAAGGCTTACTTCTAAATTTATTTATAGGCGTAAGCTGACAAACTTGTTTCCAATATATAGACATGATAGTTCCGGAATGTAAACAAAATGTAAATAACATGATTTTCCCCTCCACTGAACCATGCTAGTGCAGACCGGTAAAACTAATCAGTTTCATTGCTTGCTTTCAAGTGATCATCTTAAGGAAATTAATACAACTAATTAATAATGTATCCTGAAAGAAGTTTAAGTTTCCAACTTATAATTAGAAACTTTTATCTTCTAATATGCTGAGATAAGATCCATACCTTAAACATTGGAAGAGATAATATTTCCTCAGGAGGTAACTTTCCTCTCTCTAATTCTTCCGGAGTCAAAAACTTGTTGGGATCTAGAGTCTCTTTTTCTGGCTCTTGTAACTCTGGACTTGTGTCATTATCCTTATGTTCATTCAGGGTTGCTTTGGGAGCAATTTTGATCTGCAGAATTATAAGGAAAGATAAAATTATTAATAGCTTAAACACAATGTTAATATGCTCCTGCTACCAATCTTGAGAAAAGAAAATACCTTTAAGACGGGGTTCTTTTTTATCATCGGGATTTCTTTCGGGATCAAAGTGGCAGGTTTTACTCCAACAGACTCATGAGCCACATCTTTATCAATAGCAGGGCCAACAATGGCCCCACGCCTGGCACGCTTTCGTCCAGAATTTTTTGCTCTTGCTCCATCCTCCTAAAAAGCTTTTATTACTTTCCATTGATAATCAAATTTCACTAAAAGCAAGAAAACGTAGCTATCTCCTATTGGCACCATATAATTATAGTTTGATATTGATTGACATAATAATTTTGCTTCAATGGAAGAGGTATTTTCCATGAAAAATAGACTAGAGTAAAGAATACATCAATAAATATATTGCTGGATGAAAAGCAAAACATAATGTCACATACCAATTCAGAAAGATTAGGCTGTCATACAAAAGATCCAGAAAATAAAGAGGCTCAGTTTGATCCCTAGCAAGCAGTGAAGAAGTTACCTCATCTGAAGATCCCATTTCTGATTCATCACTAGACATATCTGCAGATTGAGGCTTCGCAGTTACAGAATGAGGAGGAGGTAAAGGTGGGGCTGGCACCTCTGGAGGTAATGGTGGCGTGGGTAGTGCCATACGAAAGGGGGGAGGAATGTTCATTTTGTTCATCAAGTGTAGAACCTATACTAAAGAGGTACAGTCAATATGACGGGTTCAGTTATAAAAAGAGCACACAAAAAATGATACATGTGCTGGTAAAAGGAACCAATAAATCCTTGAAGCTTCATTTGAAACCAGACCAACCTGAGTGTAAAAGCGGGGAACAGCAATTAGAGCATTGACGATGTTGGTCAGTATATTTCCATCCGGTGGAGGATAAGCATACCTGAAAAACAATCATTGTTAGGCTTATGGCAAACCGAACATAATGACTCAACTTAAAAATCTTTTTCTAAAACTAATCATATGTAATAATTTCCTTGATTGATAACAGGATACATAGTAGTACTAGTAAACATGATAAATGCTTGCAATACTTTCACAATTTTATGAGAATCCCACTAAAAAGAGAGGTGAGCACAGGTTTTTGGGGGACTCGCATGAAATTCACTGAATCAAAGAAAGTGTTGAAAAAGTGGTTTGCTAAAATAATTCTAGTAAGATTAACACTGAAAACTACCAAGGCTTGACAGTTGACGGAACCTGATTTGCATCTGGCAGTTAAACTAAAAGCTTAACAACTAAGCTAAGAAGGCTGACTCAAGTCAAGTCTCAATTACAGGCATTATATGATATACAATGATATAATACAAAAATGCAACAAATACTAACAACTGAAAAGTGACAATTAGAAGCATACTCAAGATGAGGAGGAAATGGATAATCAACACCAACTCTATGGGCAATTGGCTCCTGAATAGGGAGGCCTCCCGATTTTGTGTCTCCGTCAATAGGTTTAGTTACATTTTCATTCTTCACCACTGGTGTATTAGAGTCTTTTCCCAGCTGAGCTCCGCTGCTTTTTTCCTCATTCGCAATTGGCTTACTAGCTTTCTCAGCTGACAAGACTTTACCAAGAAATTTCAACCTGATTAACCCCAAGGAAACAAAGATACAATCATCAAAAGAATGGATATCACAATATCAAAATATATTTTTGTAAACCAATTAATAACTAAAAAGGATATCACAATATCAAATTATTTTTGTAAACCAATTGCATCTATTGGGTTATTAAAAATGAATACCCATTTAGTTGGCGCTGTGCTTGAGATGCCAGCATGTCATTTTTGAAATCCACAAAAGCACAATTTCTCAACCTGCACTAGATCAAGCAATTATAAGCTATGCATTGTTTGAAAGTAATCATGAACTATGTAGCACTGACACTTCATGTTCAGGTTAAATTCAATCACTTCCATTCTCATAAATTATTAGCGGGTACGTGTTTCATAGATCATGAACACAAATGAGTTGGAAAATAAACCGCACAAATAGGTGAATGATACCTTCCACCGGAACAAAGGCGAACAGAGGAAGCTCCGTAATGGGCCAAGAGTCTAGAAAGGGTGTCGTCTTCAAAGGATCAATGGGCCTTAATTCTGAGGGCTAGAGTTCACAGAGGTGGAGGGCACATCAAGCACCATGTGTCATCTTCCATCTTGACTGGGGTGAAGCAACGGTTTCATGTTTTCAAAGCAAACTCCGGTTGGCTTGTTGGTTCAGGGACAAACATTAATTTTTGGCAAGATAATTGGAGTGGAAAGCCTCTTGTGGAGCACTTACACATCCCAGAACAATTTCATTGCCATTTGAGGACTATGCTTAGCTCTCTTCTTTATGACTCTAAGATAGTCCTGCCTCAAGCTCTTGTGAACATCTTCCCTAGCCTGGACCTGGTCGCTCAGAATGTTGAAGTGGCTAGACAAGGGCAGGAGATGAGGATTTGGTGCCCTGAGAATGATGGTCTGTTTAACATGAAGAAAGCCTACTTGCATACATCCGGCCATTCTCCCACAGTTCCCCGGGGCAAAGTTATTTGGCATAAAGGTATCGCTCCCTCTACCTCTTTAATTTACTGGAGAGTTATTCATGGAAAGCTACCTATGGATGAGCAAATGGCTTGTAGAGGTGTGCAGTTAGTGTCCATGTGCAATCTATGCAGGAAGGCCCCAAATAATATGTGTTAAGAGTCCCACATCGGATAATATATGGCCTGAACATGTGTTTGTAAGTGGGGGCAATCCTTACTCTACCAACCGATTTTAACCGATTTTGTAGGGTTGAGTTAGGCCCAACCACACATTCTTAATGTTGAAATACAAGAGAATAAGAGACATTTGAATAAATACATATCAACACTCTCCCTCAAGCTTGAGCATATAAGTCAAATGCACCAAGCTTGTCTAAGTCTGTACAGGGCTTTATGTAGCCGGTACACCTTTCTTTCTTTGTCATGTTTCACAAAACCAACTAATTGGGCAACATAAACTTCTTCTTCTAAGGGGATATTAAGGACACATTTTTCAGTTGTTCAACAGGTGCAAAAGTCGATTCCTTCTTTCTGAAGAAATCATTTCACCACAAGCCTCATCTTGTGTCGAGTCACTTCTCCTCTGGGATTCAACTTCGCCTTGTATACCCACTTCACATCGATTGCCATCTTGTCTTGGGGAAATTTGACAAGTGACCAGGTGTTGTTGACTTCGATTTACTTCAGTTCTTCGTTTATTGCTTTCATCCACTTCGAATGTTTCAATGTCTCTACTGGTCACCACTTGCTTATTCACTGGGTCGAACAACTTGTATCCTCTAGTGAATGATATCCTATCAGGATCATCTGACTCGACTTGTCATCAAGTTTTCTTCTCAACTGATCTGACACATGTCTATGTGTTATAGATCCAAACACCCTCAGATGACTCAAGCTAGGCTTGACACCAAACCAACATTCTTCTGGCGTGATTCCTTCTAGCTTCTTCGTCAGACATCTGTTCAGGATATATGTCGGAGTCAACACAATTTTTCCCCATAATTCTTCGGGTAGATGATTTCCTTTCAACATACTTCTAACCATATTCATGATGGTTCTATTCTTCCTTTCTGCGACTCCATTCTGATGTGGAGTGTAGGGTGACACCACCCCATGCACAGTCCATTCTTTCACACATAATAAATCGAAATCTTTTGACATATATTCTCCACCACCATCAGCTCTCAAAATCTTGATCTTTCGACCGCTCTGTCTTTCGACCATAGATTTAAACTTGGCAAATACCTCGATCACTTCACTTTTCTTCTTGATTAGGTAAGACCATAATTTCGTCTGAAATCATCTATGAATGTAACAAAGTATTTGTTCCCTCCAATCGAATCTACTTGGAGAGGGCTACATACATCAGAGTATATGACTTCAAGAATTCCCTTCGACATGCTTCCTGCATCCTTACTGAAGTTGTTCTTATGCTTCTTCGCCTGCACACATTCTTCACACACTTCGTTTGGAATGTCAATTTTTGGTAATCCTAAAACCATATTTCTTCTCTTCAAATCTCTGATGTCTTTGAAATTGAGATGACCAAGTCTATAATGCAATATCCATTCATCTCTACTGGCTGCTATTGTAATGCCCTTATGCTCCATCACATTTAGTTCAATCTTGAAGGTTCTATTCTGAGACATTGGAGCCTTCAAGATCAGCCTTCCATTTGAGTCGAGAACTCTCATCATCTTGTCTTTGATCGACACTCTGTAGTTATTTTCGACTAACTTCCCTATGCTAAGCAAATTACTCTTCAAGCCTCTTATATACAACACATTTGAAATTACTGACCTTTTGCCATCTTTCCTCATAATCATAACATCACCAACACCTTCAGCTGCTAGAGTGTTGTCATTGCAAATATCACCATGTTCTTCATTGAGGGCTTTATGTCAAACCAATTTTTCCTTTCAGACATGTGTGATGAGCATCCTGAGTCCAAGTATCACTGGTCCTTGAATCTCTCTTCATCTTTTGTTGTAACCATCAACAACGTCTCTTCTTCTTCATGTTTCGCCAGTTTTGCATAAGTTTCTTGATTCTTCTGCTTTTCTGGATAATCACTAGAATAGTGACCATACCTTTGACAATTGTAATACTGAATGTGACTCTTGTATGACTTTTAACCACAACCTCTTCCTCTACCTGCAACACCACCTCTTTGGTTGCCTTGGCTCCAGGGTTTTCTCTGATTCGACCAGTTTCCTTCTTGCTGATTTCAACCAGACGAATTGTTGTAACCTCGTCTGCCTTTGTAGCCATTTTAGCTTCCTTTGCCTTTTCTTTCTTTTACTGATTGAGCCTTCAAAGCCATATCACTCTTCGATTTTCCTGTAGCTCTTTCATCCATTCTTTGTTCATGAGATTCAATCGTCCCTTGAAGCTCTTCCTTTGTCAGTTTTGACAAATCTTTCGACTCTTCTATGGCTACTACCACGTGGTCGAACTTTGGAGCCAACGACCTCAAGATATTTCCAACAACAGATCTTGATGTCAACACTTCTCCACATACCTTCATTTGATTCACCAGTTTCGTAACCTTGGTGAAAAAATTAGTTATGCTTTCATTGTCTTCCATATGAAGCAATTCATACGTCCTTTTGTGAGTTTGTAACCTCACCTCTTTCACCTTCTCCGCGCCTTCAAACGGTTTCTCCAGAATTTCCTATGCTTTTTTCGCTGACTATGCATCACTAACCTTTTCAAAGTTATCTACATCAACACATTAATGAATTATAAAGAGAGCTTACTAATCTTTCTTCTTCAATTCTTTATGTGCAACCTTTTCTTGATCCGTCGCGGCTTCTACAAGCGTTGCTACTCCTTCCTTCACAAGATCCCAAAGATCTTGATAACAGAACACAACCTTTATCTGCTTGCACCAATTCTCATAATTGTTGTTCTTGAGAATCAGAATATTTGCTGGAAAATGTTCGTTTGGATGATTTGTTGCCATGGTGATTTTCTTCCCACGAATCGATTAAATCGGAGCTCTTGATACCAGATGTTGGAAATCCCCCGAAATTTATGGAGAATTTTAATCAATATTGATGAACAAGATTGTTATCACACACACAATAACAATGAAAAGAAAGAACAATGTGTCATACCCCAATTTTGTCCGGCTAAGAAAAAAATCTTTCACCAGCATTCACTACAAGATGTTATAAGGCATGAACTCTATCTTAAGGTATAAGCTCTATCTTAGGGTTTCTCAGCCCTTAGTGACATCAAATCTTCAGTGACATTTCATCTGTTGAGATCCTTGTACTTGACTTAAGAAAACATCTGTTGCATTTGTCTCTTATTGCTATTACTGAAGCATGGGATGGTATGTGCACTTTAGGACTTTTTGGTTAACAAGGCCCATTTTGGTTTATCCATGAGATCTCTTGGTTTTAAAAAGCCAATTCACATAAACATGTCCATAATTAATATTGCAAAGTGTGATTCAAATCTTTTTACATCACTAATCCAAAGTCCATTTGATTATCAGTAAGTATTAAGAGACATGATTATTTTTATGATCACTTGTTATTAAGCTCATTTTCACATCTCAAATATATGTGCCAAATTTCTAAACACTTCATAAGTCCTTAAACTAAATTTTCATTTTTTTAAGTATGCGTGTGTTGGTTTCAAATCAAGTCACCATATGTATGTGTATGTGTTGGTTTTGTGATTAAGGTTGAAATTGTAATATTTGTGACATGTTTTATATAGACCTTTTGTCACGTTTTATTTTGGTTGATAGTAATATACTAAGGGTAACCAAATTAAAAGTCCATTTTTATTGCATTGTGACCCAAACAAGTTTCTAAATAAAAATTGAGATAAAGCTTAAAATGTTTAAAAAGAGATTAATTGCATAATTGAATTCTAATCCAAAATGTTACAAGTAGTCCAAAAACGTTTACATAATTATCCAAAGAAAAGGTCCAAAATTACAAAACCAAGACTTGAAAACCAAAACTGCTGTAAATCCAGCAGACTGAAAACAAAGTCCTCAAAAAAAGCCATTTGCCAAAACCCCTGTTGAAGTGAAGCGCCCCCAAATCCAACCTCCAACTAGAGCAGGCCCAGACTCCTTTCAATCAAGGTCTTCTCACCTTTGTGTGACCTGCAAAAATAATTCAAAGGTTAAAAGTCTTTTCAAATAAGCACTTAAAAAAAGCTGGAAAATAAATTGGTGAATTAAACAGATTAAAGCTTTGCCCAGAAGATCATAACGAACACCAAATCAAACAACTTTGAATCCACGAGATAACAATCCCATAAAATCTGGATGGAAAAGATAACCTAACAAGTGAGCTCAGGACTTAAAAAAATCATCATATATACCAGAAGAGAACACAATGAACAGGGGGGTTGAATCAAAAAAGAAGCAATCAAAAAATAAATTTTGTAAAACATCAAAACACCTAGCATTCAAAAGACAGAGAACACACAAAGAGAGAACAATGTTAATTTCTACAAAAAGAGAGATAACCCTAAAATTCAAAAAAGAGCATCCAAAAGCGAAGGCAGATAAGAGGAAGACGAGGAGAAATCAAAGGGAAGGGAAGACTTATCTCAAACGGAGCGGGGAAGCGTCACCGGCGATTGACTTCGATCAAGTAAAACCCTCTTTCTTGTTCAAATTCTTTACACCATTGTACTCGCCTTGCCAAACATAATAGAAACCCCATGTTATCTTCTTTAAATCATGACTATAGAAGGTTAAATCTCAAAACTTAGGGTTAGGGTTTCAACAGATGATGGTTGGTGTTTAGGTTCTGATTCGTTGTTAGAACGAATTAGGGTTCGTTGGTTGCGTGAGAGATTGTTGAAGTTAAAGTTTAGGTTTGTGTTCTTTTTTGGAGCGCCGATCCAGCCGTTTGAGAGAGGTTTTGGAAGAAACGGGGATGGATTTGGATTCACCGGCCAAAAAGAGGTGGGGTTTGTGTTTAGACATTTAGGTTTTGGGGTGGGGGTCGCCGGAGAAGAAGGCGCCACCACTGTCTTCTCCGGAAGGTGCTGGCCGTGGTGTGTGACGGAGAAAAGGGGCGAGAGCTGTAGAGAAACTCTGAGATTTAAATTGAAGAGAGAGAAGGAAAATGAGCAAATGAATGCTCTCTCTCTCTCTCTCTCTCAAGATTGCTTTATATGATGGTGAGAGTTAACGCGTGGAGGCCAAATGGCCTCTCCAGAACGCGCCACGCGTGGTTGACTGCTGAGTCAACCAGGGGATCCCGTGTGGATCCCCCACCGTATGGTGGTGTACTCTCTCAACCCATCCGCTTGATTTGTTGACTGGGTCAAGTCTCCAGATCTAACGGTCTGGACATATCCGTGGGTCAACATAGTTGACCAGACCTTAAGGGCCTTGTTGGCTTCGTTTTGGGCCAGTTCAACCTAGGCCCATATTTTGTTTGGATTTTATTTTTCTTTTACTCTATTAACACCCCCCTTGCTATTCAGTATCACGCCCAGATTTGGGCTTTTCATTTCAAGCCCATTTATTCTTACTCTTTTTTTGTTTTCTTTCATTTTCTATCTTTCAAAATTTATATATATATATATATATATATATATATATATATATATATATATATATATATATATATATATATATATATATATATATATATATATATATATATATATATATATATATATATATATATATATATATATATTATTATTATTATTATACCTAATGATAATTATTTAATTATTTATTTATATCATTACTATTTAATTGCTTATATTATTTAATCAAATAATCCATTAATTATTTAATTAATTAATTATATTATTATTACTATCGTTTATAATTTAAATAATTACTTATTTTTGTGGAATGTGTGTGCATTATTATTTTGTATTTACTCATTTGTTTCAAGTCTTGAATGCATATGTATGACGTGTTATAATTGTGACAAGATTATGTCGATTTCACCGATTTAAAATCATTCAAACTAATTTCGAAAATAAATCATATATTTCTCGATTCAAAATCGAACCCATTTTTAAACACCTTTGTAAGACAATTGCTTTTAAAGCATCGCCATCAACCTCACATGGCTTACTCTTGGGCCTTCTTACAATGAGACATATTCGATTTTAATTAATCGATTAGATGAACCATCAACTAAATAAATTCAATTCATTCACAAAATATAAATTTTAAACCTCGATCCAAAATCGAATATTCTTTATTAAAATTAAATTAAAATACCTAATCACAATTAAATACTATTTCATTTAGGAATAAGAGGAGATGCCTTTGAGTTTTCAACTCCTCTCCACAATTATTTGAACACGAATCCTTTTACCCGGTTAATCGAATAATCGTCATTTCTGATCCACTTAAGAACAAATAAATTAAATTCTTTCATAATAAGAAACCAAAAGGGAGATAACTTTGAGTCTTCGATTTTTTCTCCATGACTATTTGAATACAAGTTCTTTTACTTGGTTAGCCAAATAATTGTCGTCCCTCTACAAACTTCCAAACCCCGATAAAATCAAAACACTTTCATAATAATAAAATGAAAAAAGGAGATGACTTTGAGTTTTAGACTTCTCTCCCCAATTGTTTGAATACGAGTTCTCTTACTCGATCAGTCAAACAATTGTTATTTTTACAAACATACAACTTAATCAAATCATTTTCGTAACAAACTGTACGAAAAAGGAGATGGTTTTGAGTTTTCAATTCCTCTTCTCAAATGCTTGGATATGAGACAGAAAACGGTCTAAGGTCTTCTTTTCCTTTTCCCGATCATTGGGATATGAGTTATCTTATTCAATTGTCCGAGTATTCGTCATCCATTCAAAACACCTTAATTATTATATCCTGTCTATAATTAAGGATGAAAAAGAAAGTGGTCTAGAGTCTTTTATTCCCTTTCCCGACTGTTAGGATATGAGTTGTCTTACTCAACCATCCGAGTAATCGTCATCCAACCAAAAACATCTCAACCAATCAAAAACATCCAACATATTAACTAAACTTGTCACCTCCATGTGACCAAAACTCTTTTCAAAAAGAAGTTGTTTAATCCTTCCTAACGTGCATAACAAACCAATGCTTAAGCCTCCGCCGAGAGTAGACAAGCCAACGTTTAGGCATTAGAACGTGATCTAAACAGTTGTTCACTAAAAAACACACAAACCGTAGATCCCCGAACTACGAATGCTCTGATTTCCTTATTTCACCATAAGGATACGTAGGCAGGAGATTGTTGTATCTTCGCGAGCACACTAATAAAAAACCTCCCGTTTCTCCTTTCTAAGATTCTCATCCATTTCTATTTTCAATATTTTATAATCCAAAGATAACAAACAAACACAAATTAACACTCGAAACACAAATTAGAGCTAAAAGGTTCCCGTTGAGTACAACGGACGTAAGGGGTGCTAATACCTTCCTCTTGTGTAATCCACTCCCGAACCCGAATATGGTTGCGCGAAGACCATTATTCTATTTTCCAAAGGTTTTATCGATATTTTCCTATCCCTTTATTGGGATAAATAAAGTTCGGTGGCGACTCTGTTCGAACATTAAAAATTTCCGCGACCATCGCGAGGAATCATATTTTTTGAGATGCGACAGATGACGACTCTGCTGGGGATTAGCTCCAAGCGAAAGAGAGTGAAGCCTAATTTAGTTTAATTGATGTATTATGTGTTAATTTTGTTTATCTGTTTGTTATTTATTTTGTTATTATTATGCTGTCATAATTATTGTATGGTGTTTTTTTGGCTATGTATTATTGGGGTTCTCTGGTTGGTGATACTTTGTGAGATAGGCTCTCCATCCGAGTCTGAGAAAAAACCATAAGATTAAGTTGGTGGTTGCGTAATGGGCGCCCACAAGGAGTCTTCCTTGTTGGGAAGATATGAAGACCCCGCCTAGAGGAGATTCTCTTGAGATATTATTGCCCGACGAGTTTTCGTCACGACGATAGTATTCTCAAGTTGGATCAATGACTCCATGGACCTTTTAACCCATTATATCTGGTGGTTATGTAGTATTTACCTGAAAAGCCCCAGACTTATTAGGTTAATACGAAAGCCCCAATCAGATGAGATCCCTTGGGCGTATTACTACCTTACAGTAGTATTCCCAACCTCGATCTATGACTCTGAGAACCTTATTAGAACCTTGGACTCGAGAGTTGTATGGACCCACTAGGAGTCTTCCTCTTTGGGACCATATGAAGGCCTCACCCAGACGAGACTCTTTTTGGGGATGTTGTTGGCATATGAGTTTTCGTCATGACAATAACTTTCCTAAATAGTTATTGATGACTTTGGGAACCTTTTAACTTTAGCATCCTCCCAAAAGGGTTTTGTTTAGTAACCAAGAATACCCACTCTCACGGTTTGTATGTTGACCTACCTGTGGCATGCATAACATCATTCATAGCATGACATTCATATTATTTTATTTCCAAGGAATCTGAGTGTCATAAGTTGCAGGAATTCAAGAAACATGGAATCAAGCAAAAGAAGCATTTACTCTTTCAAGTTCAAAGATCCCGATCTAAGGAGCTTACGTGACTTGGTCTCTCAGATGCACCCTGTCATACGGTGAACTGACTTTTGGGTGTTTTGCTTTTTATCGCAATGTCGCGGATAGCAAGAGTCGCCACCGACTTTTCTTTTATCCAATAAGGAAAGGTGGAAAAGAACAGGAAAGACCTCAATAGATTTTGGGTTCGGGAGGTACATTATACAAAGGGAAGGTATTAGCACCCTTTGTATCCATGGTTATCCATGGGCTCTTAATTGCTGGATCACATATATTTTTGTCTGAAAAGTGTCGGTGAATTGCTTTAAAATGTTTCGAAAAGAGAGTTTAACTTTGTAATGATTCTCGTATGAATGTATACAAAGTGGTTATCTCGTTTAGTTTTGAAAGTTGTTTAGAAAAATATAACTCGGTAATGATTCTTGTATGAATGTACACCAAGTGGTGATTTTCTAGGATTTGTAAAGTGTAAAGGGTGGAAAATGTTTTAGGTTATGATCCAGCAATTGAGAGTTATACCTTCCTAAGGTCGTTATGAACGTTTCCTATCCTTATGAGGGCAAAACTGTCCTTACTATTGAGAAGTAAGTAATTTTACCCTTTGGATGTTTAAGGGTCATCGTAGGGTCATCGATAGGTCATTGAAGGCAACAGTTGTAAGGATACCTTAGCATTCGAAGGGACGATCATCATTTAACCGTAGGCTACACCGAAGGGTCATCGAGGGACAAAATCGTATTTTCGAAGGCAACGTCCGAGGGACTATGATGATTTTACCGAAGGGTCTTTGCTAAGGATATCCCCATATTCGCGGGACATGACCGTATTACATAATCGTGGGGTAATAAAGAGAGGTCCGATGTTATTTATTTAAAGTCCGGATTTTAACAATTAATTAAATAGCCGTAATCAGTTAGGTAATTAGGTCCACAGGAAGTCAATGAAATCAAGACATTAAAAATCAAGCTTGGTGATTCAAGATGAATCTCCATATTAAACTTAGGTCATCCAAAAGCCGTTTCCTCAAGAATGTCCACACCTAAAGCGGCATGCCTAGCTGGTTATTTCTTTGGAAGTATGCTAGCCCTTACACCATGCAACACACGGATTAAAGCATTGAGGTAAAATACAATTGGAAAATTGCACCATAAAATAAATATAACAATCAGGAAGTTAAGCCAAATGATGCAGAATCATGATTAGGTAAACATAAAATGGGCAACAAAGAGACAAAGCAGCCCCTGTCCCGTTCGCCTCTGCTTCGCCTAGCGAAGGCTCAGCGAAGGCTCGCTGCGGGCTCGCCCAGCGATGAGCTAGCGAGCGGCCACGGGTTTGAAATTTGAGAACAGTATGACCTCAACCTGCGACATGGCTTATGGCATCCAATACATAATTATATGGTTCAGCATTCACAATATTCAGGCACACTTAAATTCACATGCAAAACTTCAAATATGTTTATGAATTCAATTATAATATCATTCACAAGTTAAGAACATGAAGCGGTACCACATGCCAAATGAGAACACAAAGCGATATCACATGCAGATTAAGAAAATAAACCAATAATAGTGATGCAAACCTGTTTGCAATCGAATTGCAACCTTGAATTGGCGAGCCGGATTGAATTGGGCGGCGGTAGCTTCGGAGCGGGTGAGCGGCCTTCAGGGTTTCCGTCTTCCGAATTCTCTGGATCAGCAGGGTTTCTGTATTTCTCCCTCTGGGTCTGTGTGTCCGTCTCTGTCTGTATTTTTCGTGGCAGAGGAGCAGGTATTTATAGTAGTGGTAGTGGTGACCTAATGGGCTTAAAATGAGGTCCAAAACTTCAAATTCTCGCAAGCTTCGCTAGGCGAAGGAATTGCTCGCCTAGCGAGCAAGCTAGGTCTGGGCTTTTTCTGGATCCAATGCTTCGCTGGGCGAGTGGCATGATGAGATGTTCGCTAGGCGAAGGGACTGCTCGCCTAGCGAGCAAGCTATTTTGGGCCGCCTGTGGATTGGGCCTGTTGTGAGCTGGGCTTTCGTCCATTTGATATCAGTGCCTTGCAGAACAAGTCAGAGGGTCTTGGAAAATGCTTTGTAATACCAACGGGCAAATTTTGGGGTATGACAGCTGCCCCTGTTCAATATTCTTGAACCGAGAGAGTTAGAATGGTGTGTATGCCATTCGTGGTCTGGAGGTGAAAGATTATTGAACACTAGAATGCCCCAAAAATTTGCGCTTGTCCATCAGTCTTGACGGAGATGGGCTTAAAGATGCCATCCAGGAAGTTTGACGAGGAGATTTCCAGATTCTGTCGTACGTTAGACGATATCTGGAGACATGGATGTCACACCGGGTCGTACATCAGACCGTATAGTGAGTCATCCATTATGCTGTCGACTTCGCCGGGGAGTCGGAGTATGCTATATACTGCTGGGGATAAGGGATCAGAATGGATCATACACTGGACCGTATCTGAATACCAGAGTGAGCTGTTCGTTAGGCAGATGACTTTGCCGAGGATGAAAAATCAGAATGGACCGTACGCTAGATCGTCTCTGAGTTGAAGATCCAAATGGGTCTCATGATAGACTGTATTGGAGTTGCAGGATGAGCCGTCCATTAGGCTGAATCTGATGATAAAAAAGGGGGTAGTCGTACACTAGACTACACTTCAGAAATGTACCGTACACTAGGTAGCATCTGAGGAGACGAAGGTCGAATTGGGTCGTACATTAGACCGTATCTGAGCAGATTGAGCCGTCCATTAGGCTGAATCTGATGATAAAAGGGGGTAGTCGTACACTAGACTACACTTCAGAAATGTACCGTACACTAGGTAGCATCTGAGGAGGCGAAGGTCAAATTGGGTCGTACATTAGACCGTATCTGAGCAGACTGAGCCGTCCATTAGGCTGAATCTGATGATAAAAAGGGGGTAGTCGTACACTAGACTACACTTCAGAAATGTACCGTACACTAGGTAGCATCTGAGAAGATGAAGGTTTAACTTGGTCGTACATTAAACCATATCTGAGCAGAATGAGCCGTCCATTAGGCTGAATCTGCTGAAAAGGGAGTAGTCGTACACTAGACTACACTTCAGAAATGTACCGTACACTAGGTAGCATCTGAGAAGATGAAGGTTTAACTTGGTCGTACATTAAACCATATCTGAGCAGAATGAGCCGTCCATTAGGCTGAATCTGCTGAAAAGGGAGTAGTCGTACACTAGACTACACTTCAGAAATGTACCGTACACTAGGTAGCATCTGAGAAGATGAAGGTTTAACTTGGTCGTACATTAAACCATATCTGAGCAGAATGAGCCGTCCATTAGGCTGAATCTGCTGAAAAGGGAGTAGTCGTACACTAGACTACCATTCAGAAATGTACCTGTCCGAAGGTAGCATCTGAGTAAGGGAGTAGCCGTATACTAGACTACCATTCAGAAATGTACCTGTCCGAAGGTAGCATCTGAGTAAGGGAGTAGTCGTATACTAGACTACCATTCAGAAATGTACCTGTCCGAAGGTAGCATCTGAGGAGATAAAGGTCTAACTTGGTCGTACATTAAACCTTATCTGAGTTGTCCGAGGACTTGACGGTCTAACTTGGTCGTACATTAGACTGTATTTGCAGAATCTGACTTGAAGGTCTAACTTGGTCGTACATTAGACTGTATTTGCAGAATCTGACTCGAAGGTCTAACTTGGTCGTACATTAGACTGTCTTTGAGTTATTGAAGGTCAGAATGGATCGTACGCTAGATCGTATCTGAGTTGTTGAAGGTCAGAATGGATCGTACGCTAGATCGTATCTGAGTTGAAGGAGTCATATGTTGAGCTGAATCAGAATGAACCGTACGCTAGGCTATATCTGATAGTATTTGTATATGCTGTATTTGCAATAAATGTCTGGGATGGGCTTATAGATGCCATCGTTAGGAGGACGTCAGAATGAATGTTGTCATGGAGTGTATCTGAAAGATGTAGTTGAATCCTGAATGTAATTGATAAGGATGTCCGTCTGAATGGACCTTTGTTTTGACTGTATCAGGAGGATAATTAACCTGAAAAATAAAGTTAGCTTCACGCCATGTCATGATGCATGGGATGTTTTATGCCTGCGAACTTGGTAGGCGTGCTATGAAACGATGTAATGTATGTGATGCGGAATGAAATAAATGTGAACACTGTATGCAGGTATGTGATGCGAAATGATGTAATGAATGAATTATGCGTCTGAAATAAATGCGAACATTGTATGCATGTATATGTTATGAAATGAATGAATTATGCGTCGGGGGACTCTACTGGGGGAAATAAATCTCCGTCTTCTGGTCGGGGATATTTGTATTGATGACCCTGTCTCAGCAGGGGGTTGTTGATTTCGGTCTGATGGTGGAAATATTCAACAGAGCCTGGCTGGGGATGGAAGAGATGATCAATCTGTCTGATGATATCGACTTCTTCTGGGAAATAGCTGGCTTTGCCCGGGGAATAGTGCCAATTTCTCCTGAGAAAAAAACAAGCTTGCTGGGGAGAATAAGATTGGTAGCGGATTCATTGGAAGCATGGTTAGACCTTCTCCTTGATCCTGAATTCGGGTAGTAATTGCTATTGCCCTTCCATGCATGTATTTTGATAAACATTGATCATATTCAAATGCATATATTAATTCAAATCAAATCAATGGACATTTATGCAAACAAAACAGAAGAGTAAAAATGAAATAAAATTGCATTGATTTTTGAAAGAGGGCCTATGAACAGGCAATCTGTGTACAAGGAGACAAAAATCCTAGTAAGAGGAAATTGTCAAGAACACAAAGAGAAAGCTATGCAAAGAAAGTCCTATTGATTTTAATTCCACTACTGTCATCATGTCTTCGAGCATCTCATCTCCTGCTGGCGGATAGAAGTGATTGGCTTGTTCAGTTCCTTGAACTTGGTTGAAGCTGACAGAGAACGGGACATAGTCATACGCTTTAATCCCTAATTTTTGCCTGGACCGCCTTTTCAGGTTTTCAGTCCACCGGGATACCCTTTTTTGCCCAAGCCACCTTTCCAGGTTTTTGACTTGCCGGGTGTACATTTTTATATGTTTATCCCTAATTTTGCCCGAACCCTTTTGGTTCGCCGGGATGCCCTTACTTTTGCCTAGGTACGTCGACCTAGCGGGTCTTTTTTATGCGTAGTATTTTCTTGACTATGTCTGCGTTCACGGGATGCGGGAACTCTTCGCCATCCATTGTAGCAAGCATCGTGGCTCCACCAGAGAATACCTTCTTAACTACAAATGGCCCTTCGTATGTGGGAGTCCATTTGCCCCTGGGACCACCTTGTGGTAGAATGATACGCTTGATCATCAAGGCGCCAAGTTGGTACACCTGTCTCTTGACCTTTTTGTTGAATGCCTGGGTCATGCGCTTCTGATATATCTGCCCATGACAAACAGCCGCAAGTCTCTTCTCATCGATCAAGTTTATCTGGTCGTGTCGAGTCTGACTCCATTCATCCTCATCTAAACCTGCATCTTTCATAATTCTTAGAGAGGGAATCTGAACTTCCACTGGTAAAACGGCTTCCATTCCATAGACTAAAGAGAACGGAGTTGCCCCCTGTCGAAGTGCGCACTGAAGTGCGATAACCATAAAAAGCAAAGGGTAACATCTCATGCCAGTCTTTGTATGTTACTGTCATTTCTTGCATGACCTTCTTGATATTGTTAGCAGTCCCCACGGCGCCGTTCATCTTTGGCCGGTACGGAGAAGAGTTATGGTGTTTTATTTTGAACTGCATGCAGAGTTCAGTTTAGTACCATTATCAGTGATAACTCTTTCAGGAGACAGCAGGTTTCTCGAATGTATATTTGATGAGATCCATCTTAGAAATCAATAAAGTGGTAAGATTCAACATATACTGTCTTAGTCGGCGAGCAGCCCAAGCCAAAGCGCAGCAAGCTTTCTCGAGCCGTGAGTATCTTGTTTCACAGTCGGTACCTTTTGCTAAGGCAGTGTATGACATGCTCTTTTCGACCAGACTCGTCATGTTGCCCCAGCCCACCTTATTGAATTTTCTAACACGGCCAAATACATGATTAGAGGTCTTCCTTCAACTGGTAGCATTAGAATTGGAGGTTCTTGGAGATATTTCTTGATTTTGCCATTCATCACTCCATACCATCTCTTGATTTTTTTTAGCAATTTGAAGAGGGGTTTGCAGGTGGCAGTCAAGTGTGGAATGAATCGGGCAATGTAATTCGAGTGCCCCAAGAAACCTCTGACTTCTCTCTTGTTTATTTCAGTACCCAGATTTACAATTTCAATTGATTCCTCATGCGGCTATATAGTCTTTTGTAGTACCAGTCTGGCAAGTTCTCTAGGGACTTCACAATCTTCCTCACTTCCATCCTCGGCTTGGTAGATCGGATTTTCAAAGTCATAATGAACAGTAGCAAAACTATTATCAACAGGATCCAGGGTGGGTATGGATCGGCAAATTGTTACGTGAGTGTGTGCAAGAAAACATAGCTTGTTTGAAAAATGACAGGAAAGATAAAGAGCGCAATATTTGAATGCAAAAAGTCCATTGATTTATTGAATGTGAATATGCTTATGAAAATGACAAAACATTTAACCAAATTTGATACATTAAATAAGCAATAACAATTATTCCTGACTAAAGGAAATCGGGATAGTGTCTTCAGCCTTCCAGTTGTTGAGTCCGTCACCAATTGTTGGGAAAATCCAGCTGTCCAGGTTGCAATCGCTATCAGCATCTTCCACAGCATTGACAGTCTCGTTATGGTTAGGCAGAGGGGCAGTGATGACATTAGGAGTAACCGGAGAATCAAATTCAATTGCCCCATCGTCGATCATATCCTGAATCTTATTCTTCAGCGGCCAACAATCGTTTGTATCGTGCCCAGGGCTGTCGGAGTGGTACGCACACCTGGCGTTGGGATTATAACGAGGAGAAGTAGTGTTGGGCTTCATAGGAGGATCTCTGAGGGTAATTAAATTGGCCTTTAGCATACCCTGTAGTGCCTGTGCTAAAGTCATATTGATCTTGGTAAACTGCCTTCTCGGCCTGTCTTGTCTGTGTTGGAAGTTTTGAGATGGTGGTGCTGCAATCGTAACTGCTCCAATATCGTGGTCACGGTTTTTCCTGTTACGACCCTTTTGACCGTACACAGCATTGGATTCATTCTTTCCCTGATAGGACTTTTTGGTGCTTGCAGAGGTAGCTGCCTGTATCTTTCCACTTCGAATGCCGCTTTCAACCCGTTCACCTGTCAATATAAGTTCAGTGAAACCTGATGAAGAACTTCCCAATAGATGGCTGTAGAACGGGCCAGTCAGTGTGCTCATGAACATGTCCACTAATTCTCGGTCAGTCATAGGGGGTTTGACTCTGCCGGCCAAATCTCTCCATTTCTGAGCATACTCTTTGAAGCTTTCTTTAGATCCCATAGCCATATTCTGCAACTGTAGCCGAGTAGGCGCTAATTCAGAATTGTACTGGTACTGCTTGTAGAAAGCTGTTGCTAAATCAGTCCAGGTGCGGATGTCAGAGCTCTCGAGCTGATAATACCATTCCAACTGAGTGCCAGACAGACTTTCTTGGAAGAAGTGGATCCACAGTTTCTTATCAGTGGTATGCGGCTGAATCTTTCTCACATAAGCCCTTAAATGCATCTGAGGACAGGATGCACCATCGTACTTAGTAAAAGTGGGGATTTTGAATTTGCGAGGAATGGTCACATCGGAGACCAGACCCAAACTTTCGAAATCCAGACCGGGCGTCTTCTGACCCTCCATGGCTAGCATGCGCTCTTCCAGCAATTTATACTTATCATCTCTCGGAGAGTACTGTTCATTTTCATACTTCTCATCATCATCATCAGGGTTGGAGAAATCAGCATCCTCTTCCTCTGAATCATTCTCCGCCTCATCTTCTGGACCATTCGGGATTCCAAATTTGATTCCCGTAGCCTTTCCTTTACGCCTTCTTCCTGGGTTAATGAAACTCACAGCCTTCTTGTCTTTCTTCTTTTCGACCAAAAGAGCCTTCAGTTCCTCCTGCCCCTTGGATAAGCTTAGCATCATCTCCTTGAATTGAGCATTCTGAGTCTGGAGATCTTTGACAGTTTGCTCGAGATCCATTTTTCTGTTTAAGAGGCAGACCGTGAGAATATGGTCCTTTAGAATACCTGTTATGCAATGTTATGTTATGCGATGCAATGCATGAAATGTTTTCAAGGACTTTTGGAATTTAACTTTGCATAAATCACCAACAAGAGAGAAATGTTTATTGCTACTTTTTTGATCAATGTTCATTACAAAAGGAATAATAGTAAAATACAATGAAAGCTCAAGTCTCCCAGGGGCGACCTCTTTTTGGGCGAAGATATGCATTGAGTCTTCGTTCCTCATTAAGCTGACTGGTGAGCTCTAATACTTTCTTCCTTTCTGCATTGAACTGAGTTTCGAAAGTATCCCTCTCCTCTCTCAACTGGGTCCAGGATCTCTTTAGTTCCTCAACATCAGTAGGTATATCTGGATAAGAAATGATCTGGGTAGTACCTCCTTCGACACTTGATTCAACAATCAATGGTCCGACTGCAAGATATGGCATGACAAACTCACGAGCTCTGGCTCGTACCCATCGGAGATAAGGCTCCATAGGAATGGAGTTTTTCTTTCCTGAATTGCTTCTTTTCACCATGCCCCAAGCTCGTACAAACGTTTGGCGGAGACCTTGAGAGTCATTGTCATAGTCAAACACTATACCTTGAATGATCATTTCATGTGGACCATCTCTTCGAGCATGCCCAAACTGACGTAGGGCTAAGGCGGGATTATAAGTAATACCTCCTCTTATCCCCATGAGTGGTACATTAGGGAATTCTCCACATCGGTCGATGATGATAACATTTTCTCTGAAGTTAGAACACCATCGGATGTCTGAATGGGAGAGTGCCATTATCCTTTGAGACCATTTCAGATTCTGATCATTCTTCAAGACTGATTGAGGGAGGTGCGAAATAAACCACCTAGACAACAAAGGTACGCAGCACATGAGAGTCCCTTGCCTTTTCATAGTACGGGTGTGAAGGGAATGCAAAATATCTCCGAGCAAGGTAGGCACAGGGTTACGAGTGAGGAATATCTTAATAGCATTCACATCTATGAATTGGTCCGGATTAGGGAATAGCACCAAACCATAGATTAGCAATGCTAGAACATCTTCAAATGCATGGACCTTCATAGCTTTTAGGAATTCTCGGGCCTTACCTACCAGAAATTTGGCAAGTAAGCCCTTAACTCCACTTCTTGTTACCCAATTGGTCTCAATGTCGGACTTCGTCAGGTGTAAAGCTGCGGCAACTTCTTCAGACTTCGGAACCTTTTCTAAACCACTGAATGGTAGTTGATCAAGGATAGGTATCCCAAGCAGTCTGGAAAATTCCTCCAATGTGGGTACCAACTGATAATCTGGGAATGTGAAGCAATGATGTTTAGGGTCGAAGAACTGGAATAAAACTCTCATCATATCTTCTTTGAAACCAGTGGTAACCAAATTGAGGAGAGAACCGTGTTTCTTGATGAACTGAGCCTGATCAGGAAGTTCTGACACTAAATCCTTGCGTTGAGGAGAGATTGCTACAAAATTGATCCGGATGGTCTTCCTGGGAGCCATAGCCTTACAAAACAGAGCAAAGTTAAATCCCTAAGTCCTTGAAATGGTTAGTACAATGTTATGATGTCATGATGTTATGATGTTATGATGTTATGAGGTTAAATAAATAACAAGCACAAGCAAGTCACACAACCATCCTTCCTAGGTTTTAAGGCTTGCATGAGTTCCATAGGTAAGTACCCTCCCCACTGAAGTTTAGTTGGTTCAACCTGTCCTAGAATAGTAACCGGGTTCTAGAAGGATCTCAGATCATCGACCTTCCTTTAAGTCCACTTCAGTGCAACACCAAGCGGTTGACCGAAGCTTCCCTAAAGTCCAATCTCAAAGAGTGTAGTATCGAGTATCAACCAACCCCAGTCGGAACCGAAGTCAGTTATCTCACTACTTTCTAATGGCCCGGATGAGTCAATTAGGGTTCTAAAGGTCTGGTTAATGCTTTGGTGACACCACGCGGAAGCCAAATTTTTCCTCAAGTAACATGAGGAACATCAGGACAACCAAAGTGTCACATTAACCGTAGCCATCATTTTAACCATTCCAGTATACGCCGGATAGTCGCGATGATCTATTGCTACTTACCTAAGGTACACTAGATCCGGGTGTAGGATCTTTCACTCAAGAATAACATACCCAAGCAATCCCTTAAAAATGAATCGGACAAATTGAATAAGTGATCTTGTTTTTAAGGTAACCTCTCTTTTTAAATATTTAGTTACTCCCCAGCAGAGTCGCCAGTTCTGTCATACGGTGAACTGACTTTTGGGTGTTTTGCTTTTTATCGCAATGTCGCGGATAGCAAGAGTCGCCACCGACTTTTCTTTTATCCAATAAGGAAAGGTGGAAAAGAACAGGAAAGACCTCAATAGATTTTGGGTTCGGGAGGTACATTATACAAAGGGAAGGTATTAGCACCCTTTGTATCCATGGTTATCCATGGGCTCTTAATTGCTGGATCACTTATATTTTTGTCTGAAAAGTGTCGGTGAATTGCTTTAAAATGTTTCGAAAAGAGAGTTTAACTTTGTAATGATTCTCGTATGAATGTATACAAAGTGGTTATCTCGTTTAGTTTTGAAAGTTGTTTAGAAAAATATAACTCGGTAATGATTCTTGTATGAATGTATACCAAGTGGTGATTTTCTAGGATTTGTAAAGTGTAAAGGGTGGAAAATGTTTTAGGTTATGATCCAGCAATTGAGAGTTATACCTTCCTAAGGTCGTTATGAACGTTTCCTATCCTTATGAGGGCAAAACTGTCCTTACTATTGAGAAGTAAGTAATTTTACCCTTTGGATGTTTAAGGGTCATCGTAGGGTCATCGATAGGTCATTGAAGGCAACAGTTGTAAGGATACCTTAGCATTCGAAGGGACGATCATCATTTAACCGTAGGCTACACCGAAGGGTCATCGAGGGACAAAATCGTATTTTCGAAGGCAACGTCCGAGGGACTATGATGATTTTACCGAAGGGTCTTTGCTAAGGATATCCCCATATTCGCGGGACATGACCGTATTACGTAATCGTGGGGTAATAAAGAGAGGTCCGATGTTATTTATTTAAAGTCCGGATTTTAACAATTAATTAAATAGCCGTAATCAGTTAGGTAATTAGGTCCACAGGAAGTCAATGAAATCAATACATTAAAAATCAAGCTTGGTGATTCAAGATGAATCTCCATATTAAACTTAGGTCATCCAAAAGCCGTTTCCTCAAGAATGTCCACACCTAAAGCGGCATGCCTAGCTGGTTATTTCTTTGGAAGTATGCTAGCCCTTACACCATGCAACACACGGATTAAAGCATTGAGGTAAAATACAATTGGAAAATTGCACCATAAAATAAATATAACAATCAGGAAGTTAAGCCAAATGATGCAGAATCATGATTAGGTAAACATAAAATGGGCAACAAAGAGACAAAGCAGCCCCTGTCCCGTTCGCCTCTGCTTCGCCTAGCGAAGGCTCAGCGAAGGCTCGCTGCGGGCTCGCCCAGCGATGAGCTAGCGAGCGGCCACGGGTTTGAAATTTGAGAACAGTATGACCTCAACCTGCGACATGGCTTATGGCATCCAATACATAATTATATGGTTCAGCATTCACAATATTCAGGCACACTTAAATTCACATGCAAAACTTCAAATATGTTTATGAATTCAATTATAATATCATTCACAAGTTAAGAACATGAAGCGGTACCACATGCCAAATGAGAACACAAAGCGATATCACATGCAGATTAAGAAAATAAACCAATAATAGTGATGCAAACCTGTTTGCAATCGAATTGCAACCTTGAATTGGCGAGCCGGATTGAATTGGGCGGCGGTAGCTTCGGAGCGGGTGAGCGGCCTTCAGGGTTTCCGTCTTCCGAATTCTCTGGATCAGCAGGGTTTCTGTATTTCTCCCTCTGGGTCTGTGTGTCCGTCTCTGTCTGTATTTTTCGTGGCAGAGGAGCAGGTATTTATAGTAGTGGTAGTGGTGACCTAATGGGCTTAAAATGAGGTCCAAAACTTCAAATTCTCGCAAGCTTCGCTAGGCGAAGGAATTGCTCGCCTAGCGAGCAAGCTAGGTCTGGGCTTTTTCTGGATCCAATGCTTCGCTGGGCGAGTGGCATGATGAGATGTTCGCTAGGCGAAGGGACTGCTCGCCTAGCGAGCAAGCTATTTTGGGCCGCCTGTGGATTGGGCCTGTTGTGAGCTGGGCTTTCGTCCATTTGATATCAGTGCCTTGCAGAACAAGTCAGAGGGTCTTGGAAAATGCTTTGTAATACCAACGGGCAAATTTTGGGGTATGACACACCCGGTATACATAATCAACTTTGGGAAAAATCATGGCAATCTGCTCAGTATCCTCAACCAAAGAGTGGACCATACAACTTTAATCACTCTGGCCCAATTCTATGACCTACCTTTAAGATGCTTCACATTCCAAGACTTCCAGCTAGCACTAACGTTGGAAGAATTCGAGCGTCTTGTTAGGATTCCTATGAAGAACAAGCCACTATTTGAAGGGATAGATGAATCTTTGCCCCTTGAGATCATTGCTAGCATGCTTCACATGGATGAAAAGGAAGTAGAGGCTAACCTAGAGACCAAAGGGAATACCAAAGGATTTTCGCTAAGTTTTCTTTTGGAAAGAGCTCATACCCTATTAAAAGCAGAAATTTGGGACGCTTGTTACTCTTCTATTGCGTTAGTCATCTATGGCATCGTCCTATTCCCAAATATGGATGGTTTCGTAGACATGGATGCTATTTGTGCTTTCCTTACTGGAAACCCAGTACCTACCTTGTTAGATGATGTTTACTATTACATGAGCCATAGGTACACTAAGAAGAAAAGAATGATTGCTTGTTGTGCTCCTTTATTATATCAGTGGTTTCTAGAACATCTTCCGAATACAGGTGCTTGGGTTGAACAGACAGATGATACTTGGCCTTAGAGATTGGGATCACTCCGATTCGAAGATCTTTCTTGGTATTCCAAAGAATACATCAACATCGACATTATATTGAGCTGTGGGGATTTCCCTAATCTACCACTAATTGGAACTCAAGGATGTGTGAATTCTAACCCGGTTCTATCACTCAGATAACTTGGCTACCCAATGGAAGGCCCTCCAGAGGCGAGGTCTTTGGAAGCTTTCTTGTTACTTGACTTTGGGGTTGAGAATTCTAGCTTGTTCCAACGAATCAAAGAGGCTTGGAAGAATGTCAATCGAAAAGGGAAAGCTGATTTAGGTAGAGCAAATGGGATTACAAAAGATCTATATTTTCACTGGGTAAAGGAAAGGGTGGAGATGATCAAAATGCCATTTGTCATTCGGACACCTGTACCTCTTCCTGAACCTAAGCTCACCCACGTCCCTATTGAAGAAGTGGAGGAACTCAAGACCACCATGGCAAAGCTAGAAAAAGAGAATTAAGAGTTGAAGACAAAACTCCAACAAACCATCAATGAGAAAAACACCATGAAGTGGGAGCTGGAGAGAAAGGATGCACAACTTCAGGCACATATGGAAAAATTCAACAAAGAGGAGCATAAGAGGAAAAAGATTAAAGTGGGATTAGAACAAACTGACCATTGTCTAGACACTCTTAAGGGTCAATTACGACGAGCTCAGAAAGAATGTCGAGACAATGAGCGTTGGTGGCATCTAGCCACGAAGGAAAACAAGACAATAAGAGATACACTTGGGGCTCAGATAAAAGAACTCACAAATTATGTTCGTCATGCAAAGGCAGAAGTAGATCAGGAATGCCGACTCAAGAATATAGCCACCGAAGCTTCTAGGGTTTCACCCATGATATGGGAGGAAAAGTGTCGAGAAGTAAGAGATGCAAAAGAGTCTGCCAGCTATTGGAAGAACCAGCTAGAGTCATTACACCAAGACAACTCCATATGGTTGAAGGAGCGAGACTATGTGATTGAAGATTATGAATCCTTTAAGAAGACCATAGACTTATTGCAAGGAGATAGGGATAAGTTCTGTGCAAAGCTCGATGGGCTAGTGGGGTTCTGTAATTGGGCGGCTAAAGAATTACCATGGAAGTTAAGAGACGCAGTTGAAGAATTGAAGGAAGATAGCACTCCTCCAGCCATAACCAATTTCATTCTACTCTGTAGAGGGTTGCTGAAGAGATTCAAAGAGGAACTAGAAGAGCTTCAAGCCAAAAAACCTGCAGTTTAATTTTCTTATGTCTTATATTTTGTTCCTTTAACAAATATATTTTGAATTATGGCCTTTTTTGGACCCCTATGTTATGTACTTGAATGAATGACGTTCAAAAATTACTCCATTATTGTTATTCTAAGTATTTCTTGTTTCTTTGAATTACTAACAACTAATGGAATTCGAACGATTCCCTGAAAATAAAATATGCATAACATTCACATCTTCATTATGCATCACGCTTCATAAAAATTCAAAAAAACTTACCTAACCTTTTTACCCTTTATCCAGTCACGCTGACTAATCAACACCGATACGAGACGCGAAGCAACTACAAGATGACGTTATAGCAAGTTTAGGCTAACCAAATTACCATGAGGACAAACATCAATGCGATCCAGGAGAAAATGGATCAGCTGTTGGAGACAATGCTCGTAATTGCCCAAAGAGAGAGTATTGAGGAGGAAGAAGCTAGGGCAAAAAGGAATGATGGCACACCAGGTTTGAACCCCCAAGACGAGAGTTACGTCCCCACCAAGAAGAGATTGGTTCAGATACCGGTAGGAGGCAAAGGAGATGAGGATCATGTAGAGCCTTCTGATGCGTCTACTCATCATGGATCTGAAATTGGGGATGACCAGTACGATGCTTTCTATGTGCCTGATCAATCGAAGCCTAAGATACTTCCAGATCCTGCTGCGGATAAGCTCTGTACCCGGGAAAAGAAGATCAAAGCCATAGAAGGGAATAATATCTTCGACGCTTCTACCATGAACATGCATTTGGTATCAAATTTAGTCATCCCGGCTAAATTTAAAACTCCTGATTTTGAGAAATACAAAGGACATACTTGCCCAAGAAGTCAACTGGTAATGTACTTCAGGAAAATGGTTGCTCATACTGAAAACAACAAACTACTTGTACACTGTTTCCAAGACAGTCTAAGTGGAGCATCTTTGAGATGGTACATGAGCTTAGAGCAGGGGCGGATTCAAAGCTGGGAGGATTTGGCTAACGCATTTCTCCGTCAGTACAAATATAACTTAGATATGGCATCCGACCGAATGCAGTTATAAGGGATGACCATGAAAGAAAATGAGTCATTTAAAGAATATGCCCAGCAATGGGGAGAGTTGGATGCTTAGGTAGAACCACCATTGTTTGAAAAGGAAATGACCGAAATATTTGTGGACACCTTGAAGGACCCATTCTTTGATAGATTGGTGAGTAGTGCAGCGTCCGACTTTGCACATCTAGTCACAATCGAAGATCGCATAGAGAAAGGGTTGAGGGATGGAAAGATTCCAGGAGCTATGGCAGCCCCTAGCGCACCAAAAAAGTATTCTGGAGGCTTCCCGAAGAAAAGAGAAGGTGAAACAAACGCTATATCCAGAAGCTATAAGGGGAAGCAACAGGCTTCATATGGCCAAGTCGCCGATGTGGTACCCATACCGTATCAACAGCCAATGCAGCAACAACAAGTGTATCAACCACAACATCATCAACATCATCATCAGCAAAACACTGCACCACCAAGACAATTCAAGCCAAGACCTCCGAGAAGGCAACTTGATCCCCTACCAGTACCTTATAGCCAGATATTTCCATATCTGCAAAAGGAGGGCCTTCTGACATTGAGGGAGTCAAAACCGACTATTTTTCCATATCCACCCGGATATGATGCTAACGCCCATTGTGAGTTTCACATGGGAGCACCTGGTCATACCTTGGAGAATTGTTTCGCATTTCAAAATCGAGTACAAGACTTGATCGAAGCAAAAGCCGTCTCCTTCACTCCGAGACGCCCGAACGTAAACACCAATCCTATGCCAACACATAAGGATGCTTCCGTCAGTGCCATTGAGGATAGTGATCAAGGTAAATTGATCCGTAAGGTTGAAGAAATTCAAACCCATATCACCAAGATAGGAGCACAATTGCTGAAGAGTGGTCTAATCCTGGAGGAGCTAGTTGCTGAAGAGAACAATAAAAAGTTGAGGAATTTTATACAACAAATGCTGGATCGAGGCGAGTTACAGATAAGTTGCCGTGTCAATAACAAGCGCCAAGAAGATATAGTTGTAGTGGACATCCCTTATGATGAGGTTAATATGGAAATACCTATAAGCCCATTGGTGATAGAGTTTCCAGCACCGCTCGCATACGAAGATGAGAAGGTGGTCCTGTGGATATATCAACCCAGAGCTTTTAAGCAGGGGCAGGAAGACCAACCTTTGATGATCAACGAACCAAATGTCACCTCGATTATGGGGCTGGCAGGAATGACACGTAGTGGCCGAGTGTTCGCGCCAAGAACTGCTGATACTTCTGCAAAGACTAAAGGGAAGGAAGCTGCTGTCCAGATCCCCGTCCCTAATCAAGAAATGCAAGACATGCATCTGTCTCCTAAAGCCGCGGTCACTTGTGAAGAGGCCGAGGAATTTCTGAGGATAATCAAGAAGAGTGATTATAAAGTGGTGGACCAACTGAATCAAACACCTTCAAAGATCTCCATGTTATCTTTATTGCTCAACTCAGAAGCACACAAGAACTCATTGTTGAAAGTATTAAGCGCCGCACATATCACGAAAGACATAACGATATAACAGTTTGACGATGTGATAGCTTGTGTGACCACTGGAATTTTTTTGGGTTTTAACGATGATGAACTGCCAATCGAGGGAAAGAACCATAACAAGGCCATACATATCTCCTTAAAGTGCATAGACACTATACTATCAAGGGTGTTAGTAGACACAGGTTCCTCACTGAATGTCATGCCGAAGACCACTTTGACAAAACTGCCAATGGAAGAGATAAGTATGAAGCCCAACACCTTAATCGTAAAGGCATTTGATGGCTCAAGGCGAGCAGTGATAGCAGAGGTTGACTTACCAACCAAGATAGGTCCAACTATTTTCAATATCACGTTCCAGGTCATGGACATACATCCCGGTTACAGTTGCCTACTTGGGAGACCCTGGATTCACTCTGCAGGCGCCGTCACCTCTACTCTACATCAAAAGCTAAAATTCATTACAAATGACAATATGATTGTGATTGGAGGGGAGGAGGATATCTTGGTTAGCCACTTGACATCTTTCCGGTATATCGAGGTGGATGGCGAGATCACTGAGACACCATTCCAATCCTTGGAAGTGGTAAATATGATGGCCATCCAACAAACATTGGAGACCCCGAAATCAAGATCATCCATGGCCTCATGGCAAGGAGCTAAGGCTATTATGGAAAGTGAAAATGCTCAAGACTGGGGCAAAGTGGTGGAAGTGAAAGAGAAACGAGACAAGTTTGGCCTGGAATATGACTCGTCATCAAATAAAGCCGGTAAGCAACATGACAAAGAGCAGATTGCTTCTGTAGAGAAAACGTTCACCAATGTTGGCCACATCTTTGGCAAACAGGTGGCGATGATCAGTGATGGAGATCGCGAAGAGGGGGTGTCTAGTTGCATGCGACAAGCCGCACCTATGAAAAACTGACAAACTGGAAGGCTGTGGAAGTTCCCCAAAATTTTCAAAAGTAATTTTATCATTTTAGACAAAACCCTGTGCTCTGCCCAAGGTACAGTGGCGTGTTGTAGGGCCTCCTTTATCTTTTTCAAGAGTTTTTATCATTAATGAAATGGCAACTTTCATCCAAATTTTTGTTCCTTTCCTTTCGTTTTTCTATTATTACAAAAATGGTATCAATTTTTATGCATGCACTTTCTAAATAAACTGCATAAATCATAACATGCAGAAACACCACTGAGACCATTGATAACGACACTACTAAGGTCCAATATGATTTTGATTGTCCAATCTACCAAGCTGAAGACGAAGTGGGGGAAGATTGCGAACTCCCTAAAGAGTTGGCCAGATTACTCAGACAAGAAGAGAAGGTCATTCAACCACACCAGGAGGACGTTGAAGTTATCAATCTAGGAACAGAAGAAGACAAGAGATAAGTAAGGGTAGTCGCCGCACTTCAAGATACAGTGAAGACAAGATTGATAGAGCTCCTCCACGAATATGACGACGTGTTTGCTTGGTCATACCAAGACATGCCCGGATTAGATACTGATATCGTGACCCGCAAGCTTCCCCTTAAAGATGAATGCTCCGCTGTCAAACAAAAGCTAAGAAGGACTCGACCAGATATGGCTCCCAAGATCAGAGAAGAGGTAAGAAAGCAGTTTTACACTGGTTTCCTGGAAGTCGCCAAGTACCCACAATGAGTTGCCAACATTGTACCAGTACCGAAGAAAGATGGAAAAGTCCGCATGTGCGTAGACTACCGAGACTTAAACAGAGCCAGTCCCAAGGACGATTTCCCATGACCTCACGTTGATGTATTAGTGGATAATACGGCTCAGTTCTCCGTATTTTCCTTTATGGATGGTTTCTCTGGATACAACCAAATTAAAATGGATCCCAAAGACATGGAGAAGACCACGTTCATTACCCCTTGGGGCACTTTTTGTTACAAAGTAATGCCGTTTGGATTAAAGAACGTTGGGGCAACATATCAACGTGCCATGGTGACTCTCTTTCATGATATGATTCATGAAGAGATCGAGGTGTACGTTGACGACATGATCGCCAAATCCCAGACAGAAGAAGAACATATCACTAACTTGGGGAAACTATTTGCTCGTCTAAGGAAGTTTAGATTGCGACTTAATCCTAGAAAATGCACATTTGGGGTTTGATCTGGGAAGCTTTTAGGCTTTATCGTAAGCCAAAAAGGAATTGAAGTAGATCCCGACAAGGTTCGAGCCATTCAGAACATGCCTGCACCAAAGACTAAGAAGGAGGTTCGTGGTTTCTTGGGGAGACTAAATTACATCGCCAGGTTTATCTCTCACCTTACTGCCACATGTAAACCAATATTCAAGCTTCTAAGGAAGAATCAAGGTGTAGAGTGGAATGATGACTGCCAAATAGCCTTCGATAAAATCAAAGAATACTTGCAAGAGCCACCGATTCTGATACCCCCGGCAGAAGGGAGACCTCTCATCATGTATCTAACCGTGCTCGACGAGTCTATGGGTTGTGTATTGGGACAGCAAGACGAGACTGGTAGAAAAGAGCATGCCATCTATTATCTGAGCAAGAAATTTAATGATTGCGAGACCAGATATTCATTACTTGAGAAGACTTGTTGTGCACTCGCATGGGCTGCTAAGCGTCTTAGGCAGTACATGCTAACTCATACAACTTGGTTGGTATCTAAAATGGATCCCATTAAATACATATTTGAGAAACCAGCTCTCACTGGTAGAATTTCCCGATGGCAGATGTTGTTATCAGAATATGATATTCAATATGTTGCACAAAAGGCGATCAAAGGAAGTATATTAGCAGACCATCTCGCTCATCAACCGCTGGAGGATTACTGTTGCATTACGCGAAAAACCGGCGGAAGAAAACGAAAACAACAGAGCCGCCACCGTGCGTTATTTATCCTAAAAGAGGGAAAGGAAACGCTCGAAGTAAACATGGAAAAGACATGGTCTCGCGACCAGAGAAAGATGGGATCGGGAGTCGGTTATGCGAAGGGAAGGTATTAGCACCCCTACGCATCCGTTGTACTCGACGGGATCCATGCACAAAAGAAAGGATAAGGTTGCTAAACACTGATTAGACATCACACAAGGCTGGAAGGAAAACAGGAATACAAAAGAAACTAGACTCGGCAGGATATCGCATCCTGGGCCTACATAGTCTGTCAGACACAGACATCAGAGTCGATGTAGTTCGGACGGGGGAACGTGCTCGCTAGGATGTCGCATCCTATGCATACGTATCTTCTCGGACGAGAGAAGAATCAGAGCACTCGTAGCTCGGCTAACGCACGCCAAACAACACAAACAGGAAACCGACTGCCAATCGCTGGACTTACGTCAGACTCCACACAAACACACACACACTGGAAACCGAATGCCAATCGTTGGACTTACATCAGACTCCAACCAGAAAGCAAGACACAGGAAACTAACTGCCAATCGCTGGACTTACGTCAGACTCCACACACACACAAGGGGTTGAAAAAGACAAAAGGGCGCCCGGAGAGATCAGCTCATCTCCTGCCTACGTACCTCATCTGGTATGAGGATCAGGGCGACGTAGTTCCCCTAAACCGGGAAGAAGGACTAGCCTAACCAGAATAAAGGGAGACACAAACTACTAGGGAGACTACGACTCGAGCCTAGAAGTTGTCATGCATCATAGCCCTATGTTAAGGTTTCTATCTAACTTGCACAGGAAGCAAGCTAACCTAAACATGACTTGCACAGGAAGCAAGCCAAACTAACCCTAACGTGCACAGGAAGCAAGCTAAACCAGATAGTACAAACATACAAACACAAATAGCACACACTATATGCAATCAATGGGCTCAATCAAGGTTAGGTTTTAGTCAAGGGGTCATATCAACCTCGACAAACAAACCGCTGTAATAGGGTGATGGTTAGCTCTTAACCCTAACATTGAGAGTTAGGGTGAAGCAGATGAAATGGGAAGTGAGGGGTGTGCCTCACAGCTCTTATCCTAGGCTTGGGAGAGCTTGACTCAAAATAGGAAGTGTGGGAGTTCAGAATGAGGGAACTCTTCTCCACATATGACTGACACAACATGATCTTGGGTTATTATCCACAATGCATCAACACAAGGTGTGTGAGCAAAGTGGATGACACACTGAGTAGCAGGAGATGGATTGCACATCTCTTGTATCTGCCATTGCCTCTTCACTTAGGAGGTCTTTGAATGTACAGGGCACAACATTAAACAAACACAAGCATTGCCTCTTAAGGAGGACTTCAGACAGGTGCCTGCCCAAGTAACAGGACAGGTCTTCCAGACTACATGAAGTCAGAGAGTTATACCTCAAATGGTTAAGCAACCAAGCAAAGCAAAAGCAAGTTCAAAATGAACTTAAGCAACTAATGTACCTGAAAAAATTCTAACCCAATCAGTATACAAGTCAAACAATCAAACAGACAGTCAATATCAACAGTCAGACAAAGCAATCAAGCATCATTATGCAAGGCACAAGCCAATGGGCACAACACACATAACTTGGCCTCAACCTACAAGACAACTCAAAGTTAGTCAATATCAATCATTTAATCAACTCAAGAGAGTGAACCACTTCAATCATAGCAATGTACTTCTTAACCTGAAATCCACAATCCAAACAGTGAGTCCAAACCACTAGGTCAAAGCCTAGGGTCAAAAATAGGGCAAGCATTCAAAACAGAACATGAAATTTAACATGAATCAATTTCAAACAATCAAGAACACAATCCAAAAGATCCCATATCAATATCATCAACCAAAAGCATTTCATGAATCAAACATGGCAAGGTATGCAAGTTGTAACCACATTGTGACTTCAGAATGAACAAATGCACATTAATTCAAAAATGATTCAAATAATATCAACAAAATTCATGAGTAAACAAGACATACAACATAATAATAACACCAAAAATTAGAGGTATTGGACATCATTAGGCATGGTAATCAAATTGCATAAGTCAAGGCAAACACAATGAGCACATATGAGACACAAATGATCACATCCACTTAGCATAGGCATAAAACAGAGATGGATCATGGTAAAGACCTCAAACCAAAACCAAAACAACATTCAACATGTCTAGAACTAGTGTGCAAAATTTCACATTCATTGGATAAACCATAAGCATTTCATAAACAAATGAAAATCAAGGCAATTCAAAAGCTCACACATGGTAGTCCAGAAAGAAAAATCTCAAATAAATCCGAAATCAACCCAAAAATTCTACAAAAAATCATGAGCATTTACCACATCCCTAATGTGCATCATACAAAAAATCAGAGCATTTGGAATTCATTTGGCATGGCAAATTCATTAATCAAGTTGAACCTCACAAGGTGTGACACAAATTGTCACACCAACTTAGAAAAATCACAACTCACAAATTACAATTGATAAAAATGCAAACTCAACACCAAAATGTCCAGCAAGATGTCTAATTATAGCATGCCAAATTTCATGAGCATGGGATCAACAACCATCATTTCACAAATGCAAAAGCAAGGCAATGTCAAAATGCACACATGAACAAGAACCCTAGGGCAAAAATTTAATCAGCCAGGCACAACTTTGGATATCATAGTGATAAAAAACTAGAGGAAAAAAGAAAAGCAATGCAAAAAATACCATCATTTTTGGATCATTATTTAATTTGTTATGAATTTTAGAAGATGCAAATGAAAATGAAATAAAAATTGAACAAGAAAAATGGATTAAATGAATTAATTGGTTTTAATTTGAATAATGGCTTTGGCGCCTCTACTAAACGCCGCGTTCCACTTAAAAATGTCTTGGCCAATCAGAATCCCTCATGGGCGCGCGCATGCACCAATAGAATTTAAACCCTAGGAAACTTTCAGAAACACTTTTGCGTGGCCTATGCATGGATCGAAACCGTTGCTGAAAGTCCTGCATTTCTTCTTCTCAAACGCGCGCATGAACAACAGTGGAGCTCAACAATCATGATGAACATTTTTCCCAGTTTTTAAAAACTAGCATACCATCATGTAGCACATGCATTAAGGATCATGAATCAACTACTAATCAAGCATAGATCATCAAGAATCGAATGGATCGAGCAAAATAAAAATTCATCATGAAACTTTAAATCAACGAATCTCACTCAATAATGCATGGTTTTTAGTGGTTCCAAGCTCAGTGTAATCACAAGAGAGAGATCTATAACAATCACATAACAAAAATGAGAAATAAGAGGATCGATTTCATGACCTCTTGAAGAGCAGCTTTCGAATTCACGCGTTCCAGGCCTGGCAATGCTTCAATCTTCCTCTAGCAAGCTTGTACAAGTGTATTGAGGTGATCTTGAGGTCCAATTGTCCTTGATTCAACAGAATTCGAAATTCACCATTGATGAGCTTCAAGCTTGAGCTGCTTCAATGTGCACGATTTGGCTTGGATCTTGCTTCAATATTGCTCTATGATGATTCTAGATGATGAATTAAGCAAGGAAATGTGGTTTGATTTGAAGAAGTTTCAAGAAAAATTGAGAGAAAAAGTTTCAAGAAATTTTGTAGATCTGAAAAATGAGGGTGTGGTTATGCAATTCAGTTAGGGTTTTAGGCTTTATACTCTTTCTTAATCATGTTCTTAATCACACTTAAGCCATTGGTAATTGGATTAGGGAAATGAGAGTGTAAATGCAAATTTGCCATTTCACCCTTATGCATGGAATTGGTGATGAACAGTGCATGTGTGGCATGTGAATTTCACTTAAAACTTCATTTGGAAGCCAATGGAAGTGCTAGAATGATCAAACAATGCTTCATTTTCAAATTTAAATTTTTCCCTCCAAAATCAAGTGAAAATGCAAATGTTTATGTGATGAGAATTCATGGCATGTGATGTGTGTTTTGGAAAATAGAGGTCACAAGAAGAATGTTGCAAAAAGAGCCATCTCATTTGGGCTTTTGGTTTGAAAGTTATGCATGTTTGAAGTTCATGTCACCCTTGGCCATGATTGATCCATATCTCTTCAACCATACATGAGAAATCTATGATCTTGGACTTTTTGGAAATGGGAGAGAAAGATCTTCAACTTTCATGTTGGACAAATTTTCGTTTGAAGCTTTCTTGATGATGTAATCTTGAGTTGAAAACCTTTCCATTTTTGGCAAATTCAAATTAAAGGTCACCTGCTATTTTGGGCAAGTTTTGATCTGACCTCAAATCCTTCAATGTTGATGTTTGAAATGTCAAATGAGACCTATTCCCACATGAATGAGGCATCTCTAACCATCTCCCACCTCCAAATCCATAGTTGAACTGACAGTTGACTTTTGTTGACTTTCTAGGGTTTCAGATGAATTGATCATTGACTGATGAGCTTTGAGCCTCCAATTCTTGACCAAACCACTTCAAAATGATCCTTGAATCATATGAACTCATTGTACCAACCCTAGGGCTTTGATCTCATGGAGAATGCTCTTGCTTGCTTGCACAGTTGAATCTCTTGACCAGTCTTGCCTGATGAGATGCAATGGACTATGCAATGACAATGCAATGTTAATGTGATGTTAATGACCTAAAAATGAAATGTATGTACAAATGGGAGGTGCAAATTTGAGGTGCTACAATTACCAACCGTTGAAGTTTGACTTCCCAGATGAGAACATCATGGCTATCAAGGATATTGAAGACTCCGAACTAGAGGAGAATCTTGAGCCAAAAGCAGGCTGGACTCTCATGTTCGATGGCGCCTCAAATGAAATAGGCCATGGAATTGGGGCAGTATTGATGTCTCCCAAGAATTTTCATCTATCGTTCACCGCAAAGCTCTGTTTTACCTCTGTTAGGGGAATAAAAGTGGGATTTATAACTACCGGTTCGTAGGTAGAAAACTGCAAAGATAGGACTTACAACTACCGGTTCGTAGGTAGAAGCCAACAAATTCCGCTGAGGATAAAATGAATGAGTGCCGGTGTCATACCCCAAAATTTGCCCATTAATATTTTAAGACATTTTTCAGGGCACTCCGACTCATTTTTATGACATTGATCTTAAAGGAACGAAGGCACAACTCACGAATGGCCCAATCCAGAAAATGGCCCAAACTGGCCTGTTCGCTACACGTTCGCTACACGCTCGCCTAGCGAACGTTCGCTACACGCTCGCCTAGCGAACGTTCGCTACACGTTCGCTACACGCTCGCCTAGCGAAGCTGACAGACAACAGAAAATTTTGGGCTTCATTCTGAGCCCATTAGGTCATCAAAGGAGTATTATAAATACCCCAACTCCAGAACGAAAAGGGGGGACGAAAACAGAAGAAGACGGACGGAAACCCTAGCATAGAAACCCTGGAGAGTAGCCCAGAGAAGTCGGAGTGAAGAAACCCTGACGGCCGCTCATCCGCACCGAAGTTACCGCCGCCCAACTCAACCCGATACCAAAAGTGACTTGCCAATTCAGCATTACCACTCCATTGCAAACAGGTTTGTGTATCATTATTGTTTTATGCTTCCAATTTGTAAATCTCTAAATACATAATGCATCATGATTGAATTTTTGGATATGTAATTAGACTTTGCATGTGAATTCCAGTACGCCTGGATATCCTGAGTGTTTGACCATATTATTTCTGTAATTGAATGCAATAAGGCATGCAGCATGCTGAGATCATACTGTTCTGAAATTCAAAACCCGCAGCCGCTCGCTAGCACATCGCTAAGCGAGCATTCGCTAGGCCCTCGCTAGGCGAGGCAGAGGCGAACGGGACAGCCGTTGATATTTGTTATGTCCTATGCGTAACCTGATCTATTCTATGTTAATTATGCACTGTTTTGCCTGACATTCATGCTGCTGTGTTTTCTTTTGCGGTGTAATCCTCGATTGCACCCTGATTGGTATTCTAACCCGTTTGCTGAATTTTGTAAAGGTTCACATATCCCAGGAAAAGAGTGCTGTTTAGGCCTTCCACTTTATTTGTGGGATACCCTTCTGGAGTTTCACCCTAAATTACCTAATTAATTTTAATGTATTAATTTTAATGTATTAATTTTAATGTGGAGATTCATCCTAATTACCTAATCGATTGTAAAATACGGCCTCTAAATATGTGATCTTGGACCTCTCTTTATTGCCTTACGATATTACGGTATTACGGTCATGTCCCGCGAATGTGGGGATACCCTTAGCAAAGACCCTTCGATTAAATCATCATGTCCCTTTAAAATAAATCATAGTCCCTCGGATGTTGCCTTCGAATATATGATTTTGTCCCTCGATGACCCTTCGGTGTAGCCTACGGTTAAATGATGATCGTCCCTTCGAATGCTAAGGTATCCTTACAACTGTTGCCTTCAATGACCTATCGATGACCCTACAATGACCCTTTTACATCCAAAGGATAAAACTACTTACTTCTCAATAGTAAGGACGGTTTTACCCTCATAAGGATCGGAAATGCCCATAACGACCTTAGGAAGGTATAACTCTCAATTACTGGATCATAACCTAAACATTTTCCACCCCTCACACTTTGCAAGTCCTAGAAAATCACCACTTGGTATACATTCATACTAGAATCATTATCAAGTTATATTTTTCTAAACTATTTTTTTTTCAAAATCAAACGAGATAAATACTTTGTATACATTCATACGAGAATAATTACAAAGTTAAATTATCTTTTGAAACATTTTTAAACAATTCACCAACACTTTTCAGACGAAAATATAAGTGATCCAGCAATTAAGAGCCCATGGATAACCATGGATACAAAGGGTGCTAATACCTTCCCTTTGTATAATGTACCTCCCGAACCCAAAATCTATTGAGGTCTTTCCTGTTCTTTTCCACCTTTCCTTATTGGATAAAAGAAAAGTCGGTGGCGACTCTTGCTATCCGCGACATTGCGATAAAAAGCAAAATACCCCAAGTCAGTTCACCGTATGACAGAACTGGCGACTCTGCTGGGGAAACTTTAAAAAGAGAGGTTACCTTAAAAACAAGATCACTTATACCAAATTGTCTGATTTACTTTTAAGGGATTGCTTGGGTATTTTTGAGTGAAAGATCCTACACCCGGATCTAGTGTACCTTAGGTAAGTAGCAATAGATCATCGCGACTATCCGGCGTATACTGGAATGGTCAAAATGATGGCTACGGTTAATGTGACACTTTGGATGTCCTGATGTTCCTCATGTTCACTTGAGGAAAAATTTGGCTTTCGCGTGGTGTCATTAAAGCATTAACCAGACCTTTAGAACCCTAATTGACTCATCCTGGCCATTAGAAAGTAGTGAGATAACTGACTTCGGTTCCGACTGGGGTTGGTTGAGACTCGATACTACACTCTTTGAGATTGGACTTTAGGGAAGCTTCGGTCAACCACTTGGTGTTGCACTGAAGTGGACTTGAAGGAAGGTCAATGATTGGAGATCCTTTTAGAACCCGGTTACTATTCTAGGACAGGTTGAACCAACTAAACTTCAGTGGGGAGGGTACTTACCTATGGAATTCATGCAAGCCTTAAAACCTAGGAATGATGGTTGTGTGACTTGCTTGTGCTTGTTATTTATTTAACCTCATAACATCATAACATCATAACATCATAACATCATGACATCATAACATTGTACTAACCATTTCAAGGACTTAGGAATTTAACTTTGCTATGTTTTGTAAGGCTATGGCTCCCAGGAAGACCATCCGGATCAATTTTGTAGCAATCTCTCCTCAACTCAAGAACTTAGTGTCAGAACTTTCCGATTATGCCCAGTTCATCAAGAGACATGGTTCTCTTCTCAATTTAGTTACCACTGGGTTCAAAGAAGATATGATGAGAGTTTTATTCCAGTTCTTCGACCCTAAACATCATTGCTTCACATTCCCAGATTATCAGTTGGTACCCACATTGGAAGAATTCTCCAGACTGCTTGGGACACCTATCCTTGATCAAATACCTTTCAGTGGTTTAGAAAAGGTTCCGAAGTCTGAAGAAGTTGCCGCAGCTTTACACATGACGAAGTCCGACATTGAAGCTAATTGGGTAACAAGGAGTGGAGTTAAGGGTTTACTTGCCAAATTCCTGACAAATAAGGCCCGAGAATTCTTAAAAGTTATGAATGTCCGTGCTTTCGAAGACATCCTGGCGTTGCTAATCTATGGCTTGGTGTTATTCCCTAATCCAGACCAATTCATAGACATGAATGCTATTAAGATATTTCTCACTCACAACCCTGTACCTACCTTGCTGGGAGACATTTTGCATTCCCTCCACACTCGTACCATGAAGAAGCAAGGGACTCTCATGTGCTGCATACCTTTGTTGTCTAGGTGGTTTATTTCGCACCTTCCTCAATCGGTCTTGAAGAACGAGCAGAATTTGAGATGGTCTCAAAGGATAATGTCGCTCTCCCACCCAGACATCTGTTGGTGTCCTCAGTTCAAGGAAAATGTTACCATCATTGACCGTTGTGGCGAGTTCCCTAATGTACCACTCCTAGGAATAAGAGGAGGTATTACTTATAATCCTGCTTTAGCTCTGCGACAGTTTGGTTGTGCTCGAAGAGATGGTCCACATGAAATGATCATCGAAGGCATTGTGTTCGACTATGACAACGATTCCCAAGGCCTCCGTCAAAGATTTGTACGAGCTTGGGGCATGGTGAAGAGAGGTACGTTAGGACAGAAAAATTCTATTCCTATGGAACCTTATCTCAGATGGGTACGCGCCAGAGCTCGTGAACTTGTCATGCCATATCTTGCAATCGGACCTCAGATTGTCGAACCTGAAGCTGAAGGAGGTGCTCCTCAGATCATTCCTTATTCAGATATGCCTATCAATGTTGAGGAACTAAAGAGATCCTGGATCCAGTTGAGAGAAGAAAGGGATACTTTCGAGACTCAGTTCGTCGCAGAAAGGAAGAAAGTGCTAGAACTTACCAGTCAGCTTAATGAGGAACGAAGACTCAATGCGTATCTTCGCCCAAAAAGAAGTCGCCCCTGGGAGACTTGAGCTTTCATTGTATTTTTATTATTATTCCTTTTGTAATGAACATTGAGCAAAGAAATTAGCAATAAACATTTCTCTCTTGTTGGTGATTTACGCAAAGTTAAATTCCAAAAGTCCTTGAAAACATTTCATGCATTGCATAGCATAACATAACACTGCATAACAGGTATTCTACAAATTCAATGTTCTCACGGTCTTCATTACAAACAGAAAAATGGATCTCGAACAAACTGTCAAAGATCTCCAGACTCAGAATGCTCAATTCAAGGAGATGATGCTAAGCTTATCCAAGGGGCAGGAGGAACTGAAGGCTCTTTTGCTCGAAAAGAAGAAAGACAAGAAAGCTGTGAGTTTCATTAACCCGGGAAGAAGGCGTAAAGGACAGGCCGCAGGAGTCAAGTTTGGAATCCCGAATGGTCCAGAAGAGGAGACAGAGAATGATTCAGAAGAGGAGAATGCTGATTTCTCCAACCCTGAGGATGACGATGAAGATTATGAAAATGAACAGTACTCTCCAAGAGATGATAAGTACAAGTTACTGGAAGAACGTATGCTAGCTATGGAGGGTCAGAAGGCGCCCGGTCTGGATTTCGAAAGTTTGGGTCTGGTCTCCGATGTGACCATTCCTCGCAAATTCAAAATCCCCACTTTCACTAAGTACGATGGTGCGTCCTGTCCTCAGATGCATCTGAGAGCTTATGTGAGAAAGATTCAGCCGCATACCACTGACAGGAAGCTATGGATCCATTTCTTCCAAGAGAGCCTGTCTGGCACACAGTTGGAATGGTATTATCAGCTCGAGAGCTCTGATATCCGCACCTGGACTGATTTAGCAACATCTTTCTATAAACAGTACCAGTATAACTCTGAACTAGCGCCTACCCGGCTACAGCTGCAGAATATGACTATGGGATCTAAAGAAAGCTTTAAAGAATATGCTCAAAAGTGGAGAGATTTGGCTGGCAGAGTCAAACCCCCTATGACTGACAGAGAATTGGTGGACATGTTCATGGGCACACTGACCGGCCCATTCTACAGCCATCTACTGGGAAGTTCTTCATCAGGTTTCACTGAACTTATATTAACAGGTGAACGTGTTGAAAGCGGCATCCGAAGTGGAAAGATACAGGCGGCTACCTCTGCAAGCACCAAAAGGTCCTATCAGGGGAGGAACGAATCAAATGCTGTGTACGGTCAGAAGGGTCGTAACAAGAAAAACCGTGACCACGACATTGAAGCAATTACGATTGCAGCACCACCATCTCAAAACTTCCAGTCCAAATAAGACAGGCCAAGAAGGCAGTTCACCAGGATCAATATGACCTTGGCACAGGCACTGCAGGGAATGCTAAAGGCAAATTTGATCACCCTTAGAGATCCTCCTACAAATCCCAACACTACCTCTTCTCGTTATAATCCCAATGTCAGGTGTGCATATCACTCCGATAGCCCCGGGCATGATACAAACGATTGCTGGTCATTGAAGAATAAGATTCAGGATATGATCGAAGCTGGAGAAATTGAGTTTGAGCCTCCGGAGACTCCTAATGTCATCACTGCTCCTATGCCTAACCATGACAAGACTGTTAATGCTATGGATGACGATTCTCACATTTCCAATGTGGCGGACTTAACATCTCCTCTCCCGATCATAAAAAGGAATTTATTGCAAGCTGGTTTATGTCCAGGTTGTGCTGAAGATTGCAATCTCTGCATACTCCGGCCCGAGGACTGTTTGAAATTGAAGAATGGTATTCAACGGCTGATGGACGATCGTACAGTTCTCTTCGAAAGGATTACTAAGGCGGAAAACCCTATTGAAGAAATATCTGTGATTGCTAGGTCCAAAGTTCCAGTGAAGATTACCGCTACCAGGGCGCCTGTGAAGATTACTGTTGAGCCCAGGGTAGCTCCCCTAATCATTACTGCACCTGGCCCGATCCCGTATTCCTCAAGCAAAGCTATTCCGTGGAATTATGGCGGTGATGTTTACGTCCATGGCGTAAAGCAAATTGACAATTCTACTAATCCTAATGGCATCGTTGGGACTAGTAAAATTACTCGAAGTGGAAGGATCTTCTCTCCAGAAATCTCACCTCCTGTCCTTGAAACTCGAGGAAAGGAACCAGTCAATCCTTCTCAGTCAGAGACACCGGTCGAAGTTACTCCCGAAGATGTTGCCAAACAGGAAATGGAAGAAGTGCTAAAAATCATCCGCAAGAGTGATTTCGATGTGGTAGAACAGTTGGGGCATACCCCGTCTAAGATCTCGATGTTATCCTTGCTGTTATCTTCTGAATCTCATGCCAATGCATTGATAAAATTCTTGAAGACTGCTCATGTGCCTCAGGAAACATCTGTCGATCAGTTCGAAAATTATGTTGCTCACTTGGCTGTTGACAATGGCCTAGGCTTTTCCGATGCTGACCTGACACCAGCGGGAAAGAATCACAATAAAGCCCTGCATATCTCCATTGAGTGTAGGGGAATCACTTTGTCTCATGTGTTGATCGATAATGGCTCTTCCTTGAATGTGCTGCCAACAGCTGTGCTGGATAAGCTGGACTGTAAAAGCATCGAACTGAAACCTAGTGACATTGTGGTACGTGCTTACGATGGTGCGAAGAGTGTTGTCCATGGCGAAGTAGTCCTCCCTATCAAGATAGGACCTCAAGTCTTCAATACTACCTTCCATGTAATGAACATTCGTCCTGCCTATTCCTGCTTACTGGGACGCCCTTGGATTCATGGGGCAGGCGATGTAGCCTCGTCTCTCCATCAAAAGTTGAGGTATCCCACAAAGGGCAAAATTGTCACCGTGTGTGGAGAAGAAGAGTACATTGTCAGTAGTGTGCATACCTTCAGATACATCGAGATGGATGGTGAATTCATTGAGACTCCTTGTCAGTCATTTGAAGTAGTCCCTCCGACCAATCCTGTCCTTAAGCCAACTTCCTGTGTACCCAAGGTTATTCGTGCTCCTCCTGCTATAATTTCTCTGAAGGACGCTCAAGCTGTGGTTGAAGATGGTGGCTGTACTGGCTGGGGTCAACTGATCGACGTACCGTACAAGTCTGACAAATTTGGCCTGGGGTTTAGCTCTGAGAAGGTAGCCAAGAGTCAAATTAATGCTGTAGAAGACGCTGACAGCGATTGCGACCTGGATAGCTGGATTTTCCCAACAATTGGCGACGGACTCAATAATTGGAAGGCTGAAGACACTATCCCGATTTCCTTTAGTCAGGAGTAATTGTTATTGTCTATTTTGGTGTTGCAAATTTTGTTTTTTTTTTATAATTGAACTTCTCCAAGCGTTGTGTCTATGCCCGGGGCACAATAGCTGATTTGTTAAGGGTTTTGTCATCTTCATAAGCATATTCATATTCAATAAATCAATGGACTTTTTGCATTCAAACATTGCGCTCTTTATCTTTTCTGTCATCTTCCAAACGAGCTATGTTTTCTTACACACACTCACGTAACGAATTGCAGATCCATACCCACTCTGGATCCTGTTGACAATAGTTCTACTACTGTTCATTATGACTTTGAAAATCCGATCTACCAAGCCGAGGATGGAAGTGAGGAAGATTGTGAAGTACCTGGAGAACTTGCCAGACAGTTACTGCAGGAAGAAAGGACTATACAGCCACACGAGGAGTCAGTTGAGACTGTCAATCTGGGTACCGAAGTAGACAAGAAAGAAGTCAAAATAGGAGCAGGCTTGGAAAACAGTGTCAAGAGAAGGTTGATTCAGATGTTGCATGACTATGTAGAGATTTTTGCTTGGTCTTATGAAGACATGCCAGGACTGGATACCGATATAGTAGTGCATCGACTGCCAACGAGGGAAGAATGTCGTCCTGTTAAGTAAAAGGTTCGTCGCATGCGTCCTGAAATGTCTGAGAAAATCAAAGCCGAGGTGATGAAACAATTTGATGCAGGTTTTCTGGCTGTTACTTCTTATCCTCAATGGGTTGCTAATGTGGTACCAGTGCCGAAGAAGGATGGCAAGGTGCGAATGTGTGTAGACTACAGAGATTTGAATAAAGCGAGTCCCAAAGACGACTTTCCACTTCCGCACATTGATGTTCTGGTAGATAACACCGCTCAACACAAGGTATTCTCATTCATGGATGGATTCTCCGGTTACAACCAGATTAAGATGGCGCCTGAGGACATGGAGAAAACTACGTTTGTGACGCAATGGGGCACGTTCTGTTATAAAGTAATGCCATTTGGTTTAAAGAATGCAGGGGCAACGTACCAGCGTGCTATGGTGGTTTTGTTCCATGATATGATCCATCATGAAATAGAAGTATATGTGGATGACATGATAGCCAGATCTCATACTGAGGAGGAACATCTCGATCATTTATACAAACTGTTCGAGAGGTTGAAGAAATACAAGTTGAGGTTGAACCCGAACAAATGCACCTTTGGGGTAAGGTCCGGCAAACTCCTGGGCTTTATTGTCAGTGGTAAAGGGATTGAGGTTGACCCGGCCAAGGTGAGAGCTATTCAAGAAATGCCAATTCCCAGTACAGATAAAGAAGTCAGAGGTTTCTTGGGACGCTTGAATTACATTGCCCGATTTATCTCCCATTTGACCGCCACCTGCAAACCCCTCTTCAAGCTACTGAGGAAAAATCAAGAGATGATATGGAATGAGGAATGTCAAGAAGCTTTTGACAAAATCAAGAAGTATCTTCAAGAACCTCCAATTCTGATGCCACCAGTTGAAGGAAGACCTCTAATCATGTATTTAACCGTGTTAGAAAATTCAATGGGGTGCGTGTTGGGACAACATGACGAGTCTGGTCGAAAAGAGCATGCCATATACTACCTTAGCAAAAAGTTTACCGACTGTGAAACAAGATACTCACTGCTCGAGAAAACTTGTTGTGCTTTGGCCTGGGCTGCTCGCCGACTGAGACAGTATATGTTGAATCACACCACTTTGTTGATTTCTAAGATGGATCCTATCAAATACATATTTGAGAAACCCGCTCTCTCCGGAAGAATAGCAAGATGGCAGATGATCTTAACAGAGTATGACATCCAGTATACTACTCAGAAAGCAATCAAAGGAAGCGTGCTAGCTGATCATTTGGCTCATCAAGCGGTGGATGATTACCAATCTATGAATTTTGAGTTCCCAGATGAGGATGTCATGCTTGTTACTGATTATGAAGAACCTGGACCGGATGAAGGACCCGCACTAGGATCCCGATGGACTATGGTTTTCGATGGGTCTTCTAATGCATTGGGCAATGGTGTTGGTGTGGTAATCATTTCTCCCGAGGGTTACCATACGCCTTTCACTGCTAGACTATGTTTTCATTGTACCAATAATATGGCTGAGTATGAAGCATGTATTTTGGGACTCAAGGCTGCTATAGACCGGCGGGTCAAGTTTTTGAGTGTGTACGGAGACTCAGCATTAGTAATCAGTCAGATCAAAGGAGAATGGGACACTAAGCATCCGAATCTCATCCCTTACCGAGAACGGGTGATGACATTAATCCCATACTTTGAAGAGATTACATTCGAACATATCCCACGAGAAGAGAATCAGTTGGCAGACGCATTAGCTACCATGTCATCTATGTTCAGAGTCAGATGGGACAATGAAGCTCCCAGGATCACCATTGAGCGACTAGATGAACCGGCATACTGTTATGAACTTAACACTGAGGGAGTACGGGAAAAACCTTGGTTCCACGAAGTAAAAAGATATTTAGAAGCTCAGGAATACCCTGAAGAGGCATCCATCAATGACAGAAAATTCCTGAGGAAGTTCTCCGCTAAATTCTTTCTGAGTAATGGAGTATTATACAAACGTAATCATGATTCGACTCTGCTTCGCTGTGTGGATAAAAAGGAAGCAGAAAAGATTATGGAAGACATGCATGATGGTATTTTTGGGACTCATTCTAGTGGGCATACGATGGCCAAGAAGATTCTGAGATCAGGGTATTATTGGTCTACCATGGAAGCTGATTGCCATCATCACTCCAGAACCTATCACAAGTGCCAGATATATGCGGATAAAGTACATGTGTCTCCTGCTCCATTGAACGTGTTGACAGCACCTTGGCCCTTTGCAATGTGGGGCATTGATATGATTGGGGAGATTAAACCTACTGCTTCTAATGGACATCGCTTCATCCTTGTCGCTATTGATTACTTTACAAAGTGGGTAGAGGCGGCCTCATTTGCTTCTGTCACCAAGAATGTGGTGGCACGGTTCATCAAGAATGGTCTCATTTATCGGTATGGCATCCCTGAAAGAATTATCACTGACAATGGTACCAATTTGAACAACAAGATGATTACTGAACTTTGCACGCAGTTCAAAATAAAACACCATAACTCTTCTCCGTACCGGCCAAAGATGAACGGCGCCGTGGAGGCTGCTAATAAGAATATTAAGAAGATTATACAAAAGATGACAGTAACGTACAAAGACTGGCATGAGATGTTACCATTTTCTCTTCATGGTTATCGCACTTCAGTACGCACCTCGACAGGGGCAACTCCTTTCTCTTTAGTCTACGGAATGGAAGCCGTCTTACCAGTGGAAGTTCAGATTCCCTCTCTAAGAATCACGAAAGAGGCGGGCTTAGATGAAGATGAATGGATTCAGACTCGACTCGATCAGATAAATTTGATTGATGAGAAGAGGCTTGCGGCTGTTTGTCATGGGCAGATATATCAGAAACGCATGACCCAGGCATTTAACAAAAGAGTCAAGAGACAGGTGTATCAAATTGGCGACTTGGTAATAAAGCGTATCATTCTACCACAAGGTGATCCCAGGGGCAAATGGACTCCCACATACGAAGGGCCATTTGTAGTTAAGAAGGTATTCTCCGGTGGAGCCATGATACTTGCTACGATGGATGGCGAAGACTTCCCACATCCCGTGAACGCAGACATAGTAAAAAAATACTACGCATAAAAGAGACCCGCTAGGTCAACGTACCTAGGCAAAAGTAAGGGCATCCCGGCGAACCAAAAAGGTTCGGGCAAAATTTAGGGATAAACATAAAAAATGTGCACCCGGCAAGTCGAAAACCTGAAAAGGCGGCTTGGGCAAAAAGGGGTATCCTGGTGGATTGAAAACCTAAAAAGGCGGTCCAGGCAAAAATTAGGGATTAAAGCGTATGACTATGTCCCGTTCTCAGACAACTTCATCCAAGTTCAAAGGACTGAACAAGCTAATCACTTCTATCTGACAGCGGGAGATGAGAGGCTTGAAGACATAATGACAGTAGTGGAATTAGAATCGATAGGACTTTTTCTGCATAGCTTTCTCTTTGTTTGCCTGACAATTTCCTCTTACTAGGATTGCTGTCTCCTTGTACACAAATTTCCTATTTATAGGCCCTCTTTCAAAATCAATACAATTTCATTTCCAAAAAGATGCTTTTGCTTTACTTTCTCTGTTTTGTTTGCGTAAACGTCCATTGATTTAACTTGAATTGATATATGCATTTGAATATGATCGATGTTTACCAAAGATGCGTGCATAAAATGGAAATAGCGATTACTACTAGACTTCAGGATCGAGGAGAAGGTCTAATCATGCTTTCCAATGAATCCGTTGCTAATCCTATCCCCCAGCAAAGCCAGTCATTCCAGAAGAGAGTGGCATTACTAGACAAATGGGTCATCTCTTCCACCCCCAGCCAGGCTTCTGTTGAACATTTCTACCATCAGACAGAAATCAAGCATCCCTGGCTAAGAAAGGGTCATCGATACCAGTATCTCCCAACCAGAAGATTGAGATTTGTTTTCCCCAGTAGAGTCTTCTGGAAGAACTTTTCAGATGCATAATTCATTCATTACATCATTTCACAGCATACACATGCATACATCGTTCGTAGTTATTTTCGAAAGCATAAAACATCTCATGCATCATGACATGGCATGAAGCTAACTTTATTTTTCAGGTTAATTATCTTCCTGATACAGTCAAAATAGAGAGCCATTCAGACGGACATCTTCATCGATTACGTTCAGATTCAACTACATCTTTCAGATATACTCCATGTCAACATTCATTCTGACATCCTCCCAACGATGGCATCTATAAGCCCATCCCAGACATTTATTGCAAATACAACATATACAAATACTATCAGATATAGCCTAGCGTACGGTTCATTCTGATTCAGCTCAACATATGACTCTTTCAACTCAGATGCGATCTAACGTACGATCCATTCCGACCTTCAACAACTCCAATACGGTCTAGCATACGACCCATTTGGACCTTCAAGGCCTCAAATGCTACCTAGCGTACGGTACATTCTGAAGTGTAGTCTGGCGTATGACTACCCCCTTCATCATCAGGTACAGCCTAACGGACGGCTCAGTCTACAACTCAGATACGATCTAGCATACGATCCATTCTGATCCTTCACCCCCAGTAACGATACAGCCTAACGGACGGCTCGTTCCGCAACTCAGATACGATCTAGCGTACGATCCATTCTGATCCTTTATCCCCAGCATATTACTCCTCCAACAATACGGTCTAGCGTACGACCCATTCGGATCTTCATTCCTCAGATACTACCTAGCGTACGGTACATCCCGAGGTGTAGTCTAGCGTACGACTACTTTTCGTCAGATACAGCCTAACAGACGGCCCGTTCTGCAACTCAGATACGATCTAGCGTATGATCCATTCTGATCTGTTATCCCCAGCGGCGTATGACCCATTCTAACTCCCCAGTGAAGTCGACGGCCTAATGAATGACTCACTATACGGTCTAGCGTATGACCCAGTGACACCCATGACTTCAGATATCTTCTAACGTACGACGTACTCTGAAGCTCTCATCATCAAACTTCCTAGATGGCATCTTTAAGCCTATCTCCATCAAGACTAACTAATTGACAAGTGCAAATTTTTGGGGCGTTCTAAGTGTTCAATAATCTTCCACCTCCAGACCACGAATGGCGTACATACCATTATGACTCTCTCGGTTCAAGAATATTGAACAGGGGCAGCTGTCATACCCCAAAATTTGCCCATTAATATTTTAAGACATTTTTCAGGGCACTCTGACTCATTTTTATGACACTGATCTTAAAGGAACGAAGGCACAGCTCACGAATGGCCCAATCCAGAAAATGGCCCAAATTGGCCTGTTCGCTACACGTTCGCTACACGCTCGCCTAGCAAACGTTCGCTACACGCTCGCCTAGCGAACGTTCGCTACACGTTCGCTACACGCTCGCCTAGCGAAGCTGACAGACAACAGAAAATTTCGGGCTTCATTCTGAGCCCATTAGGTCATCAAAGGAGTATTATAAATACCCCAACTCCAGAACGAAAAGGGGGGACGAAAACAGAAGAAGACAGACGGAAACCCTAGCATAGAAACCCTGGAGAGTAGCCCAGAGAAGTCGGAGTGAAGAAACCCTGACGGCCGCTCATCCGCACCGAAGTTACCGCCGCCCAACTCAACCCGATACCAAAAGTGACTTGCCAATTCAGCATTACCACTCCATTGCAAACAGGTTTGTGTATCATTATTGTTTTATGCTTCCAATTTGTAAATCTCAAAATACATAATGCATCATGATTGAATTTTTGGATATGTAATTAGACTTTGCATGTGAATTCCAGTACGCCTGGATATCCTGAGTGTTTGACCATATTATTTCTGTAATTGAATGCAATAAGGCATACAGCATGCTGAGATCATACTGTTCTGAAATTCAAAACCCGCAGCCGCTCGCTAGCACATCGCTAAGCGAGCATGTAGCGAGCATTCGCTAGGCCCTCGCTAGGCGAGGCAGAGGCGAACGGGACAGCCGTTGATATTTGTTATGTCCTATGCGTAACCTGATCTATTCTATGTTAATTATGCACTGTTTTTCCTGACATTCATGCTGCTGTGTTTTCTTTTGCGGTGTAATCCTCGATTGCACCCTGATTGGTATTCTAACCCGTTTGCTGAATTTTGTAAAGGTTCACATATCCCAGGAAAAGAGTGCTGTTTAGGCCTTCCACTTTATTTGTGGGATACCCTTGTGGAGTTTCACCCTAAATTACCTAATTAATTTTAATGTATTAATTTTAATGTATTAATTTTAATGTATTAATTTTAATGTGGAGATTCATCCTAATTACCTAATCGATTGTAAAATACGGCCTCTAAATATGTGATCTTGGACCTCTCTTTATTGCCTTACAATATTACGGTATTACGGTCATGTCCCGCGAATGTGGGGATACCCTTAGCAAAGACCCTTCGATTAAATCATCATGTCCCTTTAAAATAAATCATAGTCCCTCGGATGTTGCCTTCGAATATATGATTTTGTCCCTCGATGACCCTTCGGTGTAGCCTACGGTTAAATGATGATCGTCCCTTCGAATGCTAAGGTATCCTTACAACTGTTGCCTTCAATGACCTATCGATGACCCTACAATGACCCTTTTACATCCAAAGGATAAAACTACTTACTTCTCAATAGTAAGGACGGTTTTACCCTCATAAGGATCGGAAATGCCCATAACGACCTTAGGAAGGTATAACTCTCAATTACTGGATCATAACCTAAACATTTTCCACCCCTCACACTTTGCAAGTCCTAGAAAATCACCACTTGGTATACATTCATACTAGAATCATTATCAAGTTATATTTTTCTAAACTGTTTTTTTTTCAAAATCAAACGAGATAAATACTTTGTATACATTCATACGAGAATCATTACAAAGTTAAATTATCTTTCGAAACATTTTTAAACAATTCACCAACACTTTTCAGACGAAAATATAAGTGATCCAGCAATTAAGAGCCCATGGATAACCATGGATACAAAGGGTGCTAATACCTTCCCTTTGTATAATGTACCTCCCGAACCCAAAATCTATTGAGGTCTTTCCTGTTCTTTTCCACCTTTCCTTATTGGATAAAAGAAAAGTCGGTGGCGACTCTTGCTATCCGCGACATTGCGATAAAAAGAAAAATACCCCAAGTCAGTTCACCGTATGACAGCCGGTTAGTGAGCAACTATTCATCTATACCACAGGGAAGCAACAAGAGATAGCCACAAGGAAGCCAGTTTAGGATCGATCCAAAAAGGCAGATTGAATCAAGACTCATCCTAATGAGGAAAGAACTCAATAGGGAAAACCCATCACGTTATATGTGCAGGGAGGGAACGGAAACAACCGTCATCCACGAGGATATAACTCAGTGGGGAGTGCAGAAGGAAACGACAGACACTTTCTGCCTGAGGGGTCGGCTCTATATGAAGAGATCAGACACACCCATATCTACTAGGGGAATCGATCCAAGCTTGCAGGATACTGCCAATTGTGGGGAGTAGCATTGTTGGGGATACCCGCTCAACTAAGGAGTCACTTGTTGGGAAAACACCTTTCTACCCTGCTGGGGAACCTAATTCTGAAATCAATCCAATGGCGCGATGCTAAACTCTCAACAACCCATTCTTGGTCACCACGGCCTAGGGCTAATGAATATGTTGGCAATGCTGATGCATGAGTTTTTTTTTTAGCGCAATGCCCCATGATCATGGAAATGCTACGCACTAATGATGCAGTATGCTATGCTTATCTAAATGATGAATGCATAAAAACACATCTCCTCCAGAGACAACACCGGGGAGCTCCAGGAACTATGCTGAGGATTTCAATACCACATCAATTTCCATCCTGCTGGGGAAAGACAATCCTTGCCGGGGAGGACCTCCATTGAACCCGAACTGCTTGGGGATTATTCTGCTAGGGGAGGCAACCAATGCTTATCTCTACTGGGGATAATTTTGCCGAACCCGATCCGCTTGGGGACCTTGCTGGGGGAAAACCGTCAACACAACCTCCGCTGGGAAAGCCGTAACCTTCAGGCTCGCTGAGGAGACACCGATCTCGAATCTGCTTAGGGAGATAACACTCTCAAACCTACTGGGGAGATACGACTTATTTGACACGGAACACCTGTCGATTCGTCGAACATCGGCATTCATCCTCCAACCACCGTGTCAACTTTCCACTTTTGAGAACTCCCAGTCTCGTCTGGACTTTTCAGATTCCTCACCTTGTATTCCCGACTCCTCCGTACTCCACGGAGATCGAACTCCTGGGATTCATACAAACCTTCCAGTCCTCAGACTTTGAAGAGTCTTCTTGATTAACCCTCCAGGATCGTCGTCGTAATTCTTTCACCGTCTTTTCACCATTCTTCTATCCCTTGCCCCTGATTGGACTCTGCAGGGATCTCTTATCAAAATGGTTCCACAACCTATGAGTGCGTGAAAATTCCTAACAATACCTGCAAAAGAGATCGTTAGATAAAAGCGTGCCCCAGGCGTGCCAAAATTTCAACACCTAGGCCACTCAAACTTTCGAGTAAGATTTCCAGATTTCAATCTTATAAGCATGCATCGGAAGGGATCTTCATGTTTCAAAATGCAAATATTCTTTATCAAACTAAACGGATGTTTTTGCAATCAAAGCGGCAATGAAAAACAAAAACAACAATCATTTGACTGAACATGCATTTATTGACTGAAAAGAAAGGTGGCTCAGAACCGAGCAACACACAGGAAGCAAACCCTGAAAAGAGGTGATTACGCACAAAAGGAAAAAATCTATCCTAATGGCAATGTGAAACCGTGATCTCATCGGGTTTCAACTCAGTTACACCCCACATGTCCTCAAAACTTTCCGCACTTTCTGTCTTCTGAACAAGACGCTTCCGATCGATCTCTGTCGGGGAGTATCCAAGTCATATCCCAAAGCACAAATGATCAGGCTAGACGCAGTTATTCGTTTCAATCCCTCTTTTGCTTGGACCGCCCTTTCGGGTTTTCAGTCCACCGGGATACCCTTTTTTGCCCAAGTCGCCCTTGTGGGGTTTTCGACTTGCCGGGTGTACTGTTTTTTCCTTTTTTTATCCCTAACTTTTGCCCGAACCTTTTCCTTTTTCTTTGGTTCGCCGGGATGCCTATTTTTGCCTGGACTCTTTTGTTCTTTTTGTCCAGCGGGTCTCTTTTACGAAGTATCTTTTAACTGCGTCTGCATTCACAAGGGGTGGAAAATCTTCATCATCCGTGGTCATTAACAACAAGGCTCTACCAGAGAACGCCTTCTTGACCACGAATGGGATCCATAACTGTATATCCACTTGCCCCACGATCGTCTTGAGGAGGAAGGATCCTTTTCGATACCAGCTCTCCCACGTGGTACGCACGAGGTCGCACTTCTCGGTTAACAACACGATTCATTCACTGGGTACAACTGCCCCACGATAAATAACTATCAGCCATTTTCCTCAGTCAGGCTCAACGCGTCATACCGAGCCCTTATCCACTCAGCTTTCTCTAATTTCTCATCCCTTAGGACTCTCCACAATGGGATCTAGACTTCAGTAGGTAACCACTTCTATCCCATACACGAGAGAGAACGGTGTTGCCCCAGTAGACATACGCACCGAAGATTGATACCCAGGATACAAGCTTCGTACCCAGCCACCATTGTTGGTGCATTCGAAAGCTAACCGGGCAACAAAAGGAGTGTGGGATCTTCTCGTCATAACCAAAACGGCACTAAATCATCCATATTAACCTCCCCCCATCAGACATCAGAATCCGTTCGGATTCAGGGTCAGGCCCCTCCTCTGGGATCGGTTCCTCACAATCTTTCGATTTGAGCACCTCGAGACGTCCTCATCAGGGAACTCAAACTTCCTTGGTTGATAATCCTCAACGGGTTGCTGAGCGATGTAATCGGACAATACACTTCCCTTGATTGCTTTCTGAGAGGTCTACTGTATATCGCAAATCAGTCAGAATTATTTTCCATCTCGCAACCCGTCCGGTCGATGCTGACTTCTCAAACGCATACTTGATCAGATCCATCTTGGAAATCCATAAAGTGGTATGAATCAACATATACTGTCTCAGTCGGCGAGCAGCCTATGCCAAAGTACAACAAGTTTTCTCGAGCAGTGAATGTATTGTTTCACAGTCGATAAACTTTTTGCTAAGGTAAATTGCATGCTCTTTTCGATCGGACTCGTCATGCTGCCCCAATACACACCTCATAGACCCCTCGAGGGTTGTCAAGTACCAGATTAACAATTGTTCCTTCCACGGGAAGCATCAGAATCAGAGGTTCCTGCAACTTATTCTTTTTTCTTTCAATCCCCCTTGGCAATCATCATCCACCTGACCGTTTGATTTCTTTTGTTTTCGGTTCAGGCATTCTTGTACTGCTTTTTCTTTCTTTCTTTTCTTTTACTTCTTTTTTTTTCTCTTTTTTTTCTTTTTCCTTTTTCTTTCCAGGATCGACCTCGATTCCTCTTATCCGCTCACAATGAGTCTCGGTATTTTACCGGACAGCACTCCACAAGTGCACTGATTCAGGCTCAACCTCAATCTGAGTTGTCTCAACCCGGTCAAACAATTTGCCCCGGTCTACCGGATGCCCCTCTGCTGCTTGGGACTCTGCTATCATGTCATCAACATAACATTTGATTCCACGATGAATCATATCATGAAACAAAGTCACTCTGATACGTGGCACCGACGTTCTGCTTCACTAAAGGACTGTCTTCTCTCCATGGTAGCTTGTGCATAATGACATCGGTATCCGACCCTGGCATATCCTGATACGACCAGGCGAAGGTATCCACCTGCTCTTTCAACAGGGCTACCATTCTGCTCTTGACATTCGCCTCTGAAGCGGCCCCAACTTTCACTTCCTTTCTGACCTCGGCGGTGCCTGGAAAAACAATCTTGAATCGCTACTCGTGCGGTTGAATCACCTTCTCCTCTTGTCTTAACAACCTGGCTAATTCCAGCAGACCGCAATCTTCTTCGCCTTCTTCTTCGGCATGATAGATCGGATTGTCGAAGTCATACAAAGGTGTAACTGAATTGTTATCAATGAGATCAGGAGGATAGTCACTTTTGAAGTCGGAACAAGACAAATCAAAAGGAAAGAAGAATGAAAATAAACATTGCCATTTTTATTTTTATTTTTAAACTACAAAAATAAATGAAAGACAGGGAACCCCGCTTTTAATCACAAAAACATTCATTTATTAATGATGCAAAATGTTGCATAATGAAACACATGAGATGGCCCTTACAATGGACCATTACGTTTCGGGCAAAACGTATGGCTTTCATGCAAACAAAATTAAAAACCAGAAATACTACACTTCCGGATGAGTGACAGTGATGATCTTTGAGGCCTTCCAGTTTCCTGGTACGCACGACTTTATCCACGACTCAAGCTCGCGGTCACTGTCAATATCTTCACCCACTGTACAGGTGTGACCTGGATCCATCATTCCGGCACTGACGAATGTGAACGGTGGACGACATCCTCTGTTTTGTCTAGACAAGTCTTGATCTGGTTGATAGCCGACCCCGAACATATCCACCTTCACCATAATGTCCACGATCTTTCCCCAGCCTAGGGCTTCTCCGTTCTTCACCACTTCCATGGCCTGCTTGTAAGAAGAAATGGACAGCTTCTTCTCTTTCTCAGCAACAACGGCGTTTTCTACCTGGACGGTTTCAACTGCCTGACTTGGTGTTTCGAATTTTTCACCATCCACTTCTATTTCCATCGTTCTATGGATCGTTTCCCCCATCACTATACACCTGTTTGTAGCGACGACCGCACAACAGTTATCAGCACTAGGGAATGCACCACTCTTCATCAGATATTTCGGGACCACGGACATTGGAGTTTTTAATTGATCCCCATCAGTCACATCTGTTCCTCTTTTGTCCTTTGACATCACCTTCACCTTTACAGGACCATGCTTTGGTACGGGGTTAACATCATCATTCATTATCTGTGCCAAGCTGATAGCCTTGGAATCCACCATGTCCTGGACGACATGCTTAAAGGCTCTACAACCCTCAATGTTGTGTCCTGGTGCCCCAGAATGGAACTCGCACCTGGCATTCTCATCATAGTTAGGGGGCCTCTGATCTGATCTTACCGGAGCCATCATCCTGGGCCGAACTAACCCAAGATCTCTCAATTTCTTGAACAAAATGGTATAAGCCACGGGCGGCTTATCAAACTGACGATCCGTCCCCTTCTTCACTTGGCTCTTGGCTTTCGGTGCTTTTTGTTGAGGTGGTGGTTGTTGCGGTTGTACAGGTGGTTTACCAACATGAGTGATTACAGTGGCAGCATAAGGGTGGTAACGATCCTGACCGCGTTCCTTTTTTGCCTTCACCCCGCTTGACTCAACTTCCTTCTTGAGCTGACCACTACCAGAGGGCTTCTTTACTACAGTGCCAGAGGGCTTTTTTACTACGGATGACGGAGCCTTTTTTCGCACCTCAAAAAATGATGATACAATCCCTCGCGATAGGACGCGGAAAAAATGTTGTTCGAAACAGAGTCGCCACCGAACTTTATTTATTCCAATGAAGGAATAGGAAAATATCGAGAAAACCTTTAAGAATAAGAACAATGGTCGTCGCAACCATATTCGGGTTTGGGAGTCGATTACGCAAGGGGAAGGTATTAACACCCCTTACGTCCGTTGTACTCAACGGGAACCTTTTAGTCTGATTTTGCTATTTGACTGTTAATTGATTGTTATTTGCTTGCTTCGAGAAATTAGAATTGATGATAGATACGGATGAAGACCTCAGGATGGGAAATGGGAGGTCTTTTTATTAGTGTGCTCGCGAAGATACAGCAATCTCCTGCCTACGTATCCTTATGGTGCAATAAGGAAATCAGAGCATTCGTAGTTCGGGCTACTACGAATATTTGGTGTGTTTTGTTTTGATGAACGACTGTGTTGGTCGGCGTTCTAAAGGCTAAACGCTGGCATGTCTACTCTCGGGGGAGGCTCTAGCACTGGTTTGTTGTGCGCATTAGAAAGGATTGACATTGTTCTTTTTGAAAGGGTTTTGGTCATGCGGGGGCGACAAGTTGATTTGATGTGTTTGGGTTTGGTTGGTTTCGATCGCTCGGGGGCGAGAAGTTAGTTTGATTTGTTGAGGTGTTTTTGGTTTGGTTTCGATCGCTGGGGGGCGAGAAGTTGAGTTTGATTTGTTTGAGATGTTTTTGGAGAACGACGAAAGGTTGAGCAATGTGGTGTTCACCAATTGTCCAATTCTTTCGAGGAATAATAAGGCGTCCGCCTTCTATTCCTTTTTCATTCAGATTATTTTGAAAGTTTGTTTATGGATGTTGAATACGCATGGTAGTGAGGCGTACGCTCCCTACTTGCTTATTCAAAGGATAATGAGGCGTACGCCCCTTATTCCCTTATCCAAGTTTATTTAGAATGTTTTAGTCGGAAGTCGATAATTTGTGCAATATGGCGTTCGCCAATTATTCAAATAATCGAGAGATGGCGAGGCGTACGCCTCTCATCTTTTATCATCCGAAGTTTAAATTGTAAAAGTAATGTTTGGATGTCGTATTTGATTTGTGAAAATAATTTGTATTTTGAATTGATAGGTTTTGATTTGGTATGATTTGAGTTTATTCGATTGTAGTTTTGAATTGATGACGAAGATTCGAGCAATGTGGCGTACGCCAATTATTCGAATAATCGAGAGATAATGAAGCGGATGCTCACTATTCTCCTTTTCATCTGAAATGTGGAATTAAACAGATTTGGGATTTGTAGTTGATTTAGAAGATGTGATTTGAAATTGTATGATTATTAGGGTTTTATTTGAATGACGAAAATCCGAGCAATATGGCGTACGCCAATTATTCGTATAATCGAGAGATAATGAAGCGGATGCTCACTATTCTCCTTTTCATCCAAAGATTAATTAAGAGGATTTTGAATTTGTAGAAATGATTTAAAATATTGTGATTTGAATTTGTATGATTTGAATTTGGAAATTATGTTTGATTTTGAAACGTGATTTGAAATTGTGGTTTAAGATTTAATCGGATGACAAGAACTTGCGCAATATGGCGTACGCCAATTATTCAAGTGCTTGAGAAATAGTTAAGCGTACGCTTACTATCTCCTTTTCATCCCAAGTTTATGTTTGAAATAGAACATTCTTTTGAAATTGAATTGGTTTGGAAAAAGATAATTTGAATTTGTGTTAATGAATAAATGAAAAGAGTTTATTTAGTGTATTATTTCATCTACTCGATTAATCAATAACCAAGTAGGTTTCATTGTAAGGAAGCCCAAGAGTAAGCTATGTGAGGTCGATGGCGATGCTTAAGAGCAATCGACTTACAAGGGTGTTTTAAAATGGGCTCGATATTTAAATCGAGAATGGTATGATTTGTGCTTTTTTTGAAATTGGTTTTGTATTGATGATGAATTGAAATTGAAATGATGAAGGTAGTGTGAGAAATCAATTGATGATGAAATAAGTTCGTACATTTTTCTTTTAACAAAATTAGTTGATCAAAACCGATTAAATGAATTAATTAAAATTTATTTAACTAAACCAAATTATCCGGTTGATTAAAACTAATTAACTTAATTGCTAAAATGTAATTACTTGATTAGTTTAATTTGAATGGAAATGGAACACATAACAATCTAAATTGACGATGCTTCCCAAAAATCGGTTTGTACGTGATGACCATAGGATAAATGTCATACGTAAAAGATCATAATACGATGAAATCGTAAGATTAATTTATTGGAGTTTGGCGGTATAACGACATTGAAATTACCGAATCCGCATATTATAGATCACATGTTATTATTTCCTATCTATACTAAAAACAATCTTGCAATATTTGTGAATTTTGCGTCACATCTTATGGACCTTATGCACTAACTTCTGTAAATGAAAATTGGTATTACAAGGACTATGGTACAACACCTACGTTACCGAATCTCGCCCACCCCTTTATGCTGCATCACGCAAAATGTAAGTATCATTTTAAAAAGAAACTCCACACATGGTGATGATATCCGGATCCGGAACTTGATGTACATACTTATTTACATGACGATCAGTTCATATTCAGAAGGAACCAAAACATAAACAAGCCCAAAGCTCATTATTCACATCCAGGGAGTATAATCAACAAAATAACTTCTTGTTTCTAATCAACATTTAAGTAGAAATACAAAGGTATAGTAAGCATAATGGAGGACCTATAGGTGAAGATAGAAACAGGGTTATTAATCGGGACGCGAAAGCTACGAGTGAAAACTCCGCAACCACAAAAACATCGGTTCTTGAAATATATAACAGTGTATTAATCGCAATGCTCAAACAAAATCAAAATAAACCCACATAGACAACCAGATTCCAACTAATTTATAACAAAAAGTACAGCCTCAAGAAGAATAAGACGCGCGCCGTTACCGTAATGACGTTGGTGTGGCTATCCGGGATGCCTTGCTTGTGGTGATGTCGCTGTTTGACGGTGCGGACGGCGCTGATGAAGGAGATCAAAGGGGAAAGACCGACGATGAAGATTGAGTTGAGAATGTGAGATCTCTGTCCACAAACCACCTTTCAGCAAATTCAAAAGCAGTATCCAACCTTGAACTCCTTGTTTACAAGAACGCGAGGATCTGGATCTTTAGTAATGACGTTGTTTGAGACGGCAAAGACGTGGATAGTTTGCAATCCAACTGAATGCAAAGTGCCATTTGGAAACACAAGTGCGGAGGTTACGGTGTCATTTTGGGTTGTTGAGGATTCGTGAATGTGAAGGAGGTAGGGTTTTGGACAGTGGATGATGACGATGGTTGTGAAGATGTGGGTTTGTTGTAGATGAAGGTCGCGGTTGTGGATAAGGGTCCGATTTAGGGTTTTGGTTGTTGTGTTGGTGAGCGGCGGAAAAAGTGAGTGGTGGATTTAGGGTTTTGACGGCGTGAGTTTAGGATAGAGAGTGGCGTCGGGGTTTTCACCAGTGACGGCGAGGTGGGTGAGGGTTATCGTTGGTGGTGGCACGAAGAGGGTTTTGGTGGTTGTTGACGGATGGAGTGTGAATCGCGACGGAGGATGTTCGTCGGAGGGATGGTTGAAGGAAAGCGAAGTGGAGGCGTGGGTTGCCGGCGGAAGATTTTATGGTGTTTGGTGAGCGATGTTTGAGCGAAACAGGGTAGCGGATTTGGGTTTGTTGATGGAAGGAGGGTCTTCGTGTGGAGTGAGAGAGATGGATTTAGGGTGAGAGAAATGGCGGATAGGGTTTTTCCTGAGGGTTTGTTGAGAGTGTGAGGAATGCGTGTTCAGGGAGTGATTTTTGTAGAATGAGTGAGAGGGAAGCGAGAGTTATCGTGAGGGAAGGTGAGGAGTGGTAGCTGAGTTGTGAGAGGTTTTTTGTATATATTTTTTTTCTTTTTGTCGTTTGTGAGGAGAGGATGGAGAGAGTAAGTGGAGCGTGAGTGGAGAGGCGGGTGAGGACTTGAGGGATTTGAGAGAGACGTTGGAATGTGGATTTGGAATCCAATGTAAAAACAAATATATTTTCCTATTATTCATAATAAATCATAAAAACTAACTAATAATTAATTTAAACTAATTAATATTTAAACTAACTAATCTTTAAAAAACTAACTAATATTTAATTAAATAAATAATAAAAAACTAAACTAATATTTAATATCATTCTAATTTCTTTAATTAAATATCAAAATAAAATATTTGACCAATTAAAAAAAAGAAAAAAATTGAGTACAAATTTTGTTCAAAAATCGAACTGGTCACACTAAAATTGTCGGCACAAAACAAACTTATAAAAAAAATACAGTCTTTCCTCAAATTTTAACAATTCAACCGGTCTGTCTGTATTCTCCAATAAATTTATTTTGACTGACATTTCAGGTATTTATTTATGATGCAAATGTATGTAATGGTATGCGTATGATGCAAAAAAATAAAATGAGATCGATTGTATGAAAAAATTTAAATATGCCCGGACAAAATTGGGGTACGACAGCTGCCCCTATTTAATTATCTTGAATTAGAAGGTAAGAATGACAACGGTCATCATACATTCGTGGTGGAAGGTAATTAAATACGAAAGGATCCAAATTTTGTCCTTTGAAATGCAATGGAGAGATGCAGATGAAAATGCAATGGACACCAAGGTAATTGGGGGTAGAACGTCAAGTCAGTGCCAACCCTCGAGTCAACATTCAAATCTTGCACAGGTTTTTTAATGTGAAGACAAAAACTTAACATGTTTCCTGGCACCAAAAGGATGACAGTCCAAATTAATGGTCATCACCAAAAGGATGATGGGAATTCAACATGAGTTTCAAGATCGTCATCACCAAAAGGATGATGGAAAGATCCGGGCTACAAAAGTAGTCATCACCAAAAGGATGATGGTAAGCTCAACAACAAATCTCGCTTATCACCAAAAGGATGAAAGCTAGACACAATCCAGAGATTTCCATCACCAAAAGGACGATGTCCGTTACCAAACGAATGATAGTCATTCTGGTAAAATTTTCCCATTACTGAGAGTATAGTATCAAGGCTATCACCAAAAGGATGACAGTTCACTCGTCAACTTCAAAGATCACCGTCACCAAAAGGATGAAGGTAAGATCTAACAACAAAGCTTGTTATCACCAAAAGGATGATAATAGGCTAAATAACTTCAATGATCACCATCACCAAAAGGATGAAGGTCAGTTACAAGACAAAACTTGTTATCACCAAAAGAATGATAATAAGTCGACAATCACCATCACCAAAAGGATGAAGGTATAATTAAAAACAAAACTTGTTACCACCAAAAGGATGATAATAAGTCACACAACTCAAAGGATCCCCATCACCAAAAGGATGATAAGTAAGATCAAAATAAAACCTTGTTATCACCAAAAGGATGATAAGAAGTCAACAATCGCCATCACCAAAAGGATGAAGGTATAATTAAAAGACACAACTTGTTATCACCAAAAGGATGATAATAAGTCAACAACGCAATTGACCACCATCACCAAAAGGATGAAGGTAAGATCAAGACAAAAACTTGTTATCACCAAAAGGATGATAATAAGTCAACAATCACCATCACCAAAAGGATGAAGGTATTGTCAAACGACAAAACTTGTTATCACCAAAAGGATGATAATAAGCACATACGCAATTAATCACCATCACCAAAAGGATGAAGGTAGGATCAAGACACAAACTTGTTATCACCAAAAGGATGATAATAAGCCAACAATCACCATCACCAAAAGGATGAAGGTATTGTCAAACGACAAAACTTGTTACCACCAAAAGGATGATAATAAGCACACACGCAATTGATCACCATCACCAAAAGGATGAAGGTAAGATCTAGACAAAAACTTGTTATCACCAAAAGGATGATAATAAGCCGACAATCACCATCACCAAAAGGATGAAGGTATTGTCAAACGACAAAACTTGTTACCATCAAAAGGATGATAATAAGCACACACGCAGTTGATCACCATCACCAAAAGGATGAAGGTAGGATCAAGACACAAACTTGTTATCACCAAAAGGATGATAATAAGTCAACAATCACCATCACCAAAAGGATGAAGGTATTGTCAAACGACAAACTTGTTACCACCAAAAGGATGATAATAAGCCGACACAAACTTAAATATCACTGACACCAAAAGGATGACAGTAAGATCACACAAACCGAACTTGTTATCACCAAAAGGATGATAATAAGGACAGAACTTCAAAACTTGTTATCACCAAAAGGATGATAATAAGCTGAAACAGACTCAATGATCTCCATCACCAAAAGGATGAGGGTAAGATCAAAACAAAACTCGTTATCACCAAAAGGATGATACTGAGCCCATAACTCAAATGGTCACCGTCACCAAAAGGATGAAGGTAAGGCCAATAACAAAACTTGTTATCACCAAAAGGATGATAATAAGTCAATAGTCACCATCACCAAAAGGATGAAGGCACTACAAACAACAGAACTCGTTATCACCAAAAGGATGATAATGAATCAGCAAACACCATCACCAAAAGGATGAAGGTGAGATCATAACTTTGAAACTTGTTACCACCAAAAGGATGATAATAAGTTATAATAACTTCAAATATTGCTGACACCAAAAGGATGACAGTGGGATTGGACTTTTTCAAGTGTCACCATCACCAAAAGGATGATAGTTTAAACCAAACTCCATAATCTCCATCACCAAAAGGATGATTTTAGATTGAACTGGACGTCATCGCCAAAAGGATGATGATTGAACCAACATGACAAGGATTGCTTATCACCATAAGGATTGCAGTTATCGTAAACAGGGTGATGATTAATATTATTCCTCAATGGACCTTCACCAAAAGGATGATAGTGAGAAAAATATTGGAAAAATAAGGCTATTGTCAAAGTTCAATAGACCTGATTTGCTGGGTAATATGGAACATTACTGGGTAAGATATGCTTGGGGTATCAACAACAAAAGGTTGCACAACCAATATTCTCTGGGGAGATGTAGTTTCTATCAACAAAAGGTCACAGGAGACGACTCATTGAAGGACGCTCTACGTGAAACAAGGTAAGCGTTTAAAGAAACAATGTTTGACTTAGCTAAGGATACCATTTTATCAACAAAAGGTTGAAAGATGTAACTCAATGGGGAATGCCCAATAGTGGGGTAGGGACTCACTTCAGAGAAAGTGACAATGCCTCAATTGAGGGTTGACCTGGATGCATACGACTAAACCTTGGATTTTGAATCGTGCTATATGCATAAATGTTATGTATGAGTTATGTATGAGGTGATGCATGTGATGCATGTTTGAATGCAAAAGATTATTGGTTTGATAGGGATTGGCCCCCCTTTTCAAAGGCAGTGTGTTTTGTAGAAACCAAAGTTGGTTGTATTTGTTTTTGTGTGGGTGCCAGCAAGGTGAGCTTTTGGCTTTTCTGGTAATTGTCAATGTAGATTGAACTATCGGTTGGTGGAAGGATATGACTTCCCGACACTTGGTAGTTGATGACGTGATGAGCACGCAATAGATGTGGACACTCTTGGTGCCCCAAGTTTGATCTCTTGCTGATATGTTGTGTATTCGTCTTTGAGAAGATCTCAGTTCTTCTTCTGAGATGTTTGGCCAGCCTATGACTGAGCATAGCGACGTGATCAACGCATGATGATTGCACCTTTGACGTGCCCTAAGGATTCTTGTCAAGGTATGATGTTGTACTGGTATGAACTTTCAACATTTTGTTGTGAATTCAAGCAATCACTAATGTCTGATGCAATCTGCTTGACTGACTTGAAGATATGAAGGGAGTTTTGCCCCTTGCAACTTGTATTGCCTCTGTCTGGCCTTTGAGGGACTTGCCCCAGGTGGGTTGAGTACTGAAGTACTTTTCCTCCATGATCAATCGATGCTTGGAGATTTGTCTTATACTGACTACTTCTTATGTCAACTATCAAAAGGTGCCATGCCCCTGATTCACAGGATGATCTTGATTCGTGTCAGCACCAACGATCAAGTGCCTCTTGAATTGCCCCTCGTTGGAATTTTCTCGATGTCAAGTATTGACTAACAATTAAGAATTGTTATCCAAGAAATGGTGATGTTAATGCAACAGTTATGCGAGTTTTGAAAAACAATCATTCATTTGGAGTGTTGTGGTAGTGTGTGGCGAGTGGATCATGAGTCCAAACGTGGTGCTGGATTTAGCTAGTGTGTGAGTGATATAGTGAGAATAACATATTAGCAAATCTCTAGGAGTCAGTTTACTCAACATTGCTATAGTATGCTTTCAGAACAAACCCTGCTTCAATTAGGTCTTTTGAAGGCTGTAATGTGGCTTGGTTCATGGTTATTGAAACAAAAGGATATAAGGCTCAAAGTTTATTTTAACCCACCCCTTCTTCATGATGATCTCCAATCCTACGTTCAGTTAATTCACACACATTCGTCTTTTGCATGTGTAAGGATAAAGATGGTGATACATGGTCTCTTGGAATGGCAGCCAGCTTATTTCGTTTTTTGGATGTCGGTGACCCTTTGATCTTAGTGTGGTGGTCACTGAATCTTGTTTTGTTTTGTTGGAGACTTTCATTGTCTCTTTCGATTTTTGTTTTGATCCCTAACTTTTGCATGGACCGCTTTGTTTGAAGCTTTAATCTATCGGGATTGCCCCTGTTTTTGCCTAAGTCTCCTTTTAGGGTGTTGGACTTAGCGGGCTTTTTCTTTGTTTTTTTTTTGGAAAATTGTGACTGCCAAGTCATTGAAGAACAACCGACATAAAATTTGGATTTGTATGGTTCCTTCGACGCTTCAGGATGTGTGCGAAGAATATCATGTGGTTGATCCTTGTATGGGATATTCCATCTTGTAATTCGAAAGTGTAGTTAGATTAACTGAACACTACCATGCCCCAGGTTAAGCGTAAGGGTTTATAAATCCGAAAGAAACTCCTACTTCTAGGCTCGAAGTGGTTGACTAGGGATTAACTCCTTATCTCTCCAGTGTTTGGGGATTTGAAACAATGCCTGTACATCATCAGCAAGGTTTTATCTGAAAGCATTCAATCAGCAATTATGAGTATTTTGTTTTCGTCATCCTCCTTCCAACATTTACTAACAATAGTGTGATAAAGGAGGTGAAGTGTAAAAGTATGTGTTTGTGCTTTTGCAATTGTGATAGATGAGTGAATATGAAATATTGATTCAAAGCATGCATAATCATCCCATTAATAAAACCAAACACAAATAACAATGTTTAAAGCATACAGTACTTAAACAATCAAGAACAAATTACAAAAGTGCGAAATGGAAAAGATGGCATAATGATCGCCTTCATTCAAATGAACAAGCCTCAACTCTTGATTCTTCGTTGGGAGTTGTCCTGCTCGTCCAGGCTGGTGGGAAGCTTTATCTTCGAGCTTCACTCGACTCTGCATGCGCTGGCATGGGATTTGTTACAATGTTTGGCCTCACTGGCGTGAAAGTAACTGCCTTACTGTCAATCAGGTCCTGGACTTTGTGCTTGAAAGCCTTGCAGTTCTCTATGGTATGCCCTGGGGCACCCATGTGATACTCACAGTGAGCATTGGCGTCGTAGCCTGGAGGATATGGTGGAGTTACAGGTGTTAGCTCCTTCAGAACAATTGCTCCATCCTTTAGCAGGAAGGGAAGGATCTTGTTGTATGGCACTGGCAAAGGATCGAAGTGTCTTTCTGGCCTCCTTGCCCTCTGCTGATTAGGTTGACGTGGTTGTGGAGCACGTTGTTGTTGATTTTGATGTGGCTGCTGGTAAGCCGGCTGTTGATAAGGCTGCTGATATGGTTGCTGGTAGGGTGGTTGATATGGTGTTGGGATGACAGCGGCAACCTGATTGTAAGGTATAGGAGCATATCGAGGCTCCCTATATCCTCCTCCTCTCATGATGGCATTAGTTTGACCTTCTGGCTTCTTTGGGAGATTAAGGTAAGGTTTCTTCATCCCACTTGAAGCATTGGCAGCACAAGGTAGCTTTCCCTTCTTGATCTGGCTCTCGATTCGTTCTCCTACAGAGACAACCTCAGCAAAAGTAGGGAAACTGGATCCTACCATCTTCTCCATGTATTGGGTATTCATAGTTCCCATAAACATATCGATTAGCTCTTTGTCAAGGAGAGGAGGTTGAACACGAGCTGCGAGCTCTCTCCAACGCTGTGCGTATTCCTTGAATGACTCATTGTTGCGTTGAGTCATGTCTTGCAGCTGTGTGCGATTGGGTGCTAGATCAGTATTGTACTGATAATTCTTGAGGAAAGCTTCAGCAAGGTCTCTCCATGACTGGACCTGGCCTCTCTCCAGTTGCATGTACCACTCCAAGGATGCCCCACTGAGGCTATCTTGGAAGTAATGAATCAGGAGTTGATCATTACTGATGTGGGCAGCCATCTTGCGGCAGTAAGCTCTGAGGTGAGTTCTTGGACAGCTGATCCCTTTGTACTTTTGTCAAAGTCTGGGACTTTGAATTTTTGGGGAATCACGAGGCCTGGCACCAAGCACATATCAACAGCGTCCAAACCGGGAGTAGTGTGAACCTCCAAGGACTTAAACTTTTCCTCCAAAGTATGGAGTCTTTCAACAGCTGGGTCTGGGAGACCTCCAACAATAGGTTTGGCGGGTGGTGGCATGAAGAAGGCATCATATGGATCTTCATCACCCATCACGGATCCGTGTCGAGCAGATGTAGCAAAATGCTCATGGGGGTTCATGTTGACCATTGGGATCGGAACAGGGATCGGTCCTCCTCCAGGCTGGGCAGGGTTACCATCAAGGTCGGTTACTCCAGGGATGCTAAGCGATGGTGATCCAAATTGAGCAACAACTCTTTTGGCTTCGGCGTTAGTCTTAGCATCTTTCTCCTTCTGGGCTAAGAGCAACATGGTTTCCAGCAAGCGATCCATCTTTGCCTGCATGGAGTCAATGTCGGTCCTCATCGAAACTTGGTTTGCTTCCAACTGTTCAAGTGTCATCTTGTAATTGCGGCGTGTCTCGTACCGGTGTCGAGTAGTCAGGGTTACTGGACAAAGGGTAGAATATGGTGTAAGTTTTTGTTTCTGGAAGATGATATGCAATGCATGTAGATGATATGCAAATGCATGAAATTTTGCCATAAAGGAATACAGATACTCAAAGTCATTCATACGTCGAGTACTTCAGTATAAAAGGAAGAAGCACGGGTTTCTGTGATTACTAGAAATTCCCAAAGGTAGGTTCTAAAGTTATGTTTTCAAGGAAGGAATTTAGACTCATGGATCAAGTTCAAAACTTCCTCGCAATGGTGGGCTAGCCACATCGTGATGGGAGCTCCGAAATGATCTAATCTAAGTGGGATTCTCGTATTGTACGAACAGGGTGTAGACCCTTCGGTTCAATACTACATAATCGCCAGTTATGAAAACAAAACTTGAGTTTAAGGCGAGGTTCCTAGAGTCACGGACCGTATTTAGAACCTCCCCACAATGATGGGCTAGCCATATTGTGATAGAAACTCCAAACAGATCTACTCTAGGTGGAGTCTTCGTATTGTTCCAATGAGGTGTACACCCCTCGGTTCAATACTACACAACTCCGGGTTCTAAGTTTTCCTCGAAGCTCGGGTATGGAGCTTATCTCACAACATACATCAAGTCCCATATCAAAGTATCAAAACACATTACATACAAACAACATAATAAAAATACAGAGAAACAAGCAAGGAAGATAAGAACATCTTCTAACAGTCACAACAAAATTAAACTAAGTTAGGCTAGACTCTCTCTTGCTTGGAGCAGGGTCCCCAGCAGAGTCGCCAGTCTGTCGCACCTCAAAAAATGATGATACGATCCCTCGCGATAGGACGCGGAAAAAATGTTGTTCGAAACAGAGTCGCCACCGAACTTTATTTATTCCAATGAAGGAATAGGAAAATATCGAGAAAACCTTTAAGAATAAGAACAATGGTCGTCGCAACCATATTCGGGTTCGGGAGTCGATTACGCAAGGGGAAGGTATTAGCACCCCTTACGTCCGTTGTACTCAACGGGAACCTTTTAGTCTGATTTTGCTATTTGACTGTTAATTGATTGTTATTTGATTGCTTCGAGAAATTAGAATTGATGATAGATACGGATGAAGACCTCAGGATGGGAAATGGGAGGTTTTTTTATTAGTGTGCTCGCGAAGATACAACAATCTCCTGCCTACGTATCCTTATGGTGCAATAAGGAAATCAGAGCATTCGTAGTTCGGGCTACTACGAATATTTGGTGTGTTTTGTTTTGATGAACGACTGTGTTGGTCGGCGTTCTAAAGGCTAAACGCTGGCATGTCTACTCTCGGGGGAGGCTCTAGCACTGGTTTGTTGTGCGCATTAGAAAGGATTGACAGTGTTCTTTTTGGAAGGGTTTTGGTCACGCGGGGGCGACAAGTTGATTTGATGTGTTTGGGTTTGGTTGGTTTCGATCGCTCGGGGGCGAGAAGTTAGTTTGATTTGTTGAGGTGTTTTTGGTTTGGTTTCGATCGCTCGGGGGCGATAAGTTGAGTTTGATTTGTTTGAGATGTTTTTGGAGAACGACGAAAGATTGAGCAATGTGGTGTTCACCAATTGTCCAATTCTTTCGAGGAATAATAAGGCGTCCGTCTTCTATTCCTTTTTCATTCAGGTTATTTTGAAAGTTTGTTTGTGGATGTTGAATACGCATGGTAGTGAGGCGTACGCTCCCTATTTGCTTATTCAAAGGATAATGAGGCGTACGCCCCTTATTCCCTTATCCAAGTTTATTTAGAATGTTTTAGTCGGAAGTCGATAATTTGTGCAATATGGCGTTCGCCAATTATTCAAATAATCGAGAGATGGCGAGGCGTACGCCTCTCATCTTTTATCATCCGAAGTTTAAATTGTAAAAGTAATGTTTGGATGTCGTATTTGATTTGTGAAAATAATTTGTATTTTGAATTGATAGGTTTTGATTTGGTATGATTTGAGTTTATTCGATTGTAGTTTTGAATTGATGACGAAGATTCGAGCAATGTGGCGTACGCCAATTATTCGAATAATCGAGAGATAATGAAGCGGATGCTCACTATTCTCCTTTTCATCTGAAATGTGGAATTAAACAGATTTGGGATTTGTAGTTGATTTAGAAGATGTGATTTGAAATTGTATGATTATTAGGGTTTTATTTGAATGACGAAAATCCGAGCAATATGGCGTACGCCAATTATTCGTATAATCGAGAGATAATGAAGCGGATGCTCACTATTCTCCTTTTCATCCAAAGATTAATTAAGAGGATTTTGAATTTGTAGAAATGATTTAAAATATTGTGATTTGAATTTGTATGATTTGAATTTGGAAATTATGTTTGATTTTGAAACGTGATTTGAAATTGTGGTTTAAGATTTAATCGGATGACAAGAACTTGCGCAATATGGCGTACGCCAATTATTCAAGTGCTTGAGAAATAGTTAAGCGTACGCTTACTATCTCCTTTTCATCCCAAGTTTATGTTTGAAATAGAACATTCTTTTGAAATTGAATTGGTTTGGAAAAAGATAATTTGAATTTGTGTTAATGAATAAATGAAAAGAGTTTATTTAGTGTATTATTTCATCTACTCGATTAATCAATAACCAAGTAGGTTTCATTGTAAGGAAGCCCATGAGTAAGCTATGTGAGGTCGATGGCGATGCTTAAGAGCAATCGACTTACAAGGGTGTTTTAAAATGGGCTCGATATTTAAATCGAGAATGGTATGATTTGTGCTTTTTTTGAAATTGGTTTTGTATTGATGATGAATTGAAATTGAAATGATGAAGGTAGTGTGAGAAATCAATTGATGATGAAATAAGTTCGTACATTTTTCTTTTAACAAAATTAGTTGATCAAAACCGATTAAATGAATTAATTAAAATTTATTTAACTAAACCAAATTATCCGGTTGATTAAAACTAATTAACTTAATTGCTAAAATGTAATTACTTGATTAGTTTAATTTGAATGGAAATGGAACACATAACAATCTAAATTGACGATGCTTCCCAAAAATCGGTTTGTACGTGATGACCATAGGATAAATGTCATACGTAAAAGATCATAATACGATGAAATCGTAAGATTAATTTATTGGAGTTTGGCGGTATAACGACATTGAAATTACCGAATCCGCATATTATAGATCACATGTTATTATTTCCTATCTATACTAAAAACAATCTTGCAATATTTGTGAATTTTGCGTCACATCTTATGGACCTTATGCACTAACTTCTGTAAATGAAAATTGGTATTACAAGGACTATGGTACAACACCTACGTTACCGAATCTCGCCCACCCCTTTATGCTGCATCACGCAAAATGTAAGTATCATTTTAAAAAGAAACTCCACACATGGTGATGATATCCGGATCCGGAACTTGATGTACATACTTATTTACATGACGATCAGTTCATATTCAGAAGGAACCAAAACATAAACAAGCCCAAAGCTCATTATTCACATCCAGGGAGTATAATCAACAAAATAACTTCATGTTTCTAATCAACATTTAAGTAGAAATACAAAGGTATAGTAAGCATAATGGAGGACCTATAGGTGAAGATAGAAACAAGGTTATTAATCGGGACGCGAAAGCTACGAGTGAAAACTCCGCAACCACAAAAACATCGGTTCTTGAAAAATATAACAGTGTATTAATCGCAATGCTCAAACAAAATCAAAATAAACCCACATAGACAACCCGATTCCAACTAATTTATAACAAAAAGTACAGCCTCAAGAAGAATGCGACGCGCGCCGTTACCGTAATGACGTTGGTGTGGCTATCCGGGATGCCTTGCTTGTGGTGATGTCGCTGTTTGACGGTGCGGACGGCGCTGATGAAGGAGATCAAAGGGGAAAGACCGACGATGAAGATTAAGTTGAGAATGTGAGATCTCTGTCCACGAACCACCTTTCAGCAAATTCAAAAGCAGTATCCAACCTTGAACTCCTTGTTTACAAGAACGCGAGGATCTGGATCTTTAGTAATGACGTTGTTTGAGACGGCAAAGACGTGGATAGTTTGCAATCCAACTGAATGCAAAGTGCCATTTGGAAACACAAGTGCGGAGGTTACGGTGTCATTTTGGGTTGTTGAGGATTCATGAATGTGAAGGAGGTAGGGTTTTGGACAGTGGATGATGACGATGGTTGTGAAGATGTGGGTTTGTTGTAGATGAAGGTCGCGGTTGTGGATAAGGGTCCGATTTAGGGTTTTGGTTGTTGTGTTGGTGAGAGGCGGAAAAAGTGAGTGGTGGATTTAGGGTTTTGACGGCGTGAGTTTAGGATAGAGAGTGGCGTCGGGGTTTTCACCAGTGACGGCGAGGTGGGTGAGGGTTATCGTTGGTGGTGGCGCGAAGAGGGTTTTGGTGGTTGTTGACGGATGGAGTGTGACTCGCGACGGAGGGTGTTCGTCGGAGGGATGGTTGAAGGAAGACGAAGTGGAGGCGTGGGTTGCCGGCGGAAGATTTTATGGTGTTTGGTGAGCGATGTTTGAGCGAAACAGGGTAGCGGATTTGGGTTTGTTGATGGAAGGAGGGTCTTCGTGTGGAGTGAGAGAGATGGATTTAGGGTGAGAGAAATGGCGGATAGGGTTTTTCCTGAGGGTTTGTTGAGAGTGTGAGGAATGCGTGTTCAGGGAGTGATTTTTGCAGAATGAGTGAGAGGGAAGCGAGAGTTTATCGTGAGGGAAGGTGAGGAGTGGTAGCTGAGTTGTGAGAGGTTTTTTGTATATATTTTTTTTCTTTTTGTCGTTTGTGAGGAGAGGATGGAGAGAGTAAGTGGAGCGTGAGTGGAGAGGCGGGTGAGGACTTGAGGGATTTGAGAGAGACGTTGGAATGTGGATTTGGAATCCAATGTAAAAACAAATATATTTTCCTATTATTCATAATAAATCATAAAAACTAACTAATAATTAATTTAAACTAATTAATATTTAAACTAACTAATCTTTAAAAAACTAACTAATATTTAATTAAATAAATAATAAAAAACTAAACTAATATTTAATATCATTCTAATTTCTTTAATTAAATATCAAAATAAAATATTTGACCAATTAAAAAAAATAAAAAAATTGAGTACAAATTTTGTTCAAAAATCGAACTAGTCACACTAAAATTGTCGGCACAAAACAAACTTATAAAAAAAATACAGTCTTTCCTCAAATTTTAACAATTCAACCAGTCTGTCTGTATTCTCCAATAAATTTATTTTGACTGACATTTCAGGTATTTATTTATGATGCAAATGTATGTAATGGTATGCGTATGATGCAAAAAATTAAAATGAGATCGATTGTATGAAAAAATTTAAATATGCCCGGACAAAATTGGGGTACGACAGCTGCCCCTATTTAATTATCTTGAATTAGAAGGTAAGAATGACAACGGTCATCATACATTCATGGTGGAAGGTAATTAAATACGAAAGGATCCAAATTTTGTCCTTTGAAATGCAATGGAGAGATGCAGATGAAAATGCAATGGACACCAAGGTAATTGGGGGTAGAACGTCAAGTCAGTGCCAACCCTCGAGTCAACATTCAAATCTTGCACAGGTTTTTTAATGTGAAGACAAAAACTTAACATGTTTCCTGGCACCAAAAGGATGACAGTCCAAATTAATGGTCATCACCAAAAGGATGATGGGAATTCAACATGAGTTTCAAGATCGTCATCACCAAAAGGATGATGGAAAGATCCGGGCTACAAAAGTAGTCATCACCAAAAGGATGATGGTAAGCTCAACAACAAATCTCGCTTATCACCAAAAGGATGAAAGCTAGACACAATCCAGAGATTTCCATCACCAAAAGGACGATGTCCGTTACCAAACGGATGATAGTCATTCTGGTAAAATTTTCCCATTACTGAGAGTATAGTATCAAGGCTATCACCAAAAGGATGACAGTTCACTCGTCAACTTCAAAGATCACCGTCACCAAAAGGATGAAGGTAAGATCTAACAACAAAGCTTGTTATCACCAAAAGGATGATAATAGGCTAAATAACTTCAATGATCACCATCACCAAAAGGATGAAGGTCAGTTACAAGACAAAACTTGTTATCACCAAAAGAATGATAATAAGTCGACAATCACCATCACCAAAAGGATGAAGGTATAATTAAAAATAAAACTTGTTACCACCAAAAGGATGATAATAAGTCACACAACTCAAAGGATCCCCATCACCAAAAGGATGATAAGTAAGATCAAAATAAAACCTTGTTATCACCAAAAGGATGATAAGAAGTCAACAATCGCCATCACCAAAAGGATGAAGGTATAATTAAAAGACACAACTTGTTATCACCAAAAGGATGATAATAAGTCAACAACGCAATTGACCACCATCACCAAAAGGATGAAGGTAAGATCAAGACAAAAACTTGTTATCACCAAAAGGATGATAATAAGTCAACAATCACCATCACCAAAAGGATGAAGGTATTGTCAAACGACAAAACTTGTTATCACCAAAAGGATGATAATAAGCACACACGCAATTAATCACCATCACCAAAAGGATGAAGGTAGGATCAAGACACAAACTTGTTATCACTAAAAGAATGATAATAAGCCAACAATCACCATCACCAAAAGGATGAAGGTATTGTCAAACGACAAAACTTGTTACCACCAAAAGGATGATAATAAGCACACACGCAATTGATCACCATCACCAAAAGGATGAAGGTAAGATCTAGACAAAAACTTGTTATCACCAAAAGGATGATGCAAATGCATGCAGGCAGGTCACTGTGCCGTCTCCCAAGTCAACTGAGGACCAACTGTACTGGACCGGTTTTCCTGAACTGATCACAATCATCTAAGGGCCCGAGTAACCGTAAATCCAACTTGGGGAGTTCCGAAATAAAAGGAACCGGGAGATATATCACCATTATCACAGGAAATCCACTGAACCGATGACAACCAGATCCTCTGAACAAGTACTCTCAAATTCAACCCGGGGCTCCGAAATAAACGGAACCCGCTGATAGATATCACGGACAGCACTTCGGCGTGTCAGAGATAGATATCCATAAGTCCATCTGAACCATAGTCACCATCAGTACCTGTAACAATGAATCAAACCCTCCCCACTCACGGGTGTCATCTAGGCCAGGGTAAAGTCGAGAGAAACGCAACATAAATAACCCTTTCATAGAATATCATCATATACATACCCGAAGTATGTAACGACGATACCCCATCAGAGTCTGAACTGCTCGTGATATCAATGTTCCGCTAAGTGGCGCAATACCATCCGCTTCCCCTGAATCACTCTATTCCTAGGTGTCCTAGATTTCACTCATAGCCTGGGTATTGAGCCTTTTACCTCATGGGACTCCCACCCCAACAGAGAGACAACACAACACAGCCAGATGCACAGATGAAAATAATGAATGCAAACATAAATGCAAACAATAAATGCAGACATAAATAAATGAATGCAATAAATGAAACAGCAGAAGCAACCAAACCCTAATCTAGAAAGCGATAGGAGAGACCCGCTTAGGGAAGATGGACCAGCAAGAGGTCAACTTCTCGGGATGTCCCCAGCAGAGTCGCCAGCTGTCGCATTACGCGAAAAACCGGCGGAAGAAAACGAAAACAACAGAGCCGCCACCGTGCGTTATTTATCCCAAAAGAGGGAAAGGAAACGCTCGAAGTAAACCTGGAAAAGACATGGTCTCGCGACCAGAGAAAGATGGGATCGGGAGTCGGTTATGCGAAGGGAAGGTATTAGCACCCCTACGCATCCGTCGTACTCGACGGGATCCACGCACAACAGAAAGGATAAGGTTGCTAAACACTGATTAGACATCACACAAGGCTGGAAGGAAACACAGGAATACAAAAGAAATTGGACTCGGCAGGATATCGCATCCTGGGCCTACATAGTCTGTCAGACACAGACATCAGAGTCGATGTAGTTCGGACGGGGGAACGTGCTCGCTAGGATGTCGCATCCTATGCATACGTATCTTCTCGGACGAGAGAAGAATCAGAGCACTCGTAGCTCGGCTAACGCACGCCAAACAACACAAACAGGAAACCGACTGCCAATCGATGGACTTACGTCAGACTCCACACAAACACACACACTGGAAACCGAATGCCAATCGCTGGACTTACATCAGACTCCAACCAGAAAACAAGACACAGGAAACTAACTGCCAATCGCTGGACTTACGTCAGACTCCACACACACACAAGGGGTTGAAAAAGACAAAAGGGCGCCCGGAGAGATCAGCTCATCTCCTGCCTACGTACCTCATCTGGTATGAGGATCAGGGCGACGTAGTTCCCCTAAACCGGGAAGAAGGACTAGCCTAACCAGAACAAAGGGAGACACAAACTACTAGGGAGACTACGACTCGAGCCTAGAAGTTGTCATGCATCATAGCCCTATGTTAAGGTTTCTATCTAACTTGCACAGGAAGCAAGCTAACCTAAACATGACTTGCACAGGAAGCAAGCCAAACTAACCCTAACGTGCACAGGAAGCAAGCTAAACCAGATAGTACAAACATACAAACACAAATAGCACACACTATATGCAATCAATGGGCTCAATCAAGGTTAGGTTTTAGTCAAGGGGTCATATCAACCTCGACAAACAAACCGCTGTAATAGGGTGATGGTTAGCTCTTAACCCTAACATTGAGAGTTAGGGTGAAGCAGATGAAATGGGAAGTAAGGGGTGTGCCTCACAGCTCTTATCCTAGGCTTGGGAGAGCTTGACTCAAAATAGGAAGTGTGGGAGTTCAGAATGAGGGAACTCTTCTCCATATATGACTGACACAACATGATCTTGGGTTATTATCCACAATGCATCAACACAAGGTGTGTGAGCAAAGTGGATGACACACTGAGTAGCAGGAGATGGATTGCACATCTCTTGTATCTGCCAATCAATCTTCACTTAGGAGGTCTTTGAATGTACAGGGCACAACATTAAACAAACACAAGCATTGCCTCTTAAGGAGGACTTCAGACAGGTGCCTGCCCAAGTAACAGGACAGGTCTTCCAGACTACATGAAGTCAGAGAGTTATACCTCAAATGGTTAAGCAACCAAGCAAAGCAAAAGCAAGTTCAAAATGAACTTAAGCAACTAATGTACCTGAAAAAATTCTAACCCAATCAGTATACAAGTCAAACAATCAAACAGACAGTCAATATCAACAGTCAGACAAAGCAATCAAGCATCATTATGCAAGGCACAAGCCAATGGGCACAACACACATAACTTGGCCTCAACCTACAAGACAACTCAAAGTTAGTCAATATCAATCATTTAATCAACTCAAGAGAGTGAACCACTTCAATCATAGCAATGTACTTCTTAACCTGAAATCCACAATCCAAACAGTGAGTCCAAACCACTAGGTCAAAGCCTAGGGTCAAAAATAGGGCAAGCATTCAAAACAGAACATGAAATTTAACATGAATCAATTTCAATCAATCAAGAACACAATCCAAAAGATCCCATATCAATATCATCAACCAAAAGCATTTCATGAATCAAACATGGCAAGGTATGCAAGTTGTAACCACATTGTGACTTCAGAATGAACAAATGCACATTAATTCAAAAATGATTCAAATAATCTCAACAAAATTCATGAGTAAACAGGACATACAACATAATAATAACACCAAAAATTAGAGGCATTGGACATCATTAGGCATGGTAATCAAATTGCATAAGTCAAGGCAAACACAATGAGCACATATGAGACACAAATGATCACATCCACTTAGCATAGGCATAAAACAGAGATGGATCATGGTAAAGACCTCAAACCAAAACCAAAACAACATTCAACATGTCTAGAACTAGTGTGCAAAATTTCACATTCATTGGATAAACCATAAGCATTTCATAAACAAATGAAAATCAAGGCAATTCAAAAGCTCACACATGGTAGTCCAGAAAGAAAAATCTCAAATAAATCCGAAATCAACCCAAAAATTCTACAAAAAATCATGAGCATTCACCACATCCCTAATGTGCATCATACAAAAAATCAGAGCATTTGGAATTCATTTGGCATGGCAAATTCATTAATCAAGTTGAACCTCACAAGGTGTGACACAAATTGTCACACCAACTTAGAAAAATCACAACTCACAAATGACAATTGATAAAAATGCAAACTCAACACCAAAATGTCCAGCAAGATGTCTAATTATAGCATGCCAAATTTCATGAGCATGGGATCAACAACCATCATTTCACAAATGCAAAAGCAAGGCAATGTCAAAATGCACACATGAACAAGAACCCTAGGGCAAAAATTTAATCAGCCAGGCACAACTTTGGATATCATAGTGATATAAAACTAGAGGAAAAAAGAAAAGCAATGCAAAAAATACCATCATTTTTGGATCATTATTTAATTTGTTATGAATTTTAGAAGATGCAAATGAAAATGAAATAAAAATTGAACAAGAAAAATGGATTAAATGAATTAATTGGTTTTAATTTGAATAATGGCTTTGGCGCCTCTACTAAACGCCGCGTTCCACTTAAAAATGTCTTGGCCAATCAGAATCCCTCATGGGCGCGCGCATGCACCAATAGAATTTAAACCCTAGGAAACTTTCAGAAACACTTTTGCATGGCCTATGCATGGATCGAAACCGTTGCTGAAAGTCCTGCATTTCTTCTTCTCAAACGCGCGCATGAACAACAGTGGAGCTCAACAATCATGATGAACATTTTTCCCAGTTTTTAAAAACTAGCATACCATCATGTAGCACATGCATTAAGGATCATGAATCAACTACTAATCAAGCATAGATCATCAAGAATCGAATGGATCGAGCAAAATAAAAATTCATCATGAAACTTTAAATCAACGAATCTCACTCAATAATGCATGGTTTTTAGTGGTTCCAAGCTCAGTGTAATCACAAGAGAGATATCTATAACAATCACATAACAAAAATGAGAAATAAGAGGATCGATTTCATGACCTCTTGAAGAGCAACTTTCGAATTCACGCGTTCCAGGCCTGGCAATGCTTCAATCTTCCTCTAGCAAGATTGTACAAGTGTATTGAGGTGATCTTGAGGTCCAATTGTCCTTGATTCAACAGAATTCGAAATTCACCATTGATGAGCTTCAAGCTTGAGCTGCTTCAATGTGCACGATTTGGCTTGGATCTTGCTTCAATATTGCTCTATGATGATTCTAGATGATGAATTAAGCAAGGAAATGTGGTTTGATTTGAAGAAGTTTCAAGAAAAATTGAGAGAAAAAGTTTCAAGAAATTTTGTAGATCTGAAAAATGAGGGTGTGGTTATGCAATTCAGTTAGGGTTTTAGGCTTTATACTCTTTCTTAATCATGTTCTTAATCACACTTAAGCCATTGGTAATTGGATTAGGGAAATGAGAGTGTAAATGCAAATTTGCCATTTCACCCTTATGCATGGAATTGGTGATGAACAGTGCATGTGTGGCATGTGAATTTCACTTAAAACTTCATTTGGAAGCCAATGGAAGTGCTAGAATGATCAAACAATGCTTCATTTTCAAATTTAAATTTTTCCCTCCAAAATCAAGTGAAAATGCAAATGTTTATGTGATGAGAATTCATGGCATGTGATGTATGTTTTGGAAAATAGAGGTCACAAGAAGAATGTTGCAAAAAGAGCCATCTCATTTGGGCTTTTGGTTTGAAAGTTATGCATGTTTGAAGTTCATGTCACCCTTGGCCATGATTGATCCATATCTCTTCAACCATACATGAGAAATCTATGATCTTGGACTTTTTGGAAATGGGAGAGAAAGATCTTCAACTTTCATGTTGGACAAAATTTCGTTTGAAGCTTTCTTGATGATGTAATCTTGAGTTGAAAACCTTTCCATTTTTGGCAAATTCAAATTAAAGGTCACCTGCTATTTTGGGCAAGTTTTGATCTGACCTCAAATCCTTCAATGTTGATGTTTGAAATGTCAAATGAGACCTATTCCCACATGAATGAGGCATCTCTAACCATCTCCCACCTCCAAATCCATAGTTGAACTGACAATTGACTTTTGTTGACTTTCTAGGGTTTCAGATGAATTGATCATTGAATGATGAGCTTTGAGCCTCCAATTCTTGACCAAACCACTTCAAAATGATCCTTGAATCATATGAACTCATTGTACCAACCCTAGGGCTTTGATCTCATGGAGAATGCTCTTGCTTGCTTGCACAGTTGAATCTCTTGACCAATCTTGCCTGATGAGATGCAATGGACTATGCAATGACAATGCAATGTTAATGTGATGTTAATGACCTAAAAATGAAATGTATGTACAAATGGGAGGTGCAAATTTGAGGTGCTACAATTACCAACCGTTGAAGTTTGACTTCCCAGATGAGAACATCATGGCTATCAAGGATATTGAAGACTCCGAACTAGAGGAGAATCTTGAGCCAAAAGCAGGCTGGACTCTCATGTTCGATGGCGCCTCAAATGAAATAGGCCATGGAATTGGGGCAGTATTGATGTCTCCCAAGAATTTTCATCTATCGTTCACCGCAAAGCTCTGTTTTACCTGCACAATAACATGGCCGAGTATGAAGCTTGCATATTAGGGTTGGAAGAAGCTATTGAGTTGAAGATCAAGATACTAGAAGTATTCGGGGACTCCGCTCTAGTCATACATCATATTAGAGGTGATTGGGAAACAAGACATGCTAACCTAATTCTATACCGGGATTATGTGATGAAGCTACTCCCAAAATTTGACAAAATCACTTTCTCTCATATTCCTCGAGAAGAGAATCAAATGGCAGATGCCTTAGCAACTTTGGCTTCCATGTACAAATTAATATGGCCCAACCATCAGCCTCACGTTGAAATTAGGCGTTTTGACGAACCTGCACATTGTCTGACGACAGTAGAAGAGCCAGATGGTAAACCCTGGTTCTTTGATATCAAACAGTATCTGGAGAAGCGGGAATATCCGGCAGAGGCTTCCAGCCTTGACAAAAGGACCCTCCGGAGGTTGGTATCAAAGTTCCTCTTGAACGATGAGGTATTGTACAAGCAAAACTATGACATGGTTTTATTAAGGTGTGTGGACAAACATGAAGCTGATCAGCTTATGAGGGACATACGCGAAGGTTCTTTAGGTACGCATGCCAATGGGCATGCCATGGCAAAGAAAATACTAAGGGTAGGTTACTATTGGTTAACGATGGAAGCCGACTATTACCATTACACCAGAGCATGCTACAAATGCCAAATCTATGCTGACAAAATACATGTACCGCCTACCCCGCTGAATGTTATAGCATCACCTTGGCCTTTCTCTATGTGGGGCATCGACATGATTGGAATGATAGAACCCAAAGCATCAAATGGATATAGATTTATCTTGGTGGCCATAGATTACTTTACCAAATGGGTGGAAGCCACATCTTATGTGAACGTCACGAAGCATGTAGTTGCCCGTTTCTTAAAAAACAACATCATATGTCGATATGGGATTCCCAACAAAATCATCACAGATAATGGGTCAAATCTCAACAACAAGACCATGGACGAGTTATGCACAACGTTCAAGATCGAGCATCACAACTCATCACCTTATCGACCAAAGATGAATGGGGCTGTTGAAGCTGCAAATAAAAATATCAAGAAAATCATCCAAAAGATGGTTGTCATGTACAAGGATTGGCATGAGATGTTACCTTTTGCGTTACATGGCTATCGCACGTCGGTACGAACTTCAACAGGGGCAACCCCTTATTCCTTGGTATATGGTATGGAAGCGGTTCTCCCTATAGAAGTGGAGATCCCCTCTATGAGAGTCTTGATGGAGGCTAAGCTAGACGAGGCAGAATGGGTTCAATCAAGGTACGACGGGCTCAACCTTATTGAGGAGAAACGCTTAAAAGCGTTTGGTCACGGTCAACTTTATTAGAGGCGTCTTAAAAAGGCATTCGACAAAAAAGTTCGTCCCAGGGTGTTTCAAGAGGGAGATTTGGTGCTAAAGAAAATCTTGCCCATTCACAAGGACTCAAGAGGAAAATGGACACCAAATTATGAGGGTTCATTTGTGGTGGTTAGAGCCTTTTCCAGAGGCGCTCTGATCCTAGCAACTATGGACGGTGATGAATTGCCACTTCCCACCAATACTGATGCTGTTAAAAAGTACTTCGCCTAAAAAAAAGTGGAATAATAAAATCCGCTAAATCGAAAACTTGAAATGGAGATTTAGGCAAAAATAACTATCCCGGTGGATCGAAAACCCGAAAGGGCAATCTAGGCAAAAATTAGGGATAAAAATAAAAGAATTGACCCGCTGAGTTGAAAACCCGAAAGGGCGACTCAGGAAAAAATGGGTATCCCGGTGGATCGAAAACCCGAAAGGGAGGTCCAGGCAAAAGTTAGGGATTAATTCCAAGGAAAAGAGTAGTACTTTCAGGTGTCTAACATATCCCTCGAAGACAAAGAATCAATCTACCTCACTTTTCAAAAGCAGGGTGCTTGGACTATCAAAGACATAAAGATCATAGCAGTATGGAAACTCAATAAGAACTCAATTTTCATTGCCATTTTGTTTCTATGCACAACAATTACCTCATTAAGGAACTGCATCTTTATGTACAGTCACCCATTTAAGGGTCGAATCAGTAAAAGAGAAATTTTCTCAACAAAAGTTGTGCCCAAATCATTTTTTGTATTTTATCTGTTTATTTGCAAGGCACCTTTATTTCTGATAAACATCACTCTTAAAATTATTGGAGAAAATAAAAACACATTGTCATACCCCAAATTTTACCCCTAGATTTCATAATCATTTTCATCATAGACATCATTCATGCATAGCTAACCTCAAGATCAAGATATGCCTGGTTTGTTTCATATGTGAATTAGGGTCTCCCTCAAAGAGCTCAAAGGATTAATCAGTCAAAGTTTTGGATTAATCATCAATAAATAAAGTTCTCATACACTCAATATATCTCTCTCCATCAACAAATAAGAGTATTATGTCCTAATCAGAAGTGCATCAAGCTTCATTTTCATCTGGTTCACTAATTAGGGTTTCTCAACAACATTCAATTTCATCTGAGAATTTTGATCAAGACATGATCTCAAGCCTTGAAACATCACTCAACACACTAAAGTACATCTTAGGGCCCATCCATGATGTTCAATTTGCTCAAGAGTTTGAATTCATTGAAGATCAAGAATTGAAATTCATCTGATACACAATCAATGCACTACAAAGTCAAACCTTTGACTTTTGAGATTTATGATCAAATATGAACTTCTCAAGTTAAATTTCATGATATATGCTTAATTGGGGAATTTGATCAAGAAAAATCAAGATAAATGAGGTTACTTGCAAAAAGGGCAATCTTGAAAACATTGAAATTTTCACCAAGTACCCAAATTTCATGTTCAAGTGCACTACTTTCTCAGACCATAACTTCCAACCCGAGCAGCCACTTTATTTGCTACAAATCTCAAATGAAAGCTCTTGTTCCATACTTCAACTTTGTCCTAGAGGGTTGATTCCATAAAAGTGCAGGGATTCTATGTTATGAGGACATAAAGTTGGTGTCTCAAGTTGAAACACTTAGAAAATTTTCAAGACAGCTTTGATCCCTAAAAAGTGATAAACTTTACAGCCAGTTTTCATCATGATCCACTTTGATTCAGAAAAAACTCAAAACATGAAAGTTGTAGAGCATGTTTGGGGCTTTTTAAAAAGTACAAGTACATTTTTTTCCCATGCATGAGCTGTGAGTTTCGAAAATGGGAAGTTGGGGTTCCAAACTTGAATTTCAAGTCATGTTCATGATGAATTTTTGGAGGAAAACCATTTCAAATGTGAAGATCTCTTGATTGCAGGTCCTCTTGTGTATAAATCTCTCCATAATCAGATGTTTATATGAATCCTAAGTGCATTGCACAAGGAGTTTAGGTTTTGTCCATTGCATTATACCATTTATGGGTGAATTTGCAAAAGGTCACATTACTACTTTGATAAAGCAAGCTTTATGCCAACAACTCACTCTTTCACCCTTGAAACTTGTCCCTAAAGATCACAAACAATCTTAAGAGATCAGAAGCAATCTTGTAGAGGCTAGGGAGATATGAAAAACTCCTTGAAATCCAACTATTCATGCAAACTTCTCATTCATTCTCAACCAAAACCATAACTTCACAACTTTTGTTTCTAATCAGTTCCAATCCTCACTCTTTTACTATAAATAGAGGGATCCCTTAAGCCTTAAAACGTACAACAATAACCCATCAACACTTCATCAAACTCCCATTCCATTAGAATTTTCAAAAACACATTATTTTTGCAAGTTCTCTAACCAAACTTATTCTCCACATGTATCTTCCAAACAAACACCACAAATCATCTCTAGACATCATTTAAAACTTGTTTAATCACTTGAACAAGTTCTGTAACCTCTACTTTATCATTCACCATTTCACTCTTTCACTTTACAAGAACATTTGTGTGAGATGATTCAAGTTGTTTCTGGCCATTCTCATTATTCAAACATTATCCTCAAGGACCAACAAGGCTGGTAGAATCTCTCTTTTTATCTCTGTAGTAGCTAAGAAGAAGCATTGGACTTTCTCCAATAGGTAAGTGCATTTACACTTGAAACTCTTGTTCATGCATCATTCTTGTATATTTATTGAAGTTAAAATGTAGTACATATTGTATTTGTTGTATGTTTGCTACTGTATGCATTATATCATGCTCATGCATTAAGATTTTATTGTTTGAAAATTAAAAGTGTAGTTCTGGTTTTTTCCTTGTCACGCTTTGTACATTGAGTTTTAGGATGAGAAAATGACATCATTAGATTTCTTGCGAAAAATAGAGCAATTTAGGTTCTTACGGTTTTTAATTTCATGGAAAATTGAGAGAGTTATGATTGTTTGAAGTTTTGAAAGAAAATTAATAAAAACATGCAAGAACATGAGGAAGAAGATGATGGATTGGTGTAATTTTACAGTTTCTGGAATCGTTTTATTATATATATTAATGTTTGTAACTAAGATAATGGATGTATCACCGCCCCAGAGGTTAGATTGTGTGTGTTAAGGCTTTGTGTGTGCAAGAGGTCTGGGGTTGAATCCTACTTGCCCCAGACCCCTTTTTATTCATTGTTTTTTACCTATTTATTTTTGTTATTTTTCATAACTTCAAAGACTCATAACTCGATGATCCCTAAGCCTTTTTGAGCCACTCTTTTTGCTATGTGTTCATAATTTTGTCTATTTTATTATGGTGAAAAGAAATTCCAGAATTTCTTTATTTTTCACATACTTATACTTGTCTAAAGTTGACGCCCTTTTTAGGATTGTTTTAGGGTTTCAAATGACTTTCTTTTGTTGATACTTTAATTTTTATTGATCACCATGACTTGTATGAATGTTTTGAATCATATATGAACATTGTTTGGTGTTGTTAATATATGCCTATTGGTTTTGACCTAATTTTGACTTACTTTAATGTATGTTTACATGTTTTTGTGCTTTGAACTTTGTTACTATGCCATGAACTTTTGTGTGTTTATTTTGCCATTGATCCATGATTCACATGTCATTCTTTCATGTCTTGTTGAACCTTTGTGTGCATGTGTTCCCTTGTGTTTGTGTTTGTTTATGTGTTTACAAATGCTTTAAACTTATAGTAACATGTCTTTGTATGACTTGTATGCTTACATGTTGAAACTTTTTCTATGATGTTGAACCTTTGTTTGTGACCATATTGAACCTTAACATGCATGTATTTAATACCTTAAATTGTTTTCATGATCAAGTTGATGTTATGTCTAAACCATGTCTTACTTCATACATACACATGTTCATTCATACTTATCATGACATCCATATACATGTTCATGAATTGTTATGTCATTCATCTTTGTTTCTTCATGATGATATATCCATGTAATTCATATTCATGATAATTTTATACATCTTTGATTGATGCTATTGTATCTTTGTTCATGTTCACATGTTGTACATATGTGTTTACATACCATGCTTGATATTATTATGATCATGCTTTCATATCTTTGTTGATGTCATGCTTGAACATCTTCTTTATCGTGTGCTTATATTTGTTGATGTCATGTATGAACATCTTCTTCATTTGATTATCTTTGTGGATGTCATGTTTGAACATCTTCTTCATCCTTGTTTGTTTTTGTTGATGTCATGTATGAACATCTTCTTCATGCTTTCATATCTTTGTTGATGTCATGTTTGAACATCTTCTTTATCATGTGTTTATATTTGTTGATGTCATGTATGAACATCTTCTTCATTTGATTATATTTGTGGATGTCATGTTTGAACATCTTATTCATCCTTGTTTGTCATTTTTGATGTCATGCTTGAACATCTCCTTTACCATGTGTTTATATTTGTTGGTGTCATGTATGAACATCTTCTTCATTTGATTATATATGTGGATGCCATGTTTGAACATCTTCTTCATCCTTGTTTGTTTTTGTTGATGTCATGTATGAACATCTTCTTCATTTTATTATCTTTGTTGATGTCATGCTTGAACATCTTCTTTATCATGTGTTTATTCTTGTTGATGTCATGTATGAACATCTTCTTCATTTGATTATCTTTGTGGATGTCATGTTTGAACATCTTCTTCATTTTTTTATCTTTGTTGATGTCATGCTTGAACATCTTCTTCATTTGATTATTTTTGTGGATGTCATGTTTGAAAATCTTCTTCATCCTTGTTTGTCATTGTTGATGTCATGCTTGAACATCTTATTTACCATTTGTTTATCTTTGTTGATGTCATGCTTGAACATCTTTTCTTTATCATGTGCTTATATTTGTTGATGTCATGCTTGAACATCTTCTTCATCTTGCTTATATTTTGTTTATCTTTTTGCCCAAATCCAAGGGAAAGACCTCTTTATTGACTTAATGTCATAGGTAGTTTAGCAATCCTTAGTTTCCCTTTGACCTTGTTAGAGTCATTCTCACTTTCAACTTAGATTTAAGTAAGAGTTTATAACTCTTGTAAGTATGTTTGTTATGAACACTTACTTCCCCTTTGGAACCTTGATCACTACCAAGTGTTCTTTCACCCTTAGTTAGGTGAACTACGGTTGCTCTGATTCCATCCTTATAAGGATACGTAGGCACATGACCGCGAAGTTTTGGCGAGCAAACTTAATAAAACCTTTAGGTCCTTCCCAATAAAACATTTCCGAATAATAACATAACACAAATACTTTCAAAAGGTTCCTATAGGATACTAGAGATATTGAGGATGCTAATACGTTCCCTTAGTATAACCAACCCCCGAAATTTAGATCTCTTCGCATTGTTTTTACATTGCACAATTAGGGTTTTATTCGATCTTTTCCCTTTTGTCGCAACCTGAAAAATACAGTGCGAAAAAAACAACCGGCGAAAGAAAATGACAGAAGAGTCGCCACCGTGCGTTATTTATCCCAAAGGAGGGAAAGGAAACGCTCGAAGTAAACCTGGAAAAAGGAAAGGACAAGACGGGTGTCGCACCTCGAAAAATGTGAGGATACGACTTTAAAGCGAAGCGCGATCGCACGCTCGCAATGATGGACTGAACAGAGTCGCCACCGAACTTTATTTATTCCCAAAATGGGAAAGGGAAAATATCGATAAAACCCCTAAAAGAAAGGATAAGATATGGTCATCGCAACCAATATCAGGGTTCGGGAGTCAATTACGCAAGGGGAAGGTATTAGCACCCCTCACGTCCGTTGTACTCAACGGGAACCATTAGGTCGATTGTGCGCGTTAATGTAAGTTTGAAATGTTAGGCTTTAAGTTATTTAAGTGGGAAAGAAAGAAAGGAGAGAAGAAATGTTTTTGGATTTTTGACGAAGGACTAAACCTAAGTTTTTTATTAATGGGCCTGACAAGATTTACAAATCCTGCTCCTACGTATCTCAAAAGAGAAATCAAGGCTTACGTAGTTATGGATAGAAAAATGTTTGTTTGTTGGTCGATTTTAGCGAAAGTCATACTGTATTATCGACGAAAACATTATTTTACCCAAAACAGATGAGGAGTGAACGCATACCACACATCGAACGGATTTATAAATCTACATTCGGAAAAGCGTCATTTATCTCTACTCAACAATCGTGGCCGAAACATTGTTTTGTATCTCTTAAGACAATATATCTTTCATTGTAAAAGGTTTTTGGTTAGTCGCACGGCGGCGAGAAAAGAGTTTGATTGGTTGGATGTATTTTGAGTGATGGCGAGAACTTGGATGAGCGAGATATACATCTCGAATCCTAGCCTCAAGAGTGCATGGTATACACCATGTTCCCTTTCCATCTTTATTGAAAAAGGTTAAGATAGGAATTAAGTATTTTGGAATTTGATTGAGAAAGGGTTTGAAGAAACCGCATTGACAATTTTAGGTGATGGCGAGAGTTAAGATTGGCGAGGCATACGTCTCGAATCTTAACCTCAGGAGTGCATGGTATACACCATGTTCCATTTCCACCTTTATTGAGAAAGTGTTAAATAAGAATTAGGTATTTTGAGTTTTGTTGTGAAAATGACTTGACCTAGATCAAGTATTTATGGGTGTTTGAGAAATTTGAATGAGTGTTTGAGAGAAAACAAAGTGGATAAATTTGGATGATGGCGAGAGCTAGGATTGACGAGATATACATCTCGAATCCTAGTCTCAGGAGTGCGTGGTATACACCACGTTCCACTTCCACCTTTATTGAAAAGGTCTTAACTGTAGATTAATAGTTTTTGAGTTTTTATCAGAAAAAATGGCTTGACGTTGAATCAAGCGTTTGATGAAAGTTTGAAAGCAATGGGATGGAATAGGAGGGAGAAATGAGTTGATTTGTTTATTGAGAAAATACTCGACATTGGATCGAGTCACATTTTTTTGTATTTTCTAGAAATGGTGGATTTTACTCTTGTGTTAGTATCTAAAACAAATAGAGAAATAAAACAATACAAAATTATATACACATTGGGGAAGTGGGGTACATTTTGTCAAATGGGGATTCAAAATCATGAAATAATTAAATTAGGCCCAAACAACAAATGATGCGAAATATGAGTGTAAGTGCAAGAGAACCGGCTCATTGTAAGAAAGCCCAAGAGTAAGCTATGTGAGGTTGATGGCGATGCTTACAAAGCAATCGACTTACAAGGGTGTGGAAATGGGCTCGACATTGAATCGAGAAATATGATTTTAATAGTTTTAAAATGGTTTTGAATGAATGATGAAATTAATAAAAAACAGATTTGTGTTATTAAATAATAATGAAACTATGAGTATAATAAAACATAAACATAAAAAATGTTAAAAGAAATAAAATGCTAAAAGAAAAAAAAGCTACATATGTGGGTATTGAACCCACTCCACTAAAGACCATAGAAACCACCCCTCTCCACCAAGCAACTTATGACTAGTTGTTATTTTGATGCTAGTTTGGATAAATAAACTAAGATAGATTAAAAATTAGAATAAAAATAAAAAAACTAATAAAAAAGAAATTTGTTGGACTACCATAATTAAACCCAGCCGCTTGGCTGTTGGGTTTTGGAGGCTGGTGAGTTGGGAATAGTAAAAAATGGAATCATTGTTAAACACCAACGTTAATGTCTACTGGAAACACTCAAAGGTCACTTAAATGGAGTTAAATGGTTTGTCTTATAATTTTTAATTAAAGAGAAAATGATAATAATAAAAAAAAAGAAATGAAAATGGAGGACGCAGAAGAATTTCGAAGCTCATCGTCCTCCTCCCAAACCTCAATCTCAGAATCTCTCCACCTCAAAACTCTCTCAAACGAAATCTCTCTCTGCTCTCAAAATCGCTCATCACGCTCAACCTCGCTCACTTCTCTCACTCTCCCAACGAGTCTCTCTCAATCGCGTCACTCTCACCCTCACGCTAAGAACCAAACTACAACAGAGATTGAAAATCCCAAACGGAAAACTCACCTTCGGTGGTTTGGCAACTTAGGTAACGAATCGAATCTCCTTCCTTCGCTTCTTTCAATTGGTTCCTTTTTCTGATTTGGGAATTAGGGTTTTCGCTTTTTTGAAGTTTTTTTTCCGCTCAATTTTTTTTCGTCCTCTCTCCCTGATTTCTTCTCTCTATTTATCTTCTATAAATTAGGGTTTCAATTTGGCCTTTGGTGATCCAAGAAGTAACTCTGCGAAGTCCCTTCAGTGCTCAGAAAATGGATTGGCCTCTTTGATGTTTGGATTTGGAACAGGTAATCTGAGCTCAAACTTTCTCTTTGAATTTTGTCTCTATTCCAATTTGGGAATTTTCTGGATTTTTAACGCTTGGGAATTTTCTGGATTTTTAACGCTTGCCAATTGCTTTGTGTTACTGCAGTAAAAATATTGAAGATTCCAAAAGCAGTTTCGGTTTTGATCACAGCTCTGGTTTTGGGTGGTTTTTTGTAATTTCAGTTTGGATGTGTGAGGATGGTGTGCCGATAAGCTAAGCAACATGAAGTTCTTCATGACATTTAACCGGTCAATTAAGCCAGGATTATGGGAACTCAATCTGCTATCTACTGAGCTCGACCTTCTTTCTTTTTGAAGTGCCCTAATCACTTTTGGTATATAAAGATTCATTGCAGAATCCAAAGCTGCTTCTAGTGTATTTGTATTTGCATAGATCATCTTTTCAGCCAGCAAGTTTGCAGAATTCCCTCGCCATCTAAGCTCACGGCAAGGGAGCCTATCTTCATTTCGAATTACTAAGTCCAACATCAGTACCCTGCCAAGAGCTTCTGATGTTTTTTCTGCAGATTCTCGTGACTCAAAGGTACTAATGTTTTCAAGCAAAGGTGAACCATGTACATAACTCATTAAAAACAAACATCAGCTAAGCTCTAGAGCTTCCAAAAGTTAAAAACACGTCACTTCACCTACTTCATCATTCTGAGAATTTGCCGCCGCTTCTCTATCTTTTTCTGTAGCTTCCTTTATTTGTTGCCATTCTGAACTGGTATTATGAATGACTCTAGCCTGCGGAGTTTGGATTCCTAGCCACTTAGCAAGTTCGTATCCAAGGCGTTCAGACTGTGTTGCCATTCTTGATGATGATATTTTTATAACAGCTCAAGAGCTTTGTTGATTTCATCCTCAGATTGTTCATTGCTACTGCTGTGTTCAGTATGGTGCAATGAAGAGAGACAATCCCAAGAAAAGGAGCTTGGTTCAATATCCAACATTGCAGCTTTCCCAAGTCTCTCCCACAAGCTAATTTCAAATGGAGCCATTGCGTGAACCTAAACGCAGGCCCTGCAGTTATATCTCCCAACATATACAAAGCCCGAGAAGTGATGGTAAGAGGCAAGGGAACCTCAAATTCAGAATCAGAGTCGTCACATAGGAATTCCAATTCCTTGTCTTGATCTTTTCCCTGCTTTTGATGTTTTGCCATATGGTATAAAAAATATTTAGCATTTGTGTGGGGGAAGGTAGGTCAAAATACAAGAGAAAAATGGATGGTATAGGAGGCAAAGTAATGTGCTTTTTTTAAGGGGGAGAGAGAGAGAGAGAGATGATGGCCACTTCATCATATGTAGAATACAACATAGGATGAAAAACACACGATAGAACAGAAGGATGCTTCAATGACTGTGTCTGTTATAAGATAATAGTTTGATGGTGTTTGAGTTCAGTGTTGAACTTGGAAGCTAATGACACCAATGTTGAACTTGGAAACCCCATAATGGAAAGGATTCAAAGGCCAATTAAATCTCGGGATTTAGGACTAGGATTTGGATCATTCGGGTTGACTTTGGTCAAAGTTGTCCAAAGCCAACATTCAGTCATAAATGCGATTTTTTGTAAATTTCCATGTCATGAACAATGTATGATGGATTGTAATAATGTAATTGATCATTTGAATGGAATAAAACACTTTGAATGAAATTTATATGGCCATGATTTGCACTAATTGATATTTGGAATGAATTTGAACATGAACTGTAGTGCATATGACTTGAATAGCAACTGAATAACAAATTATGGTGTTGAAAATGTAATGAATTGGATTTTAGAAATAAATCTAAGAATAATCAAAATGTCAATTTAAAATCAAAAAAACCAACAAAACCAATTAAAATCGAATCAATCTATAATTTGTTAAAATTACTTTGATATCAACTCTAACATTCATTTGGGAATTAAAATCAATTAGAGTTTGAATCATTAGTAAAATACAATTAAGATTAACTTGAAATTTGGAATTAGATTTACTTTGAAATTAAATTAAAATTGAAAAATTAAAAAAAAGAGTCATAACTAAAATCCATTTTGTAATAAAAAAACACCATGATCAAAAAGCTAGATAATAACCAATGTTTGAAAACGGATGGTTGCCTTTGGTCATGAATGTATGCAAAAATGAATTTTAGGCCAAGTGCCAAATAAGAAAAATGAAAAAAACATGGAAAGAAATTCAGGACCAAAATCGGGGTATGACAGTTGCCCCTATTTAAGTATCTTCTACTAGAGAATATGAAGCAGGACACTCTTCATATGATCATAGTGGGAGATGGTTAAATACTAAGAAGACCCGATTTTGATCCTGAATCCCTATGACATGATGTGATATGATATGATATGATATGATATGATATGCATGGATGCAAGATTCTTTTTTTTTTAAATTTTCTTCCCTGCTAGGGATATGGTGGACCCTTGACAGGAGATGCTACTAGACAGACCAAGCTGCGGGGAATGCTGATGGTCCACAGGAAGACAGACAAATGGTAAGAAACAACTCGCTGGGGAAAACAAATCCTGCTGGAGAATCAGACACACACTGGGGAGTACTCAAAGTGAAAGTTGATAAACAACATTCAGGGTACAAGAGACTTCGGTAGTAAGTTCATATATGACTTACTAGACCCGAATAAGAAAGAAAATGTCACAACAAGTTCAGATATGACCTGGCAACACTGGAATAAAACACGACAAAAACAAGTTCATATATGACCTGACAATGCTGGGGAATATCAAGAAGTTCTGACATCCGGTTCAGATGTGACCTAACAAACTCAGAAAAATTCAAGAAGAGCGTATCAACAGGTTCATATATGACCTGGTAATACTGGAATGAAAGCTCAACAGCAGGTTCATATATGACCTCACAAAGGAATAAGGTCCAACAGCAGATTCATATATGACCTGAATGGAAACAAATATAGAAAAACTCCTCAGAACAGGTTCATATATGACCTGACACTGGAGCAAGGCTCAACAACAGGTTCAAATATGACCTGAATAGTATTGAACAAAAGGGAAAAACTCTTCAGAACAGGTTCAAATATGACCTGACACTGGAATAAGGTTCAATCAACAGGTTCATATATGACCTGACAACATTGAAGCAAATTATAGAGAAAGACTCTTCAGAACAGGTTCAAATATGACCTGGCACTGGAATAAGGTTCAATCAACAGGTTCATATATGACCTGAATAATATTGAACAAACAGGTTCATATATGACCTGGCAATGGAATCAAAGCTCAACAACAGGTTCATATATGACCTGAATAGTATTGAACAAACAGGTTCAGATATGACCTGATAATGAAATAAAGCTCAACAACAGATTCATATATGACCTGAATAGTGTTGAACAAACAGAGGAAAAAATCTTCAGAACAGGTTCATATATGACCTGACATCGGAATAAAGCTCAACAGCAGGTTCAGATATGACCTGAATGGTATTGAACAAATAGGTTCAAATTCTTCAGAGCAGGTTCATATATGACCTGACATTGGAACAAAGGTCAAAGGATATAGGATCGACAACAGGACCTAGGTCAGTGCATAATGAGCACGAAGTACCTTTCGGCTATGCATGATTTGAATGCTTTTATGCATGATATATGAATGATCATGACTATGAGAATGCTGACACTTGGCAGACTGGGAGTTTGTAGGGACCGAGATTCTGATTCCTCAACACCAATAACTCATACCCGTACAATTAACAGGCGCATCCAGAGGAGAAACTATCATGATTGATAGTTATAAATAACCAAAGGTCCCTCCTTCTAGAGGATCGATGAGTTATATTCCATGGGGGCTTTTGTTGGTGATCCTGGAGTATTAATGCAAACTTGAGCCTTTCGGGGAAATAGATGATTTTCCTTTGATTTTCACATATGTCAAAGTAATTTGTCTTTCTTCCCAAATTTCAAATTCTTTTTCAAGTTTCAAAATTTCATTATTAACAAATAAATGACATTTCGCATAACAAAGAAAAGCGTAGATGAACACAACTATCGATGATTGGGAAAACTTGTATTTTATTCAAGAATGGTAGCACACAAATGGCGTAGCTCCATAGAGTGTTACATTTTTTTGAAAATGGCAATAAGGATAGGTTTACATTGAATTTAGTGACCACTAACATCCCTACTAGATCTGACTTCCCAAAACCTTGCTTCTGAGGGGAGTAACTGGATTAATCTTCCACCTCAAATTCTTTGGTGTTAATCAGTAACAACTGATGCAGTTTATGCCTTTTGCCCCTAATTTTTGCCTGGATCGCCCTTTCGGGTTTTCAATCCACCGGGATGCCCCTTTTTTTCCCCAAATCGCCCTTTCAGGTTTTCGATTTAGCGGGTTCTTATTAGGCATAGTATTTTTTAACTGCATCAGCATTCACAGGGTGTGAGAGCTCTTCATCATCCATAGTTGTGAGGATCAAAGCGCCTCCGGAGAAAGCTTTCTTCACAACATATGGGCCTTCATATTTGGGAGTCCACTTCCCACGTGAGTCCTTGTGTATTGGCAAGATCTTCTTAAGCACGAGGTCTCCTTCTCTGAATTCTCGAACACGTACTTTCTTTTCAAACGCCCTTTTAAGCCGTTTTTGGTATAATTGTCCATGGCACAAAGAAGTCATTCGCTTCTCATCTATGAGGTTCAACTGATCAAATCTATTTTGAATCCACTCATCCTCTTCTAGCTTGGTCTCCATCAGGATTCTCATTGAAGGTATCTCTACTTCAATTGGGAGAACTGCTTCCATCCCATATACCAAATAGAAAGGGGTTGCCCCTGTTGAATTGCGGACGGAAGTCCGGTATCCATGCAGTGCAAAGGGTAGCATTTCGTGCCAATCCTTATAGGTTTTTACCATTTTCTGCAGGATCTTCTTGATGTTTTTATTAGCGGCTTCAACAGCGCCATTCATCTTTGGACGATATGGTGAAGAGTTATGGTGCTCAATCTTGAAGCTTTCACATAATTCTTTCATGGTTTTATTGTTCAGATTCGTCCCATTATCTGTGATGATCCGGTTGGGAATTCCATAACGACAAATGATCTCTTTCTTGAGAAACCGTGCAACCACTTGCTTTGTCACATTAGCATAAGAGGCGGCTTCTACCCATTTGGTAAAGTAATCAATGGCGACTAGGATGAAGCGGTGACCATTGGAAGCTTTAGGCTCGATGGTGCCAATCATGTCGATGCCCCACATTGCGAAAGGCCACGGTGACGTCAAAACATTTAGTAGAGTCGGAGGCACGTGCACCTTGTCGGCATAGATTTGGCATTTATGACATTTTCTAGCATAATTGAAGCAGTCAGATTCCATGGTAAACCAATAATAACCAGCTCTCAAAATCTTCTTGGCCAGGGCATGCCCATTGGCATGAGTTCCAAAGGATCCTTCATGAATTTCTTTGATCAACAGGTCCGCTTCATGTTTATCCACGCATCTGAGCAGAATCATGTCATGGTTTCTCTTGTATAACACACCATTGCTTAAGAAAAATTGGATGCTAACTTCCTTAACGTTTTCTTGTCAAGGGCTGTTGCATCTGTTGGATATTCTTGATTTTGCAAAAAGCACTTGATGTCGTGAAACCAGGGTTTACCATCGTCTTCGTCTTCAACCGACTGGCAGTAGGTAGGCTCAACTTTCCGCTCGATCTGAATGAGAGGTGCTTCATTATGGAATCTGACTTGGTACATTGAAGCCAACATAGCCAAAGCATCAGCAATTTGATTCTCAGTTCTTGGGATATGACGGAAAGTGATTTCGTCAAAGTATTTTATTAATTCCATGACATAGGCACGGTATGGGATCAACTTGGTATCACGAGTTTCCCATTCGCCCTTGACTTGGTATATCACCAAGGCTGAGTCTCCACATACTTCGAGGGTTTTGATTCGGAGATCAATTGCTGCTTCAATGCCTAGGATGCACGCCTCGTATTCTGCTATATTATTTGTGCAATCAAAACACAACCTTGCTGTGAAAGGAGTGTATCCACCATTTGGATTCAACAAAACAGCTCCTACACCATGCCCCATGTAATTGGAGGAACCATCGAACATGAGCTTCCACCGAGATCCGGGTTCAGGTCCTTCATCAAGTCCTGGGATTTCACAATCCTTTACTACCATAATATCTTCATCAGGGAAGTCAAACTTCAACGACTGGTAATCTTCAACGGGCTGGCTTGCCAGGTAATCAGACAACACACTTCCTTTAATGGCTTTCTGAGATACATATTGGATGTCATACTCAGATAGTAACATCTGCCAACGGGCGAGTCTTCCAGTTAAAGCAGGCTTTTCGAAGATATACTTTATTGGATCCATTTTTGAGATCAACAAAGTAGTGTGGCAAATCATGTATTGTCTTAGACGACGAGCGACCCATGCTAAAGCACAACAAGTTTTCTCTAAGAGTGAATATCGGGATTCACAGTCGGTAAACCTCTTACTCAGATAATAGATAGCATGTTCCTTTCGATCGGTTTCGTCATGTTGTCCCAACACACATCCCATTGATTTTTCAAGCACAGTCAAGTACAAAAGAGTGGTTTCCCCTGGACAGGTGGAATTAGAATAGGGGGCTCTTGCAGGTATTGTCCGATTTTCTCAAAAGCCATTTGACAGTCAGAATTCCATTCGACTGCTTGATCTTTTCGAAGCAATTTGAAGATAGGCTCACATGTGGCAGTCATATGTGAGATAAACCTTGAGATATAGTTCAAACGTCCCAGGAATCCTCTAACCTCTCGCTCGGTGCGTGGAGCAGGCATCTCTTGTATTGCCTTAACCTTGTCTAGATCTACCTCAATTCCTCGTTGACTGACAATGAACCCAAGCAACTTTCCAGATCGGACGCCGAACATGCATTTTGCAGGGTTTAATCGTAATCTAAATTTTCTGAGGCGTTCAAATAGCTTCTTCAGATGGCTCATATGATCCTCTTCATTCTGAGATTTAGCGATCATGTCGTCAACATAAACCTCTATCTCCTTGTGCATCATATCATGGAAAAGAGTGACCATAGCTCTTTGGTAAGTTGCCCCGGCATTTTTGAGACCAAAAGGTATCACCTTGTAGCAAAATGTGCCCCAAGGGGTAATAAAAGTGGTCTTCTCCATGTCATCTGGAGCCATCTTGATTTTATTATAACCTGAGAATCCGTCCATAAAGGAGAAGACTGCGAACTTAGCAGTGTTGTCTACCAGAGTGTCAATATGTGGCAGGGGAAATCATCCTTCGGACTTGCTTTGTTTAAATCCCTATAATCAACACACATCCTGACCTTGCCATCCTTTTTGGGTACAGGTACTATGTTAGCTACCCATTGAGGGTACTTTGCAACTGCTAGAAAACCGGCATCAAACTGACGTTTCACCTCGTCACAAATCTTTATAGCCATGTCGGGTCTCGCTCTTCGGAGCTTCTACTTCACTGGCGGACAATCTGGCTGTAGTGATAGCTTGTGGACAACAATGTCGGTATCTAAACCTGGCATATCCTGATACGACCAAGCAAATACATCTACATATTCATGTAGCAACTTGATCAATCTTTCCTTGATGCTTGCCTCAAGTGTAGTCCCAACTTTGACCTCTTTCTTGTCTTCCTCGGTGCCAAGGTTGATTGTTTCCACTGGTTTTTGATGTTGAAGGCTTGTCCTTTGTGCTGAGCATCCTTCCAATTCTTCAGGGAAATCACAATCTTCCTCACCATCCTCTTCTGCTTGGTAGATGGGGAGTTCAAATTATAGGAAGTAGTGGGGTCATCGAATTCAACTGGTTTATTGATTATTCTGCATGTTTTTTAATGATGGTTTTTTTTAGTAAAATGGAAATAAAAAGCAAAAGAAATGATAAAAAAATTTTTTGTAGTTTTGAAAGGATTGCCATTTTAAATAAGAAAAAAAAGTAAATGAACAACAAGAATTTGAACAAAATGCTCTTTATTTGTCATAATGATTTTTTCAAAATTCAAAAGGGGCCCTATAAATGATCCATTAGCCTTGGGCAAGGCTAAGGATTTTCAAAAACACAAAGGAAAACAACAATTACTTTGACACAGGAAAAACTTCTGGAATCTCAACTGCTTCCCAATTTGTTAGGGCTGCTTCACATCGGTATATCAGGTTTGATGTTTCTCCATCTTCAGTGTCATCTTCCACTGCACCAACTTGATCTCCATGGATGAATCCTTTGCTCAGAAAAACTTCTTGTATGCTACGCACACGGTCCTTTGCAGGGACCAGGGCTCCTCCATTATCAGAAGACTTGTACCCCAAACCAAAACGGTCATTTTTCTCATTGACGTTGATGACTTGCCCCAACCTGCAGGGCCTCCACTTTCAACTGCTGATTTTGTGCTCTTCAAAGAGGCGAATGACAAACTGGTTTTCTCAACAGGATCCTTAACCTCTTCAAGTGTGGCATTGGATATTTCAAGTGCTTGAAAAGAGGTTTCTAAGGCATCCTCATCGGCCTCAATATAACGGAAAGAGGAGAGTTGACTGATGATAAAATCTTCTTCACCCGAGACAATGACGAGTTTGTTATCGACAATGAACTTCATCTTTTGATGCAAAGTAGAAGTTACTGCCCCAGCAGCATGTATCCATGGGCGTCCCAAAAGCAGCTATAAGCTGGATTTATGTCCATGACTTGGAAATTGATGGGGAATACATGCGGTCCGATCTGTATGGTAGCTCTACCTCCCTAACTACTGTCCTTCGAGAGCCATCAAATGCTTTTACCAC